>NC_077234.1:77536541-77854755 GCF_027887165.1 Monodelphis domestica | reverse complement strand
AAAAACATCAAGGGAACTAATGGGGGAAAAAAACTATGAAGGACGGTAGCCTAGTAGTATCAGATCTTAAACTGTACTGTAAAGCAGTGATCATCAAAACAATGTGATACCGGCTAAGAGACAGAAGGTTGGATCAATGGAATAGATTTGGAGTAAATGATCTCATCAAGCTAGTGTTTCAGAAACCCAAAATTCCCAGCTTTTGAGATGTATAATTTTCATAAAATCCAATATTTAAAAAAAATTTGAGAGAAATTTCAGGAAAAGAAGCTCATTAACTCCTTAAATCAAGAAAGTGAACTGTTTGGAGAAAGTGGCATAAAAAAACCTTAACTGCATCAGAAGATTCAGAATGAACTTTGGGATGTAATTGATTGAACTGAAGGAGGTTGAACACATTTATTCTGAATGTAAACTCCTATGCCAAAGGGAACTGCCCCTAACTGGCTTTTTGTCAATGTGCCTGGCAGACATTGGTTTTGCTCTCTCTCTCTTTTATTTCCCTCTTATCTCCAACTATTGTAATTTCCTCTTAGAAAAAAGCAATATTGTATGCACCTGTAGCTAGAAGATCTTTAGAGGTATAAACTGGTCATGTTAAATTGATTCATTGGGGAAAATAGTCTACCAAAGAATCACTGGGGAGATTGTGAAGAGTGAATCACAAACTTTCTTTTTTATTGATCATCAACTTTTAAATTAATCAATCAACAACTTAAGCACTCCTATTTAACACTAAGTAAGAGTAAAATTAGCAAGTCTCTTGCTAAAGTGGGTGACAACTGCAGAGGCCACTGCCCTGCCTTTTGGCAGTGCTAGGCAAATTGAAAGACTGAGATTGATTCCCATAAAGTGGAGGAAGGGACAGGAAGTGATGTGGAAAAAGGACTATGACAAATCCTGAACTTCCTGTCCAAGGAACTTCATTTTAGATTCTTGGCTTTTGGACTTCTTCTTCGGAGGTGACCTCTTGGGACTTTGCTTTGATAAGCTGGACTGAAGGTGGAGACTTTCCCTGATCCCAGCTTGCTGGGTGGGTAGCTGGCCTACCTTCCCTGACTTCTGGAGAGATTGGTTCCAGAGAGGCCTTCCTTTCCTGGAAGAGAATGAAGGTGCACTGGTGGAACCTTTGCTGAAGACACCACTGGATCCTCTGGCTGAAGGTTACTGAGCCCTGTTGGAGCTGAGCTGGACACTGGAGCAACATTAAGGGTGATAGGCTAGACATTTCTCTACCCTTTTCTTACATTTCCCCACTTTCACTTTTTCCACCTCTTTGTAAATAAAGCTACTAAAAGTCATTTTGACTTAAGCTATAATATTTTTTAAATCAGTGACCACAATATTACTTTCATTTTTAGCATAAAAAACCTAAATTTTTATTATTCTTACAGGGACAAGAACCCACTATTTGACAAAAAAACTGCTGGAAAAATTGGAAAACAGTTTGGAAAAATTAAGTTTAGATCAATATCTTACCCCCTACACCAAGATGAATTCAAAATGGGTAAATGACCTAAATATAAAGAGAAAAATGATGTTAATTAAGGTAACATAAAATAGTATACCTGTCAGATCTATGGGAAAGGAAAGAATTTAAGAGCAAGAAAGAGATAAAGAACATTACAGATATAAAATGAATAATTTTGATTATATTAAATTAAAAAGATTTTGTACAAACAAAACAAATGAAACCAAAATTAGAAGGGACAACAACAAACAGGGAAAAAAATTTATAACAAAAATCTCTGACAAAGGTCTAATTTCTCAAATTTATAAGGAACTAAGTCAAAATGTACAAGAAGTCAAACCATTCCCCAATTGACAAATGGTCAAGGGATTTGAAAAGGCAGTTGTCAGAAGAAGAAATAAAAACTGTCAATAATCACATGAAAAAGCATTCTTAATCCCTCCTGATTAGAAAAATGCAAATTAAAACAACTCTGAGATACCACCTCACACCTAAAAGATTGGCCAATATGACACAGGAAAATAATAAATGTTGGAGCAGATGTGGCAAAATTCTAACACTAACACATTGCTGGTAGAGTTGGGAATTGATCCCTTCATTATGGAAGACAATTTGGAATTAAGACCAAAGGGCTTTAAAAGAATGCATACTGGGGGCAGCTGGGGGCTCAGTGGACTGAGAGCAGAGATGGGAGGCCCTGGGCTCAAATCTGGCCTCAGACACTTCCTAGCTGTGTGACCCTGGGCAAGTCACTTGACCCCCATTGCCTAGCCCTTACCACTCTTCTGCCTTGGAACCATACACAGTATTGATTCTATGGCAGAAGGTAAGGGTTTAAAAAAAAGAATATATACCCATTTGATCCAGCAATACCACTACAAGGTTTATACCCCTAAAAGATAATAAAACGTGGTTTACAAAAATGTTAATAGCTGCACTCTTTGTGGTGGCAAAAAAAAAAATGGAAAATGAGGGAGTGTCCCTCACTATGGGAATAGCTGAACAAATGGTAGTATATGATGGTGATGGAATAATACTGTACTTTAAGGAATGATGAAATACTTGATTTCTATATGAACTGGAAAGACCTCCATGAAATGATGCATAGTGAAATGAGCAGAACCAGGGGAACATTGTACACAGTGACTGAAACATCGTGGGACAATCAAATGTAATGGACTAATAGCTGCTACTACTAATAAATGCTACTAATAGCAATGAAGTGATCAGGATAATCCTTAGGGACTTATGAGAAAGAACACTATCCACATCAAGAGAAAGAACTGTGGGAATAGAAAGAGAGAAGAAAAATTCATGATTAATCAGTTGTTTACATGGGTATATGATTTGAGGTTTTGGTTTGTAAGGTTTACTCTATTACAAAAATGAATAATATGGAAATAGATATCAAGTGATAATACATGTATAACCCAGTGGAATTGTTTGTCATCCTTGGGAAGGGGGAGAGAAAAGGGGAAGAGAACATGAATCATGTAACCATAGAAAAATATTTAAAATTAAAAAAGAAGGAAAAATCAATTTGAATAGCAGATCCAAAAACAGTTGGGGTGAAATATTTTCTACCCTAAAAAATCTTATGTGGTAGACAGAAAATGTCTAACTCCAGGGTGGAGCTCTGTCTGGAGCTCACACACTAAGATGTGACAACAGTGGCTATCGTGTCATCAGCTTCAGGAGCTCAGCCCAGAGAATGTAGAGGTCTTGGGTAAGTAATTAAAAAGAGTTTACAGGATAACCTTTGCTGGCATTAGGCGCAGTTGGCACTTATTGACAACTACTTTGACAATACACAGTTCTGAGTTGCAGTTTCAGATTGGAAAGGATCACAGGAGGGTCAGTCACAAGGAATCAGAGGCCCTGATAACAATGGCAAAATAGAGAGTACTACAATATGCAAATTCAAAGGATCAGGATCAGGGGCTTTTCCTGGGCAAAAACCACAATACAGAGTATGAAAGAAATGACCACACTGCTCCCAGGATCATACCACTTAGGAAGCACTAAAACTTGCAGATACTCAAAACTAGCTCTGAATTTAAAAAAAAAAAAGGGCTAAAATCTTGACATAGTACCTTCTCAACCCCAAGTGAACAGAGTTCAACTTTAACAAAAAGTTCAAATTCAAGAAGTAGGCTAGGAAAATGAGCAAAAAAGGAGAAGAATTTGGCCCTAAAAAGCTACTAAACTGGCAGAGAAGACCAAGACACAAACCCTAAGACAATAATATAAAAATAGCTACCCAAAAAAGGGAAGAAAAATGCTAAATCAAACAAGACCAACAAGAATCCCTTAAAGAGATAAAGAAAAAAAGATAAAAGTGGGAAAGTAAAAATTGGGGATATAAATTAGAGATATACGAAGAAAATTATAAAAAAGGGAATTGTTATATTGGTAAATGAGGATGCAAAAAATTCTAAAGAAAATAATATTTTAAAAATAGAACTGGCCTAATGATATAGGAAAAAAAAAAACAAAAATTCACTGAAGCAAAGAACTTCTTATAAAGTAGAACTGGCCAAATGGAAAAAACAGATATAAAAGTTTGCTGAAGAAAATCTCTTAAAAATTAGAATTGGGAAAGTGGTAGCTAATGACTCTATGAAACATTAAGCTGCTAACAATAAAAACAAAAAAAAAAAGAAAAACACAAATCAAAAGAATGAAAAGATAGAAGGAAATGTGAAATATTTCACTGGAAAAACAACAACTGGATTGGAAAACTAAAGAAAGAAAATTTTAGAATTATCAGACAACCTGAAAATTATGATAAAAAAAAAATCCAAGACTTAATATTTAAAGAAATTGTTGAGAAAAACTGCCCTGATATCTTAGATCCAGAGGGTAAAATAGAAATTTAAAAAAACTCACTGATCATCTTCTGAAAGAGATCACCAAATGAAAACTCCCAGGAATATTATAGCCAAATTTAAAAGCTCACAGAAATAATTCAAATACCTAGAGGCATGGCCAGGATCATATAAGATTTATCAGCTTTCATTCTAAAGGAATGGGGGACATGGAATAAAATATTTCAAAGGGCAAAGGAACTGGGATTACAACCAAGAATCACCTATCCAGAAAAACTGAGTATAAGACCTTGGAGGGGGATGGAAATTTGGTGAAAAAGGGGACTTTCAAGCATGTCTGATCAAAAGACCAGAGCTGATTAGAAAAGACCTGATAGAAGCATAAAAGGTAAACATGAAAGAGTGACATTCACGCATTACTTATTATCCCCTGCCCCATTTCTCCCTCTTCTATTCCTTATAAGGAACTCAAGAATGCTAGTATATATATATATATATATATATATACATATATATATATATATATCCAAATGGGAATATTAATTCCTAAAAATGTTATCGTTATTTGGGCAATTAGAAGCAATCTACATAGACAGAGGGCATGGGTATGAATCAATTATATATTGGAAAGATCTCTTTAAAAAATAAAGGGGAAGGCAGGTAGGTGGCTCAGTGGATAGAGGACCATGCCTGGAGACAGAGTGTCCCAAATTATAATCTGGCCTCAGACACTTTTTAGCCTAGCACCACTGCCTATCTTTTACATCTCTTCTTTCTTGGAACCAATACAACCTTAAGACAGAAGGTAAGGGTTTAAAAATGAAATGAGTATATATAGGGATGAAGTGAGAGAAGGATGAAGGGAGAGGCAGAATGGAGGAAATTTTCTCATTTAAAAGAAGTGTGCAACAAGGAGCTTTTATAATGGAGGGAGAAAGGTAGTTAAGCAATGCTTGAACCTCACTCACTCTCCCTGGAATTGGTGCAAAGAAGAAAGAATACATACATACAAATACACACAAAAGTTGGGTATAGAAATGTAACTTACCCATTAAGAAGTGAGTGGAAGAGAATAGGTGAATTGGGGAAGATGACACTAGAGGGCAGATTAGGGGAGGCAGTGGTTAGAAGCAAAACAGACTGAAGACGTACAGGGTAAAAAAAGCAAGGAAGAAACAGAACAAAATTGGATGGACAGAAATATACTTATTAATTATAAATGAGTATGTCAGTTAAATAGAAGCAGATATCAGAATGAATTAGACAGCAGAATCTAACAATATATTGTTACAAGAGACACACTTGATACAGAAACAAACATACGAGAGTTAAAATGGAGTTGGTTTCAAATTTAATATGCTTCAGCAGAAATGAAAAAGACAAGGGTAGAAATCAGAAAAAGCAAAAAAAAAAAAGATCTAATTAATAGAAATAATCAGAGGAAACAATATAGTGCTAAAACTTACCATAAACAGTGAAAGATGTCTTTTATCTTTTAAAAGGTTAGTGAACTTTATTCTCACAACAGTGAAGTGGTATTAAAAAAATCAGCAAATTTTGCTGATATATACTGATATATACTAAATATAGAACTGAGTCAAATTTATGAAATAAAAGCCATTCCACAATTGATAAATGGTCAAAGTAGATGAACAGAATGTTTTCAGAAGATGAAATCAGAGCCATGATATAGCCATATGAAACAATGTTCTAAATCATTATTGATTATAGAAATGCCAATCAAAACACTTCTGATTTCCTACCTCACACCTATCAGACATGCTAGAAGAGAAAAATAGGTACCCTAATGAATAGTTGGTGGATTTGGTAACTGGTCCAACCATTCTGGAAAATGTTTTGGAACTATGGTCAAAGGACTATAAAATTGTGTGTATCCTTTGACATGGCATACCACTACTAGATCTAGATCTCCAAGAGAGCAAGTATAAGGAATAAATTAGGAGTTTTGACAAAATAAGAGAGCAGCTTTTAATAATTTAAGTTTTAATAAGAATATAGTAGTTGTAAATTAATATTGTCCTTTTAAGCCAGAGGAAAAAAAACATCTAGCAGCTTTTAACAATTAACAATTTAGTTTAATTAAAATTGAGATAGTAAAAGAATACA
This sequence comes from Monodelphis domestica, assembly GCF_027887165.1. Taxonomy (NCBI): domain Eukaryota; kingdom Metazoa; phylum Chordata; class Mammalia; order Didelphimorphia; family Didelphidae; genus Monodelphis; species Monodelphis domestica. The sequence goes on along the minus strand of NC_077234.1, from coordinate 77,848,329 downwards.
GTAAAATGAATAGTAAAGGAGAGAAATATAGGAAAGAGGTAGAGAAAAAAACTTTCCTAATGTCTAGAATAACTGCCTATAACTACCACTAATAACAACCCCCCCCACAAAGTTTCAACCTAATCCAGCCCAATCAAAACCAACCTAATCAGTGTTTAATCCAACCCCATTTAAGTCTGTCAACAAAGACCTTCCAACCCAGAAAAAAGTCAAAAACCCTCTAAAGGCTAAAGCCCACTTTTTTTATTCCAGTTACTAAATGCCAACCACCAACCCAACATACTCCCAGCAGCCAACTTCCCTGCAATTGCCAGCCCTAACTGTCAGCAACTGACCCACTCAAAAACTGACACTGGCCATTTCATACACTTTTTCTACCTCACCTCCTGTCTGTATGGTTCACTCCTTCTGTCTCTATGGTTTCTACTTCCTATCACTGTGGGCTGGTTAATCCCTACACATCTCTATGGTAAGAGGACCTCCAGGTCCCCCATTAAATTTTAAAAAAGTAAAGAATTCCTTTATACAAAAGAAATAGTAAAAAGACTTACATGTACAAAAATATTTATAGTAGCTCTTTGTGTGGTGCCACTGGAAATTGAAGGGACGCTCCTCAATTGAAAAATGGCTGAACAATTTATGGTATATGATTGTGAAGGAGTACTACTGTGTTATAAGACATGACAAGCAATATGCTTTCAGAAAAATCTGGCAAGATATATGAATTTATGCAAAATGAAGTTGGAAGAACTAGAAGATCATTGTGCTCAGTGAGTAACAGTAATGTTGTAATGGTCAACTGTGAAAGATGTGACTACTCTGATCAATACAATGATCCAAGACAATTCCAAAAGACTTAGGGTGAAAAAAATTCTATCCAACTCCAGAAACAGAACTGATAAACTCTAAGTTCAAATTGAAGTATAATTTTCTCACTTTATTTTTCTTGCGTTTTTTTTTTAAATATGGCTAATAGGAAAATTTTTACATGATGGTTTGGTTGGTTGTCTCTCGAACCGAGGAAGAGGATTGTCTTTGTGCGTTTTTGTGCACAAAGACACCTGTGCTTGAAGATTTAAGTGGAAAAGTCGATGCACAGAGACAGTCCCACTCTCTCGGCGTTGGAAGCCTGGGTCCAGTGACACGAAAAGTCGTTACATCTGGAGACTTCCTCAGCTGCATTGGATGGCCGTGTTGTCTTTTGTGCTCCAACACTCCCTAAGCACTCCACAGTGCTTTGCTGTGTCGCCCTCTCAGCCGTTGAACCTTCTTGTTGGTTTCTTCCGCCTGTTCCGCCGAAGCAGTCTTCACATGCTGGGTGAGCAAAGCCCTGGTTCACCAGGGGTCGACGACCCGATGGCTACCCTCACAAGGTTTGGCCAGCCTGTCGAAGCCGTTGCCCAGGGTGTGGCCATTGCCGCATGCTAGCAGCTACTAGGAGCCACAAGTGAGAGCTGGGTGTCAGGTGAGGGTCTGAGGCTGGAGAGCTGCCCTAGAAGGGCACGACAAGCCCTCCATACCAGAGATATTACCCCTCCCTGAGCACCATAACTGACATATTGTTTGACTTCTCAGTAGGCTAGGGAAGGGAGTTGAGGGAGGGAGAGAAATTGGAACTCAAAATTTAAAAAAGGAATGTTAAAATAAATATTAAAAAATAAAATCACAAATAAACCACTTAAAGTGTTCAGTTTTCAAATGCAGTTCAAGATGTCAGTAAGTAATTAAATTTAATCCAACAAACATTTATTAAGTAAATACAAACTATGCATATTTTCCTAGGGAGGAAGTTAATGAAGTAGGAAATAGGCCTTACTTACAAAGAGCTTTCAATCAAATAGTATATAATATGTATGTAAATGACAGCCTATTATAGAAGATATGCGAAACAACTCTATCTCAGAAATAAGGCTTAAATGTTCCTTACTCCTTGGCATCATGGTTCCCTATCCACTATCTCCTTTTTTTCAGTGTTGATATATATCTATGTATGTGATACATATAAAATATGGATACATTTATTATATGTATGGTCATATTCTGATCCACCTCATGAGGCAGAAATTATCTTGGGTTTTCTATGTTTATGATATTAGAATATAAGTGTTGACAGATGCTTTCAAGCCTTTTGGCTTAAGTATGGGCTCATACCATAGGACATCAGCCTAGTAAAATTAAGAGTTCAAAGAATCTTTTTGGTCCTAGAAACTCTCAAAGACCATCTAAAAATTGCAAATGGGTTTTAACATCCCATATCAATCTTCTTAATTCTTTTAAGTAATAATATAAATAAAGTGCTATAAGAAATCTGAGGTGGGAGTAATTATGTCCACTTGAAGGGATTAAGGTATTCAATACACATTTATACACCCCTATCTAGATATGATTGTGAAGTTTATTAGTTCTTCATTACTTCTTAAACTCTATGTACTATATTGTCATGTGGTCATTTTCATTTATGTCTAATGCTTCATGACCCCATTTATGGATTTCTTGGTAGAGATACTACAGTAGTTTGCCATTTCCTTTTCCAGATTATTTTATATATAAGGAAAATGAGGTGAACAGGGTTAAATGGATTACTCAAGTGTCTGAGGACAGATCTGAACTCAGGAAGATGTCTTTCTAATTCCAAACTTAGCACTCATATGTCTATATGCACTATACGAATGAAGCAAGACTAAATTATATTAATATGCCTTATTTTAATAAAGTTCAATTTAAAAACACGGGCCAATTTAATATAAGATTTAGAAGATGGTGGTTTTCATTACAAAATGTTTTACTGTCAATTTCATTAAAAACTTTTTTTGAAGTATCCTCAATTATAAACATAACATAGTACACTTAAATGCAATTTGATATGCAAAAATTTGTCTTACTTTTCTGAACATATCTATTATATGCCACTGCTTATATCTAGATTTAATAAAATTTAGTTGTAACTTTTAAAATAGTTAAGTATGAGGCTGTAATTGATCAACAAGATTAAGCTCTGTCATAACTAATTTTTAGGTTTGTTTGCTTGTTTGACTCTGTTATTTCATCACTATAATATAGGGAGTGCCTAGTGAAGGAACTTTCTGTCTCAATGAAAATTCAGTAACTATTCTGCAACTTAAAATATTTGCCTGCTGAAGATAGCACACTGAAAAGCACAAGAAGTCCTACTGAGGATTCCTCATGCTTTTTATTTGGAAAAGGATAAAATTTAAAATATTCTCATCTCCTGTTCTGACATTCTTCTATTTTTTATTAATTATGACCCCATAATGACTCAAAAGTTATCACTGACTCCCTACATGTCTTCTCCAACCTTTCTCTATTTTCCCCAAGTTAATATTGAGTTGCTACTCTATAATGCTACTCAAAGAGGGTCCATGGAAATTTGGGAATTTGTTTTGACTGACTATGCATGTGCAAGAGTTTTCTTTTTCTTTTTAAGTTGTGAGTATGGTAAGAGGAAGAGAAAAATGCTTGCTAACAGAAAAATGAAATAAAATAAATATTTTTAAAATAAGATTCCTGGGGATTGCCAGTATTATGCTTCAGTAAAGCATGTGATTTATACCCTCCAATTTGAAATCTTGGAGAACTGTCCAAAAGTGGGAAAGCCTATACCAAAAGGTGGTAGGTTACTCTTCCTTAGAGGGCTGAGCAGAGGTTGACCAACCACTAATCTCAGGTACACTGTAGTAGGGTGACCCTTTGTGATGGGGTTGATCTGGAGGACCACTGAGATCTCTTCTAAATCTCAAATTCTGTGATTCTATGACTTTGGCCCAGAAATACTAATCCCAAATGAGGCTTCTTGGAATAGTACAGATAGAGAGCTGGCTTTCAAAGTCATATATATAAGTGTTCATGTCCTGCCTCTGACACAAATAGTAGATATAACTCTAGGCAAGTCAGTTGTGGATACAAAGAAGTTAGAATTTCCTTGCCCAGGAGTTCCCAATAACAATGAAAACATAAGCCTAATCCCTCCCCTGGTGTGAGAATAGAGATCTGTAGATCTGTGCAACTAAATGAGGAACTTTTGAAAATAGGGAGATGAAAAATGCAATTAAAATAAGTAAATAAATCAAGAAATTGGAGCTACATCTGGAGCATTCAAAGGAATGCAAGCTTGGGGAAGGCATAAAAAATTAATTAAACATCAAGAGGGGAGATAACAAGAGAAAAGAGATCTTGAAAATTAAAGTTGGATGAAATATACTAGCTACATTTTTTTTTCTCAAAAGATTAACCTCTGCTTTGACACTGGTGGTATTCTAGTCCTACATTATAAATATTGACCATATTGCCACTTTATTTCATAAGCCAAAAAGACCATATAATGAAGGGTTAATTACTGAGTTGAGGTAAATCTCCTTAAGTTTAGCCAGAAAAAGTTTTAAGAAACTGAAACTATGAACCAAAGGAAACAAAACTAAGAAAAAAAAATGAATGAGAATAAGAAACAAAAATGCCAAGTAGAGAAAATATAGGATAGGAATACTTCTTTCCCATGTAGAATAGATAGAAGGTCAGGATATACATGGAACTTCTCAGTAAAACAGTCCATTGAACCATTCTGCATGGCTACTGACTTTGTCAAAATTCCTTTTCCCTGAGTCTGGGGGTTCACACCTTGACTTTATTTTATTTTATTTTAAAAACCCTTACCTTCTGTCTTGAAGTCAATACTGTGTATTGGCTCCAAGGCAGAAGAGTGGTAAGGGCTAGGCAATGGGGGTCAAGTGACTTGCCCAGGGTCACACAACTGGGAAGTATCTGAGGTCAAATTTGAACCTAGGACCTCCCATCCCAGGCCTAGCTCTCAATCCACTGAGCTACCCAGCTGCCCCCTTATGCCTTGACATTAGAAGTACTCATAGCCTAGGAGCAGGGCCGCAGTATCTAACAGAGAGCTTTACAGAGACATAGGTAAATAATAAAGGTTCCTTTCATTGGATTAGGAAGGTAAGGCCTGACACAGTGCTTATCCTCACCTCTATCTTCCTATAGGTGAATAAGATTAAAAGGAACAACAAAAACCAGCTTGAAGGGGGACAGTCATAAAAAAGGTAGCAATTAATAGCCACAGAGAACAGGCACAGAGTCTACTACAATCTACTTAGTCTTGGCTAGTCCAACCTACTCAAGTTGTGTAGGGAATTAGAGGTCAATGGGTATGTGAAACTCTGAGAGCTGCTTTCCTGAGTCTCTAAACAACCAAGCAGAAGTTCCCAAAACAAAAGATTTAGGATCCCTACTACCCCAGAAGCCAAACAATAAGAATGATCTGGAGAAAAAAGTCTCTTAAAAGGCTTTTAGGAAAATCAAGAAGAATATATTAGAGAATTTTACATATTCAATTCAACCTATGATTTCACTGGAATAGGTAACCCATCAATATGGGTTGGGCATATTCTCTACTCCTTATAGTCTTAAAGATTTGCCCCTAGCACCTAGAGGTTAAATGACTTACCTAGGCTCACATAACCATTAGGTGTCAAAGGCAAGACTTGAATCCGGGTCTTCTAAGTTTTGAAGTCAGCTTTCCAGTCACACTACATCTCTATCTTCTATTCTATTTATTTTTTAGTATTACGTTTTCTCTACTACAGCAGTCTTTTAGGGATGAAGAAGACCATAATAGTCCCTCCCCGCCAAAAACCAATTTAATAGAAAACTACCCATTCTATGTATAATATCCAGGAATTTAATAAGTACTCCATAATCACTGACAGGCATCTCTGATATTATCTGTGAGCCCTAGGATGGATCACTTAATTTCTCTGATTTTTTTTTCTTTTGTGTAAAACAAAAGGGGCTAGACTAAGACTCTGAAGTCTCTTCCAGCTCTATATCAATAGGCCCCTGAGAAGGGGTATACATATTAAATGAAGGATAATGGTAATAATCATAGCATAGCTATACAGTATTTTAAAGTATAAAAATATTTCATCACAACCTCTTGAGAAATGCAGTGAAATAGACTGAGGCACAGAGTAGGTGTGTATTGCCCAAGATCACCTAGCAAATAAGAAATCACGCTCCATTCTTCTAATGCCTTGAAATGCAAGATTTAATATTACTAAATATAACTTATATATACATAGTGCTTTATAGTTTATAAAGCACTTTCCTCATAACAATCCTCTGAAGTAAGTAAATATCATAGATAAAGAAACTGAGGCACAAAAGTTAAACGTTTTATCCAGTCACTGCTCATTTTCACTTAAAATAGCAATGCCAATCAATAAATATTTGAGTATTAAAATAAAATAGAAATTAATTCCATGGATCTATAACATCGAAGAATTTTAGAATTAGAAGAAACCTTAAAAGTCATCCAGACCAACTCTCTTTCTGAAGAATTTACCCACCTACTCCTTGCTGGGCAAGTGGTTATTTAACTCAACAAGCATTTGTTAAATGGCTACAGTGTGCAGAATATGGTACAAGGTACTGGGGATACAGAGAAGAAAAATGACACATTATTTATTTACCCAGTCTATGTTCAAACAACTAGATTGAAGCAAAACTGATTTTTTTTTGAGGCAAAAAGGAAAGCTTCTCCTGTCCATGAGAAACTAAAGGCCTGAAATGAACATATGCAATTTATAAATACTATAATTATTCTTCCAAAGAATTTAAATTTAAATTTAAATCATAGAAGTGGTGTTAGTATGTTACTTAGTAAGTAGAAAATATGGGTGAGATTTACTGAGAAGTTTATGTTTTATAAAAGTTTTGAGGGTGTTGTATTAAATCTATGCGTTTATTGGTACAGGAAATCCCTTATGAGAAAAATGTTACTACTAAATAAAAATTTAAAAACTTTACAATTAATTATGTGCCTACTGTTTTGAGTTCTTCCTACTGAAAAGGTATTTATTGATATTTGCCTACAATATGCCAGGCATCCTGCTGCAAAGGAGTTTATATTTTATCAAGGGAAAGAGGGAAGGAACCATGCAAACATATAGATGAATACAAAATACAGAGAGTAAACACAAAATAACTGGAAATAGGAAACTGACAAAACTGGGAGAAGCTATAGGAAGACCAGATATAACACCTGAGTTCAACGTTGAAGGAAGCTAAGAGTTCCCACATTACATAGATATGAGAAGAAAGTATATTCCCAGCACTGGGGACAGTCTGAATAGAAGGCACAAAAACAGGAAAGAATGCTGCATTCACTGAAAAGTGGAAAGGCCAATTTGGTTCCATAGGAGAGTTCATTAAGATAAATAATTTAGTCCAATAAACATAGAAAGGTAGGTTGTAAAGGTTTTTGGATGTCAAACAGAAGTTTGTAGTTTATTATAGAAACAAATAGGGTCATTGGAGCTTTCTGCACCAGATAGTGACAATTGAACCAGAATTCACTCAGAAATTACAGAATTACAACATTTCATCTTTGAAAGGGATCTCAGAAGCCTATGTGGTCTAACCTATGCCTGAAAAAAAATATCCTTTTTAAAATATATTTGTCAAAAGATGAGAATAGTCAATGTTGGTTTGGGAAATTAGGCACACTAATGCATTACTGGAAGAGCTGTGGATTGGTTCATCCATTTTGAAAAACAATTTCTAATTATGCAAATTAAAAGGCATATATTCTTTGACAGAATCATTCCACCTAGAAGGCTATAATCCTTTTAGTGCATATTAAGGAGGTCACTAATAATAATAAAGTTCTCATAAACATCAAAATATTTATGGGAGCACTTTTATGGCATCAAAGGATTGGAAACCAAGTGGAAACTCTTCAACAAAGGAAAGGCTAAAGAAATAGGAAAACATGATTGCAATGAAATATTAATGTATTATAAGAAACAGTAAATATGATGAACATATATATAAAAATGCATGCATATATGTAGGCATATTTTTGTATGATTGTATTGTATTTATTGTTTGCATTATTGTTGTACTGTCTGTTTTATGTTTTGTTGTATTACATTTAATGTTTGTGTTAGTGTTATATTATTGTATTATTATTCAAATGAAAAATTGTATTTACTGAAATTGCAATTATTGTATTAACTTTAAATCCTTCACCATTTTGCATTCCTTCCTCTAGATATTCTCCAACTTATCAATGCCATTCCTAAGAACTATAGTGCCCAGAACTAGACATAATATCTTCAAGTGAAATATGACTAAGCAGAGCTCCAGATTCCTGGAATCTATGTATCTCTAGACTAATATCAGTTTAATTTTCTCAGATACCATCATACTACTGATTAATATTAAACTTATAGCATGCGAATATATCTGAATTTTTCAGACAAACTGTTGCCTAATCAAGAACCCCCTCACCAGTCCCCTCTCCACTAGCATCTTATACTTTGGATAAACTGATTTTTTTAGCATATCCCTTATATGGCCAACTAGATATTAAGTTTTAGAAAGTGATTTAATTTTTCAAATATTTGCAACATCTCTATCAAATAAATCATAAGCCAAAAGGCTGAAAACAGCTTTATGTTCAACAAAGAATTTGTGAGCTATCCAAGACTTACAGAAGTAATCTAATTTAACTTTTTTTTATAAACACACAGTGCCTAGCCAAGTGTCTTAACAGGTATTAACTAAATGTTTGATTTATACATACAAAACTGTTATAAATCAATCATATAAATCTGTTTTTAATAGTTGATTCCATTTCTCCCTGACTACTGGTAAAATGTAGGGTCAACCGTGTAAGTATCTGCATTTGAAATGTGCATCTCCTATTTCCTTTCAGTTCCAGATCAGAGGGATACAGCTTCTTATCTGGAGCAAATCAGTAATTGGGTGCCACATGGTATCACTAGTCACATTTCTTACTTCCAGGGGTGGTTCAAGGAGCAGCTGAAGTTACTGCGAAATGATCCGACAAGTTACAGAGAATAGTCCTGAATTTCTCCCCAGCATTCCTTATCTCACCTTCATAATCAGATAGAAATTAGCTAGCCTTTAATGAAAATATCATGGCTATATGTAACACTGACACATGACTAATGTTTGTCTACAGGGAAGTAATTAATTGTTCAATGAAGTACTTCATGATACCAAAAAGCAGAAAAATAAAGAACATTAAATACTATCAAAACCCCTGAAAAGGGCCTTTTAGAGCCTACAATGTGAATAAAATTATCTCAATTATATTCCTTTTTTTTTTCAGAGAATTCAGCAGAGTAACATTTGCTGCCATTCCTAATAGTTGCTTCTCAGTTTGGCTGCCCTAATCAGCTGCTGAAATCTAAACTGATTATTCCTGAAGTGTCAACAGATGCACAACCTCCCTGACTGAAACAGGGACATGTGTCTGTTTTGTGTAAACAAACCAAAGGAAGACATGGAAAAAAAGTAGAACCAAAAAAGAGAGAAAATAGACAGCTTTGGTAAACTACAATGTAAAAATTTAATACACGTTATAAAACAAGACAAAAGAATATTTTAAATGACCTTAAAGAAAACAGTAAAGAAAAATTAGACATGGGAAGAAAAAAACATAGACATACAACTCTTCTTTAAAGCACAAAAGAAAGTAAATATGATCTTTTATTCACCCTTCCCTCCTAAACATCCTCATCCATAAACTTTATCAATCAGTTTTTCCTGTCATTTTTGTGGGAGAGAGACTTTAGCTTCACTATTCATTGTTACCAATGTCAATATAAAATTCAAAGTTTACTGTTTTCAGTTTGTCATTAGTATTACTGACAATACTACTATGTTCATCATCACTATAAAGATGCAGTGATCAATGAGAAATTTGTTGTTTAAAAGTGAGCAAATACAATCATCAAGATTCTTACTTTATTTTTAAAATTCAGCAATTTTTAACCTATTGAGGATTAAAAAAAACTAACACTTATTCAACCCATTATTTTCATTCATAACTACTTCCTTTTCTTGAAAAATTATTGTATTTATTTTAAAGATCCAATTAATGAATATTTTATCTCTTTTAATTTCATAATATTAATTAAAGTAACTAGAAGTACATGAGACAACATAAAGCCAATCTAGGAATCAGTCTCATAGTGAGTTAGTTACTAGAGCACATGTTTCTTCCTTGTCAAAAATGAATGCTTACAGGTCCCCTGCAATCCCTGTTTCTCAATGATGTCACAGGGGCCTAAAAAAACAACAACAGCGAGGTGGTACAGCATATAGAGTGTCAAGCTTGGAGTCAGAAAGTGCCAGCTCTTTCTGGGTTCTAAGCTGGCCTCACACTACTGTTTCTGTGACTCTGGACAGTTCAAATAACCTTGCATGCCTCAGTTTCTTCATTTTTGAAATGAGCTGGAGAAGGAAATTGCAGTATACCACCTCAGTATCTCTTAAAAAAAAAAAAAGAAAAAAGAAAAAACCCTAATGGGTCACCAAGAGTCAAAGGTGACTGAAAAAATGATTAAATGATCCTAGGATTCCTGGAGAATCAATAATATCTATCTCATTCTAGCCCTTTACTCAAGCAAGGCTACAGAAGTAAATTGTAGCAAAACTGGGACCTGAGAGCTCATGTGACCGACCTGAAGTCAGAGAATTTCTGTTTAAATTTCAGTTCTACCTCTGCTATCTCAGCTCCATGAGCCTCAGTTTCCTCATCTATGAAATGAGGGAATAGGATAATGGCTAGTAAGGTCTCTTTCAAATCTAAATTTATGATCCTATGAGGTTAAATTCTAGGCACTATTCCCTTTCCACTATACTGTGTTGCCTTCTCATCACTTCTGCAGTAAAATGATTAAATGTGCTGAAAAGGCGTTCTTAAATTTACGACCAAACCTTAGGAATAAAGCAAATTTTGTCACTGGAAAACTTTTGTTGCTAAAAGCCATATTCCGAGGAACATCCATTGACTGACAGAGACTGACCATACTGGAATAATACTACTTATAAAGTGCACATGTCTACATTTTCTTAAAGTTGACCCAAGTCAGTGATGATGTCTCTACAGTCAATGTCAACATCCCACACACAAAGACCAAGCTAACCACTTTCCCCTCTAAGTATGAGTGAATCATCATAGTCTTTTTGATTCCTAAGGTACACATATTGAAATAATGCCTCAAGGCACATTTCCAAACCCAATTACAATAGTAAAACTAATGAGAAGGCAATAAAACTTCCACTCACATAAAGCAAAAATAGGAAGTTGTAAGCTAATTCTGATGTTGCTTGCACGCTTGAAAGTACAAATTCAAAAGCTTCTGAACCCCTTTCTCAAAGATAATTTGTTATTTTTTGAACCCCAATATCACACCTGAGAAATTTCATCATGAAAATCTTAGTTTATTTCCAGGGGCCTTGTAGATGTGTCAACTGCACATCTGAAAGCAGATGATCATATTTTCTTTTTTAAGTTTTTGAGATATCTAATCAACAAATCCTTTCAGTCTCAAAGCATAAGTAACTGACTTAGAAGCTTTAAATGGTCATTCAAACTCTCACACCTAAAGCAAGAACTTTTAGGTCTATCCACTTTATTCCTTGTGATATTTTATTTGAAAATGTAAAAAAAAATAATAGCTTAAGTTCCTGTCTCTATGGATTCCAGGTACAGTGCTTTTTGGTGAATAATTTCATCTGAACTTGAAAAGAAATATTTATCTTATGCTTTAAAAGGAAATATGATAAATTATGGATAAAGTAACACTTATAAACTATATTCAGTTCAAAATGGGTTAATGGTTTATGTCACACCTACACTGTTTGCTTAAGTTTGTTGCTGGAGCAGGAGATCTAAGGGAGATTGGAGGAATAGGCTAAGCATTCCAACAGTAACAACATTCCTAAGGAGTAATTATGCTAGTCTTTGAAACTCATTAAGGATGACACTGCAAAACTCTGTTTTACAAAAGGAAATACAAAAATCAAATTTGTTCACTTTAAACTTCAGCTCCTAGTGTTTCTTAATTTAAAAGCAAGAGTAGAAAAGGAAAAGAAGAAAGATAATCAACAAGACATTATTTTCGGTGATAAAATGAATTAAAACTGTTGACAAAAATAAGCAATGTGGGGGTGGGGTGGCAGCTTAGCACATTTTTCCTGAGATAAACAAACAGCCAAAAGTACTTGGACAGTATTTAAAAGTTCCCCCCCCCCCCCAACTCCTGGAGAAGGCTTTATGACATTCTGGAAAGTGTAGAGATTCTGAATTGGTCTAACCCAAGCCTACTCCTTATTAAAAATAGGGGAGACTGAGGGATTTCTAGAAGCTGACTAGTCTCTAGAGGGGACCCTAAAGATAGATGCCAATAGCATTAGTATGGCCACAAAACTACTTCTAGCCTTTGAGCAGTATCATTAGTGAATACTGCAATATGTGCCACTACACTTGCAGCACGTACACTCCCTTACACAAGGCTCAAAATTTATGCTCTCAAGTCAGGTCATTGTTTTCACCTTCCTCCAGCCTCCAGTGTGTGCCAATTTCACATCAGATGAACTGTATAAGGAGAGTCCAAACCTGGTGGTTTCCAGGGTATGGCAATAAACAAATGAATACCAACTTTGGTTTTACCTTTAACAGAATAGTCTAGCTCCAGAATTTGAGCTTATCAGCTGACTGGTCCAGAGCTCATCACTACCTTAAGAGGCAATATTTTCTTCTGGTCCTTATCCTTGAGAATGGGGATGGAGAAGGAGAAATATGTTTGGGTATAAGCACTTTCCTGTTCTCAAAAGGTACCTCTACTCTGAAGTAGTCTAGGCTTGCCTAATGAAAAAGTAAAATTCTCCCTCACTGTTATCTCCAAAGGAGAACTGCTTTGTTTCTACTTACATATTTGCCAACAAACCCATGTTTTGTTGAGGGAATAGAGGGTGCATAATCATGAGAGACAGCTAGAAATAATTTTCCCCTAAAATATTACATTTGTACTAAATACCCTTCAGAAGGGACACTAGTATCATGGAAAATAAGATCTGTTAATTTTGTAATATTCTATTTTGAGATGAGAGACAGGGTGGCAAATGGAAAGATTGTTCACTGTGGAACCAGAGAAGACATAGGGTTTAATCCACCTCTCACATGAGATAGTTATAGGTAAATTAGGTAAATTTAGGTAAATTAATTTATCTTTCTAAAAGCTTCAATGTCCTCATCTGTAGAAGAGGCACACTATTACTATGGTATATTTATTCATAGGGCTGTTGGGAGGATCAAATGACATGACATATATAAAGTATTTCACAAAACCTTAAAATATTAATAATGTCAGCTACTAAAATTAAATGCAACAAGCATTTAACAAGTATTTACTATGTGAAAAGCATTTTTGGAGAATGATGAAATGAATGAATATGAATGAAAAAAGTACTTAGAAAGCACTTACTACATACAAAGAACTGTGCTATGTACCAGGGATACAAATAAATTGAAAATTAAGATAGTTCCTGTTCTAAAGGTCTCAAAATCTAATAGTAGGAGACAAGACATGGGAGTTTTCAGCTGAAAGTCAGATAGATAAGCCCCATGGGCTTTATATTGCAAATGGTATTCTACTGTGTACTATCTTTCCAAACCCTAAAATCTACTAAAAGGCTAAGTCATATGCATGATTCATTATGATTTAAGGTAGATTGTGAGAGAAGTAAAGAAGAGTTCTAAACAAAGGCCCTAAGAAATGTGCAGGAGAGCTCAAAAAGAATTTCATTAAGAGGCTATATATGGAGTTAGAGATGTGGTAGGAGCACATTCCAGGCACAAGGGATAGTTTGTGTGAATGCATGGAGGTAGGCACAGTTAAAGAACAAGATCCAAGAAGTACCAGGAATTCAGTCTGGACAGAATGCATGGAAAACATGTGAAGTAAAAACTGGAGAGGGAGTTTTAAAGCAAGAAGGGTCTTTAGTACTTGGCTAATATATTTATATGTTGTGAGAAATAGGAGGTTTTGAGCATGGAAATTACATAACTAGAAGAGAAAGACAGAGTGCTGGGAAAGATAGGGTGCTATTACAATAATGTTGGCAAAAGGCCTGTCCATGAAGTGCTAGATTCACCATATTATGTAGGAAAAAGAAAATGAAGTATTCAATCCTAAATGGCTGGCAAAGTCAAATAACTACGTACACAAATTTAAAAGAGCATAGGACTTTTGTAGTACATATATTTCTATCAACTTTTTCCAGCTCCAAAATTTTACATATATATATGTGTATATACAACTATATATAAAGCATACATATGTAAAATATACTAGTCTTCAATAATTTAGCTAACCTGATAAATTATACAAAAAGGGCACTGCAAGAAGAAATGAATCTGACAGAAAGACAAAATTCTCCTAATCTCCTCATTTTCAACAGTCAACTAGGATTTCAGGGGAGTAAGTAGTGGTTTTAGGTCTGGGTGTACATTTATAACACTAAATAGGAACTACACATCAAGATGGAATGATTATTGATTTCTTAATGGATTACTGCTGCACAAATTTACACTCACTGAAAAAGCATCAATCTTTGGATAATAATTATAAACCTATCACAGTACCTACAGCAACTGACTGAATTGATACTTACAGCTATCTGCCGGGAAATGGCTAATATTCTATTTCACCAGCACCAACCACAGTATAGAATGGTGAGCAACTACTTAAAACAAAATGCTGTTACAAGACATGGTTTATCTCAGTCACAGCATGCACATCCATAAGTCGTAATTAGAGACATAAACAATCACATCCTTATGGACATTTTTAAGTCATTAAAGAAGAAAAGAACAAAAAGGGTAGTTATACTCTTTATAGGCCTATCATCACTGGAAAGTTTTTTAAGAAGGGATTAAGGAAGGCATATCTGAAGATAGATTGCTTTGTCATCCCATCATAATTTAGAGCCCTCTCTCAGATATGTTTGAGGAGTTCTAATCTGTACCATGTTAAATATAGAAGAGCAAAACGGGGTGGGGGTGGGGGTAAGGTCAGGGCCTTTCCTTGCCTCCTTAAACTCTGAGGGATATAATTTCTAAAAGCTATTCTTTCTACAAAAGAAAATTATACCACAACGTGGTTTTATTCAGTGGTCTGACTATTGTGAAGGAAAAGGAATTTTAATATATCACTACCTATCTCAATCAATCAATTAGTAACCATTTATTAAATATCTACCTTGCACCAAGCACTGTGCTAGATTCCTTTTTAAATTTTATTAATAAATAATAAAATTAATAAAAACAAAAGAAATTAAAATCATAATAAACTTTAACTATTCAAATTGAATTCAATACTAAACTCCAAGTTTTCATATTCTTAAACTATAATTAAATAACATTTTCTTCTAGATGCATGTTTCTCACTCATTCGAGTACTCTCACTCTGAGAAATTTTTGCAAATATACATATGCATATGATTTTTTAAAATATGTATGTACATTTATATAACAACAAATATGAAGTCATGAACTATAATTTGTATACTGTAGAACATAATTTTCATTGTTTTTCTAGATCTCAGTCCACCATCAGTAAATTCTATTGAATGAAAGTCATTTTTGTTTTCTAAGAACTTACACAATGTGCAGTTTTCTTGATAATAATTTCTTTAAAAAAAAAACATCTGTCTTTGCAGCATATCAGATATTCCCAAGAAAAATTATTTTATTTATAAAGCACTCTTTCTCTTTACTAAATCACTAAGTGGCTATTAAAGTATTATAGGAGTAAAAATGAATAAATATTCCTAGTATTTAAAAATATATAGGGTTTTTAATACTAAATCAAAAGAGAAGGAAAATGAAAAAGGTTCTTTCAGTCAAGTGAGCAGAGCAAAGAGAGAGAGATTCACACCTACAGCACTTTACCAAAAGCACAAGCTCCCAAAAAAGAGCCCTGCAGCATGGGTCTCAGCCATATTTATCTCCTTAAGCATCCTTACATAAAATGAGGATGTAACTTAAAAGGATGCTGGGAATGTAGCACAGGTGTTGCAAATTTTCCATCTATACAGTATCATAATAATAAACTATAATAATTAAAATGCCATCATATGATATAAAGTATTTTAAATACTAATTAAAGTAATCATTTAAAATAAATGCAACATGATATAGAGGATAGAGATCAGGCTTTAGAGATAAAAAGACCTGAGTTCAAATCCTCTGCCCGACATATACTGGTTTCTCAACCTCTAAATACTCTAGAAATCTCTTTATGACTGTAAGTTGCTAACCTGCACTGGGAGGTTCAGGCCTTATTGCTGATTATAAAACATGCTACTTTATGAAACAGAGAAAAATGTTACAGAAAAATAGCCTCAAAATGAAAGAGGGAGAACTTGAACTCTTCTTAGTCTAGATCTGCAATTTCACTGGTGCATTGGGAACACAGTTTAGCAATTAGATATATTAGACAGAGTGCCATTTGCGTAATCAAAAAGACCAGAGTTCAAAACCTTCCTGAGATATGTGCTAACTATGTGAACCTGGGCAAGTAATAAAATCTCAGTTTCCTCAGCTCCAAAATGGGAATAATAATAGCACTTACCTTATATAGAGGTTTTGTAAGGATCTAGTGAAATATATATCAAGTGCAATGTAAATATTAGCTATTGTTACTGCTGTCTTAGAGAGTTGCTTGGGGGCATTGAGGGATTAAGTAAAGCCATAAACACACAGCCAGTATATGTTATAGGCAGGATTTGTACTGGGATGCCAATATCTCTATACCATGCTGCCTCTTAAACTATTATTAAAGTCAAAGAGGAAAACTGCATATGACATTTAGAAAAAGCCCTAAAATAAAACATGAAAAACCCTGAGTTTAAAAATGATTGTCTCATTTACATACATTGTTGACTATACATGGGAAGTGATAAAACTGTGGTCTTTAAAGTAGGTTACATTTTGAAAGATTTAAGATCACTGTGCAGAAACAAATAGGTATGAAATGATGTCTGATCAAATATAACTTTATACTAATTATTTTTAAATTTGTTCAGGTATTTATATTCAACTTAATTCAATAAACAATTTTCACAATTTGTGGGAAAGGCAATATAATGCTAAGGAAGGAACAAGGATGAGCATGGAAAATTTTGTCCTTTCCTTTTAAGAGTTTTTACGAGGGCAACTGCCTGAATACAGAGGTTGAGGGGACATGACAGAGGATAGACTCTAAATGAACACTCTAATGCAAATACTATCAACAAAGCAATGGGTTCAAATCAAGAAAACATCTAATGCCCAGTGGACTTACGCGTCGGCTATGGGGGGTGGGGGGGGGGAGGAAAAGAAAATGATCTATGTCTTTAACGAATAATGCTTGGAAATGATCAAATAAAATATATTTTTTAAAAAAAGAGTTTTTACGAGGAAAGAAAGACATTCACAAATAAACCTAGTAGTAGGTTTATTTATTCAGTAGACTGAATGAGGATTGAAGTGGCACTAGGCACTCTGAGTTGAAAAGAAAAAGATGGTTTCTGGCTAAGAGGATCAGAGGAAGCTACACTACAAGGAGGATCTAGGCTTTGAAGAATATGTGGGATGGGTAGGATTTTAAATGGAAGTGTTCAAGATGTTATTATAAGCAAAAAGAAGTGCATTAAAAAAGCACAAAGTAATGAAGTATGGAGTATTTTCAGGGAATAGCAAGTAACCTAGTTTGGTTAAAGTACTGGGTATAAAAATGAAAAGGGTGGGAGATAAAGCTTCAAAGTTAAGTTGGAAACTGATTGTAAAATGCTTTGAATGTCAAATGAGTTTGGGGAACCAAATATTGCTTTTGAGAAGGACAGTGATATAAACATACCCATACAATATGAGAATAATTCTGAAACTAGAGTGTAGGATGGAATGTAAGACAGGGTGAGAAAATTTTGTAGATAGAAATGCCAGCTTCCTTCATGTCTCAGATCACCTTGCCACCTTCTGCAGGAGTCCTTTATTAAGTCTCCCAAGCTGCTAACATCCTCTCTAAAGTTACCATCTAATAATTTTGTGGAGTAGCTAAGTGGCACAGGGGATAGAGTGGTGGGCCTGGAGTCAGGATATCTTCCCAAGTTCAAATCTGACCTCAGACACTTACTAGTGGTGTGATCCTGTTAGCCTCAATTTCCTCATATGTAAAATAAACTAGAAAAGGAAACAACAAACCACTCCAAGTATTTTTTGCAAAGAAACCCCCCAAGTGGGAAAATGAAATGGCAGACATAACCAAAGAAAACAAAAGACAAAAAGCCTAGTCTATTGCAGGAAGAAATTATAGACAGAAGATGACTTAGAGAATATGGCTATATAAGAAAGGAAAAAAAAACACAAGAGGTACTGATCTGACAAAGAAGAATTAGCTTTTTCTTGGAGAAAAGGAGGGAAGGTGTGAAGGTATTGAAGGAAACAAAGATTTTTTAGGACATGGAAGAAGGGAAATGAGGACATTCACATGAGATAACCATGGTCTTCTGGATACATTAGGATATGACATCATCTTCTAAGAAGGGATTTGAAACAAGTACAAGTTTTAAAAGTTTCTGTAAGTGAATGAATCAGGAAGTCCTTAAAACTGCAAGGGCATCATTCAGAGTTCAAATGGGTTTATATATTATGAATTCTAAGTCAATTCAGTCAGGAGAGTTTCATTAACTTCTCCAGCAATATGTGGTATCCTAGGAATTGAGAAATATATGTAGCAGTTAAATGGACTTGGTGATTAGAAAAGCAAGTACAACATGAGGTCAAAGGAGGAAAGACAAAATGCTATGATGCATTACCGGTGTGACCTTGGGCAAATTATTCAACTTCCCTAGGATTCAATTTTTCATCTGAGAAATGACTTATTTGGATTAGGTGACTACTAAGGTTCCTTCTGACCAAAAGCCTAACTGCAATCCATGGCTTCAATCTCTCATTACTCTAGAACAACATTGGTGAACCTTTTGGAGATTGTGTGCCCAAACTGCGCCTTCAAGCTTCCTGTGAGCCCCCCGCATTACCCCAGACAGCAGAGGGAGGAAGTGCTTGCATTGAGCTGCTGGGCAGAGTGGTAAGGCATGTGAAAAATGTTCTCACACTGTGGAGAGGAGGAACAGGACAGTCCCCTCTGGCCAACTGCACATGTACCACATCTTTGCCAACACAGCTCTAGACTATTTCCCACAGTTTCAGTGATTTTACTTAAGTACACTATCCGACAGTTATTCCCCTACTCCACAAACTGAAGTGGAACACTATTGCCTACTGGATAATATGGAATCTCATTTATTTAGTCTACAATCTAGACCAAACCTATTTTTCCAGCTTCAGGCATAGTACTCACCCTCCAGAAATCTATAATCCCAGAAAACTGGCCTTCTCTGTTCTCCACAAATGAACTCTTTTACTTTGATCTCTTGACATCCCTCACTTCCTTAAAGACCCTTCTAAATAGCACGTTCAACATGAAGACTATTCTTTCAAGCCAAGAGTATGCATTTAACTCCTTTATACTTATTCTGGACATACTTAAACATAAGAATCTGGTATCTGATCAATCCCCATATAAATATAAAATCCTTGTGAGAAGGGATTTTTTATTCTCTGAATTTAGTTTTTTTTTTTGTTTTATTTTTGTTGGGTTTGATTTTGAGACTGAGTCTCCCCATCTTGCTCATGTTGTGAATTTTGTAACTATTCACAAGACTGATCCAACTCCTGCTCAGCCTAAGAGCTCTGACATGCCATTTCTAACCTAGGTCAGTTTGCTCTCTTCCTCTTGTAGTCTGCTGGCTCCCCAGCTCCCTAGAGATCACTATGTTGGTGCCAGATTTAGTGTGGACACTCATTGACTTTAGTTCATTATAGCACAGAACTTCTAAGCTTCCTCCAGCCTCAACATCCAAGCAGCTTGAATTAGAAGTGTTTACCACCATGAATGACCAATCTTTGTGCTTATCCCTCCAGGACCTGGCACATAGAAGACATTTAATAAATACTTGCTAAGTGAACATTATTAGTTTTTTATTATACAATGATAAAATCTTACTTTTTTATCTAACCTACCGTGTAACAGTGCTTTGTATATAAAAGGCATTTAATATACTCTCAATGAGTATTTGCACTATATTGCACTGAATTACATTATTATATGGGGGTCCCAAATTTTGTTTCTGGAACTATCTTGATTCAATTGAAAAATGAGATTCAAAGATTTGTGGAGAAACAATATACAGTTTGGGAAAGATCTGGACAGCAAAAGTCCAAAAAATATTTTAGTGTTAGCTACAACGTCCTATTCTCTAATTTTGATAGGGGAAAAGAAAATAGAAAATAATATATTTAGAATTCTTCTGTTAAAAGAACAGAGTTTGCTATGAGTGTTTATGCAGATGGTGTGACAAGAAGAAGGAAAAAAAAAGAATGAGGTCATAAGACTCCTGAAGAGAAATTTAGGACTCTTCACATAATATTTTTACTTTTAAAGGTATTTTGCCTATTATTAAAAATAACCCTGTTGACAGTTCAAAGTGTTTTACAGTAACTCGATTCTACTCATTCATATAATAAAGATAACTACAAATGGAAAATTATATAATAATAATAATAAGTGGCACAATGGATAGAGTACCGGGCCTGGAGTCAGAAAGACCTGATCTTAAATCTGACCTGAGATACTTTGGCACCCTGAGCAACTCACTTAACTCTGAATCAGTTTTCTAGAAGCAATGAACTACTTCAATATCTTTGTTAAAAAAAAACCCAAATGGGGTTATGAAGAGTCGCACATGACTGAAACATCTAATACCACAAAAGAAACAGAAAATTATAGAATGATTGAAAAGGATTTTCTTTCTGTATCAAAATTAATAGGAATTTATCATTTAAGTATATAATTCCTATATGAATTTTCTAGCATGACCATATGAATACAAGAATTTGCATTTCAGCTGTTCTATAAGAGGTAAATTCATTCACCTAAGGGTAAAAGGTATATTTGATCCAAACACCTTTGAACCAATCAAGTTAAATTTCACAAGATTTCATAGAACATATAATTATCTTTTGAGGGACAAGTAACTTTAGAAGAATGGGGAGAAAGTAAGTAATAAAAAATAGTTTCTTAAAGACCTTTATTTCATTCGTCTTTGGATCTGCCAGCTCATGAAATTTCCCTCTGCCAATTCAGATTGACTCCTTTTAACAACTCTTCTGAACTCTAAAATCCAACCTTTTCTTTGCTGTTCACACATAACAACACTTCATCATTTCCATTCTTTTTCATCAGCCACCCTACCTACCTGTAATGAACTCCCTCCTTACTCTACTTCACAGTGGAGAGATAAGTCCTCTTTATTTAATACCACAGCTCCAGTACTATCTTCTGCATGAAACTCTTACTGATTCTCCCTTTCAACTGGCAGGGCCCTTTTCCCAAACTTTACCTTAATTTAACTACTTTGTCTACGTGTATGTGTATATGTGCATTTATTACCTTGTGAGAGAAAGAGGAAATATGAGTGTGAATACATGTGTGTATTTGTATGCACTATATGTATGCATACTTGTCTCTCCTATTAAATAAAGGGCAGAAATTGCTTAATTCTTTGTACTTGTTGCTCCAGTGCTTTTTTACAGTGCCTGGCATATACTAGGTGCTTAATAAATACTTGTTGATTAATTTATTAGAGAATTGCACAAAACAATGAAAGTTTAAAGTAACATTTCCAGTTCACAGAGCCAATGTGTGTCACAAGTAGATCTCAAATGTTTGCATTTCTGGATTTTGGTCTGCTTCTTGTTCTTATACTAAGCCAAGTTCTTCTCTCTCTCTCTCTCTCTCTCTCTCTCTCTCTCTCTCTCTCTCTCTCTCTCTCTCTCTCTCTCTCTCTCTCTCTCTCTCTCTCTCTCTCTCTCTCTCTTTCTTTTTTCTCTTTCTTACCACATCTCTGTCAGTCTTTCTTTCTCATCTCCCTCCATTTGATTAAAAATTTAACATCCTAATATTAAAGTTCCTTTTTAAATGTTGTGATAAAATTCTCTCACGTTACATGAACAAAAAAGTGACTTCATATCTTTGCGTCTATCAATATATTAACAAATGACATAAAAAGAGTCTGTCACAAAAACTTATGATGCCCTATTCCATCAATGTCTTCAATAATCATGTCAGAGAAAGAACTTCCATAATATAAATATAGCAAGACAGAGTTTATACACATATAATATCTTTTTGTTAACTGATGCTTTCTTTAGAACAGGGAGAAAAGAAAGGCTATAAGATATCTGGGAATTTTAATGTAACAAAAAATTTGTAAAAAAGAGGCAAAAAAGAAAGGATATCTTACTGGGGACAACAGAATTTTTAATTAACTTGTAAGTAATTTTCAAATTCAACCTTTTGGAAATATGAAGTTTAGAGACATTTCAGAACAAGCAAAATTATATGTCCAAGAATGGTAGTTTCTTACCTATGTTTATCTAGTAATTTTTCTTTCCTATTTTTCTCTTGCAAATGTTTTTACAAGATTCTTTAAGACTATTACTTGTTAGAATTTAGGAAGTCATGGTCCTCAATGAGCAAGTTATGAACTTAAATATATAGCATTGTCCAAGCAGGTGAATATTACATAGCTTTTCATGTTTAACCCTAAAACCAGAGAGTAAAAAATCAAATTGGTGTGGAATTCATTTCTTTCTACTAGCTTGGTAGCATACATTTTTCTTTCATGGAGCATCTTAAGATATATATATATATATATATATATATACACATATATATATATATACATATAAATATATATATGTAATGTATATATATGTAATTTTCACAGTTAACATCAGATTTGAGAAATTATATTTATGCTTATTCAAAAATTAAACTATGAAAGTTTCTAAGCCCCTCCAGTATGCTAATAAAACTTGGGGTGGTTTGTAAGCAATATGAAACCTTCAGATGATGATATGATAATGTTGATATGAGACCCTTATCTAGAACTTCATTAGGATTACAAATTATAGACACAGGCCTAACCCAGAATGTAGAAAAGACAAGATGATTCCAAACCCCCTGATGTTTCTGCTCCACTATGAAAGTATATGGAATGATTGGCATGTTGAAACCAACGATGTGAGTTTACTATGGTGAACCTTTTAGAGCCTGAGTACCCAAATTTCAACCCTCACACTGCATATGAGCCCCCTGCCTTATCCAAGATAGGAGAAGAAGGAAGCATTCCCACTGGGGCTAGGCTGAGGGGAGGATGATTTGAGAAATGTCCTCAGGTGCACATAGAGAGGGGGAAGGGAGCAGCCTGCTCCAGCACATAGGTGACAGGTTTGCCAACATGGCTCCTAAATAATTAAAGTATAATTATAGTAAGTTTCACTTGATTTTAAAGTTTGATTTTTCTACTTTATTAAAACCATGGCATTGTCATTATTTAGAAGTATCAATAAATTTAAACTTTAGGCATTAATGTACATCTAATTTTATCTGTTGATGCTTAAAATGTTTATATATCCTTTTACCTAAAATCTTAACCATCATATGCTTAATATATAACACACAATCATTTTACTGCAAAGACTCCCTGGATAATGTCCAGTTTTCAGACTATAAAAAAAGGCATCAGAAAACAGGACCATACCTCTGACCTATTTTATAGTTCCAAGAATTCCAGGTAGGACAAAGGAAAATTGGTTACTGTATAAGAACCATGTCTTAAAATTTAAAATAATGGAATTCAAGAAAGATACTAGAATTACGTTCAAGTTCCTTCTGGACCAAATCCTGACAAAGGTATCTACTCTAAAAGGGCATCCTGAACAAGTTTAGATAAATAAGTCACTCTAGAACTCTTCTATCCAACCCCTGCCACCAAACAAAGCTTTTAAATTGCCATCTTTGCAAGAAATGCATTATCACTGCATAATTACCATTTCAATTATTCTCCTCACAAACAAAGCAGGTTTATTTGTGATTCACTTTAATTAGGTAATTTTAGTTTCATTTCTTTGGTAATTGATTTGAATACGATGGAATTAATAATTGTCTCCTATCCAAGCACTTCTTTTCAAAACCAGGATTTGAGGTCCTGTCTGTCTAGCATCAAAATACAGAATGGAAAGATTCTTTTCAAATATGAATCATCCAGATGTTAGATATTATACAAATTATAATCTGCTTCAGACTAACATTTATTACTGATGACCAAGAACAAACCAAATACATTTCCATCATAGAATTCTGTCCTAGATAAAACTATTAATGTTATGACCTTACTACATGTTAGTTCCTTTAAAGTTTAAACAGTTTTGTAATTTTTTATCTATAGTTAAGACTTAAAGGCTCTTTAATAAGACTTTACGTATTTATTTTTCTTTTTGAGTCAATGAGCAGTCAACAAATGTATGTAATAACTAATAGTTTTTTCCTTTTGTTTTGTTTTGTTCCAAATACTGGCAAAATCTCACCTGCCCCAATTAGTAGAGGAGAGAGGAGGAAATTAGTGAAATTTCTTTGTTGCATCAATCTATGTGAGTTCCACCACTGCAAATTACAACTTATTTTTACCTTCTTATTTTGTCCAGTTTTTGTCCATGTCCTTCCATGAATTCTTAAAGAATGTGTTAACTATCCTAGATGACTCCTTTTAGTTATTTTAATACTTTGTAGCAAAACAGATATGGTTCACTTCATCTATTAGTGAAGCACTGAACAATGGCAAAAACTTTACATTTCCACACAGTTAAGTTTATGTTCAGAGACACTCTAAAAACTACTGTTTTTGGCACCACGAGTACTCTTTTCTACCATCTAACACCATCATTTGCAAGATAGAAAAGGCATCTCATATTGAAAGCTATATTTTAGTTTTACAAAATTTTATTAATGGTGTTTATCAAATAACTCTCATCTATTGGTCAATCTGTTAGTGATTAGCCTCTCCAAACCTGACTAAGAGAATGCAGTATTCAAATGTAGTAATTCAAACTAAATGTTAGAAATTGTTGTTAAATACTAGTCCTTTTATGAATGCTTTAATGAATGGATAGGACATAATTTTCTTCAGCACACTATATAACACATGCTTTGAAAATTATAAAGGGATTCACAAGAATACAAGTTATTTATATAAATTTATATTGATATATTTCATTATATGTAATATGTTTTATTTTATTTATTTATATTTAAATCAAATTTTCTTAACCATTTTTGTGTTATGAACACTTTTGGCACATTAAAACCTCTAGGTCTCTTCCCAGAATATTTACATGCAGAAAATAAAATATAAGATTACAAAGGGAGACCATCATATTGAAATGTATTTTTCAAAACCCTTTTTTTAAAGTTCAGATTCTAGGATAAAAACCTTTACCTTAAAAAAAAAGTTTGTCTTAAACATGTGAAACCTCAGACCCACAATTGATCTTGTTCCCATTATTCATTCATTTATTAGTAAGTCCAAGTTCCAAAGTAAACTTCAATCTAAGCTTAATCAAATTATGACAAATTCAAAACCTATGAAATTTAAATGAATAATGTGTTTTCATTAAGGAAAAAGGAGAGGAAAGACCACTTAATTATACGTCAAACATTATTACTAGTTGTGTGATCATGGACAAGACATCCTCTCTTTGTACCTTAGTTTATCACTTAGTTTAGTGAGGCTGTCATTTCTACTACCTTGAAGTCAGTGTTGTACAGTAGAAAGAGAGCTTCCCGCAGAGTCAAAAAGATATATTCAAATTCTGTCTCTGAAACATGCTGGCTGAATGATCCTGGGTAAGTCATTTAATTTCTCAGTGCCTCAGGTAGCTTTCTAAGACTACAAGTTGCAGGAAAGGTAATGATTTTCAATGGTAAAAAGTGTTATGCCTATGAAATCTTCTTTTCCCTTTCCTTACCACCTATTTTTATAGAATTTTTGTGATAAAAGTACTTTGTCAATCTTAATGTGATTTACAAATGTGAACAATTATTCACTTATATTTCAGAAGGTTAGGGGAACTATCAAACCCATTATTTTATCAGTTATAGTGAACTCATCTTCATTTAAAAAATGGAATAGCACCTTCTACAGAAAATTTTTGTGAGAATTAAAAGACTTCATGTCTATAAAGTTATTTACACATCTGAAAGTGCTATATAAATGTTATTGTTATCATTATTACTAGTATTATAATTATCATCATTCCTCACTCCAAAGTTAGCTCTTCATTTCTGTCCCCACTAAGCCACATTGGCTCTAAACACCATCTAAATGGATAGAAAAGCTTTATCATAGCTTTAAAAAATCATGGAATTATAAATACAGGAGGCTACAATAATCTCATTAATTCCTCTGTGATGATCATTCTACTGTTTCACCAATTTAAAAGTTTGCCCACAAAACTCCTATGTTTTTTGGATGATCGTGGCAACCTAAGATGTGGAACTAAACTTTATTATTGCAATATGGTAAAATTGAAGGATATAAACAGTAAGGAAATCTACATTTCATGAATAATCAGTTTTGACCCAGATTAAGTACTACCTCTTCCACACATGACAGCCAAGGTTAAACGTGCTAAATATATCTTTCCTCATATAATATAGTATCACTCTCTTTAGTCAATTAACCTTTTCTTTAGTCCCTAACCTCTGGGTGACTGTTGTCTAGGGCTATTCCATTCTCTATTCCCAGGTTGTTACCTTCTTTACACTTCTAAGCATATAAAAGGGTAAGGTTCTTTCCTGTTTAGGCACATTTGACTATACCTAGTCCTATCTACAGTATACAAACCACTATTTGGCTTCTTATAAAAAGAACACAAACTAAAAAAAAATGCAATGTGTCTTGATTAACATTCACCTGGCTACTCTTGCCTTGTACTTAACTAGTTTCTTTCTATTTTTCTCTCTCACACTTTTGACATAGTGTTCTCTTCATTAAAGTTCCTTAATATTCTATTCTTCTTTCTTCTATCTACCACAGAAAGCTTTGTCCTCTGCCACTATACAATAGATAGGACATTTTGTATCCTCTCCCTGTCTCTTCCAGTTCTTCCTTCCTTTCTTTCTTCTCTGAAACCTTCCTCCTTAATTTTTTCCTCTAAGATCCTATCTCAGGCTAGTATCCTGGGCCCTATTTCTCTCTCTTGTTCACGATTTTCTCTACAAACAATCCCATACCTAACTATAATTCTTCCACAAGCAACTGAAAGTTCCCTCTTCTTTCAAACTTGGTTATTACCTCCACTTCCTATACTAAAAGAAATATAAATGAATAATAAAATATATTTATAAAATTATTAATCTAAAATTACAAGCAAAACAAAATAAATGTTTTAAAAAGCAACTCCCTCTGGCTCCTATTAGAAAAGACCTCATGTTAAGATTGTCACAGACATCTGTTCAGCCCTGACAATCATACAATCTATTATTTTCAGTATTTTTTCCACAAATAATTTAAGTCAACAAGGATTATTAAAGCACCTACTATTCAGATCACAGAGGAAGACAGTTCACATGAGACTCAGTTCCTGCCTTTTGGGGGTTTTGAATTAAATAAAAGAATAAAAACTATAAACATATAGCTTTAACATATGATAATACATGATAATTTTACTGGAGAATAATAAAAAAGAAAAAGTGTTGAAGAATATGGATTAAAGAAATTTTATTCTGATGTCAACAAAAATGACAATGTTAAATTTATTAAGTTGATGAAGATGAAAAGTACAGAAATTATATGTATACTTTTCTTAAAATCTATGGTTAATATTAGTTATTCAGAACAACCAAAGTCATTACACACCAACCTATAGGCATTACAGGCTACAATTTCTCCTCAATCGGCTTCTCAAAATCATAAAAAAAAAAATTTAAATGGACCTTAAGAGTCATCCATCTAGTCCAACTAAACTGAACCTGAGTAAAAATGCTTCCTACAACATTTCTCATCATTAGTTGTGTAGCCTTCATTTTAGATTAAAAAATTAAAAGATAATAAAATCATGCATTATTTTAATACTGACAAATTGTTTATTTAGGCACAGTACTCAAATCTTATGTAGCTTATAGTTACAGCCCCTACAATGAATATACTCTGAAAAGTTAAGCAAAAGAACACTTTACTAACATCTTAAGCAATCAGGCATTATGAAATTAAATAAGCTTTGTAATCAAATTAATTACATATCACATCTTATTAACTGACAGAATCTCTTTAAAAATCAAGCTTAAAAACTCCACTGGTACGATTCATAGAAGATTATAATTGATGAATATGAAATGTAGGGACATTTTATGCAAGCTTTTGATAAAATCTCCGATTTCCATGGGCTGTTAAGTACAAACAGCATTCTCCCAGATTGATCTATAAGTATCATAGAATGCAACAATTCTTTATCCTAGATACTTCGAAGTCATTACAGAATCATAGAATGTCAAAATTAAGAGAGACCTCCGGGGCCATCTAGTTCAACAAAAATTTCCCTACAACATTCAATTAATTAGTCATGTAGTCTTTTCTTAAAGGAGACTAGGAAGGGGGAATTCATTACTTTTCAGGGCAGCCCATTTCACTTTTGGTTAGCTACATCAAGTTGAAATTTGCCTTTTTTGCAATTTACACCCATTACTCTTACTACTGTCATCAAGTGACCTAAAGGCCAAGTTTAGTCCTACATGACAATACCTAATCACTTCTGTTTATATTAATTAGATTTATAACTACATATCTATCTATTTATCTATATTTTCAGAGAATATGCCTTTAAGTAAAAGGTCACATATTAGGTCAATTAATGAAATGCATTATAAGAAAAATGTATTAGAATACTATGTTGTCAAAAAAATCAATATAAATCATAAAAATAGATATACATGAATAATATGAAATAAAATCAACAAAACTTTTTACAACTAAATCATTTATGGTTGTTGCTGTTTTTAAAGGAAAGGTGGCCAGAACTTTGGGGAATCCTGGAAAGTGGCACACACTAAAAAGTAATTTCTTTGCTTACAAATATTCATTAATTCATTTGGTTCTGCCTTGCTAAAGCTTTGGGATAAAACAATGTCCTGTTCTTGCATTTTTTCTTGCTATTTTGTATCATTTTCCTAGTCTAATTTATAATAATGGTTTAAAAATACTAATGGAGAAACCTAAAAAGTATGCAGTGTGATTGAAAATGCTGGTAGTTGGAACAGTATTTCTAATAGTAGTCTTTAATATATAATATGAATTGCAAGCTAGCCTAGAAAAATATGCATTCATCAAATTTCAGTGAAAAATCACACTAATTAAATTTAAGAATATATTTATATGAAATGTTATTATTACTTCTCTCCTCTTGAAGTATTCCGACAACCCTCCTGTAGACAATACAATTGTTTTATTAAATTGAATTGAGCATAAAAATAGCATGACTTGTACAAACTGCCAAAATTTTTATTTTTATCTTCTGAGATTTCTAGTCAATTATACCAATAATAGACTTAATAAATTAAAAAATGATATCCCAAAAACCATTTTACTAAAATAGAAATTTATTTAGATATCCTCTTACTTTCAAAGAAATGAATTCAAAGTCTGATTTCTACTCTAGCATAGTTTAGACAGCAATTCATGAATTGAAAGACAGATGAGATACAATCATAATTATTTTCCTAATTCTCAATTACATAAAATTAAATCTACTACTGATTTTTAAAAGTTTGCCTAATTGCAACATAATAATAGACGATCTTATATTTAAGTAACCTGTTAAAATGAATACCTAATAGTTTTCAAAATAGTACCTCCTCAGTTGTTAGTGTCCTCCTCCATTATTTTATATTTATTATCTTTACATTTATTTTGTATTTATTTACCTTGTCTTGTCTATTAGAATTTAAGCTTCTTGCAAGCAGGAATCATTTCATTCAATGGATTTGTAGGGAAAACGCATGGCACATAGTAGGTGCTTGATAAATGATTGTCATTGATTAATACACAGAAATGGTACTCTTTAACCACAATCCTTTCATGTAGTTGTCTGGATGGCTCACTAAAGCATTTCTAAGGTACTACTTATGGAGCCAGGGATAGAGATGCAGTTAGGATTTATGATTTTTTTGGTTAAAGGGACCTCTCAGAAGTATCCCATAAACCCAGAAGGATATAATTACATAGTGCTTTGAAAAGTTATCAAATGAAAATTGTTATACATATCCAGATAAAGAACTGATAGTGTCTGAATGCAGACTTCAGTCAGTAAATGTTTTAAAACTTTATTTTTCATGTTTGTTTCTTTTTTTGGGTCTGCTTTCTTTCATAACATGACCACTATTTTGCCTTGGTATAACCTATATCAAATGGATTCCCATGTCAGAGGAAGGAAAGGGTTAAAGAAATTGTAAACCAAATTTTTAAAAAAACAAATGTCCAAAATTGTTTTTTACATTAATTGGGGGGAAATATATATTAAACAGGAAAAATGTCAAATTATGTCCCTTCAACTGATAACTTGGCAGGAATCAGGAAAGGTTGTTGATATCAAAGGTAAATATAGTTTCAATTATAGTAATGACAAAAAAATGACGATGAAGATCTACAAAATCCCAACTTAATAGCATGTTACTTTATAGTGATGAATTCTGTGTTCCACCAACACATGCTTTTGAAAATAGCTTTAAATGAATGAGTGCTAGAAAATTGAATTTAAAAATGAAGGAAGAAATAAATACTGAGTCAGTCACTGTAATTTTATTTTACATTAATTTAGGAACCACTAATTCTTGATTTCTTAGAATCAAAGACCATAGGTGGAAAAGCTATTCAACTCAGATTTGTTGTTGAAGTTTAAAATAACTTAAAGGATTTTAGATGGTAAAGACAGCTCAGGGAGAAGTTAATCTATGGCATACTAAGTAAGACACAATAGGACACTTGGTTAAGCAGATGAGAAGTCATTCAGATGGAAAAGAAAACCCTTATCTTCCATTTTTGTTGTTATCTCTGCCATCCCTCTACCTTTTAGGATCACAACTCCAATCACTTATGATTCTTTCCTCTTTCATCCCTTCTCAATTTCCAATAAATCAGTAAGTCCTGTTGATTCGAATTCCACAAAATCTTTCACATGCATTCCATTCCTTCTAATCACATATTCACTAACCTAGTTCAAGAATATATCTCCTGTCAACTAATACAATAGCCATCTATTGGTATCTGCTTCTAGTTTGCCTTCTTTCCAATCCATTCTCCACACAATTACCAAATTAGTATTCCTAAACCACACATCTGAACAAGTCAATACTTTGCTCAAGAATCTTCAGTATCTTTCTAAGACTTCTAAGATAAAAACAATCTTCTCAAATTAGCATTTAAAGACCTTAATAGCCTGCCCTACTCCACAACTTTTACAATTTTCTTATTCCCTCCTTTCCCACTGGATGCATGCATACAGAGACACACAAACACGCGAGCACACACACACACACACACACACACACACACAAAATCTACATTCTATCACTTACTCTTTGATCTAATGATACTGGCTTCTTTGCTGTTGATGTCAGGCCACTCCATCTTCCAAATCTGGGAATTTTCAATGGCTGTTCCCCAAGCATAGAATGATATCCTTTCAATCCTGTACCTA
Source organism: Monodelphis domestica (assembly GCF_027887165.1). Classification (NCBI taxonomy): domain Eukaryota; kingdom Metazoa; phylum Chordata; class Mammalia; order Didelphimorphia; family Didelphidae; genus Monodelphis; species Monodelphis domestica. Next base: position 77,816,786 of record NC_077234.1, on the reverse strand, counting down.
CTGACTTCCTTGGGTTCCTTCAAATAAATCTCTTTTCAATCTCTCTTAAATCTATTGCCATGGCTTTGCTGATTATTTTTACTCAATGCTATATATTTGTTCATTTATACATCACTATGTACATTCTCTATTAGAGTATGAGTAACTTGAGTTTAGGGTCTGTCTTTTACCTTTACTTTATATCCCCAAGTGCTTAGACCAGTGTTGATACATAGGACTATCCAGCTCGTTGGCTCCAAACTTCCACTTTGCTCTTCTTCAGATACTCTGTATTCAAGTTAAACTAGCCTAACTGCTATTCCCTGATATCAGAGTTCTGAATACTGACTGTGATTTTGTCCAAGTTGTCCCTACAATAAGCAGGTTAAGTACCCCCTCTTTCACTCAAGACTCCTAGAATCCTTAGCTTCCATCAAGAATCATTGAAGGTGTCATCCTAAAGGAAGCTTTTTCTCATCTCCCTATAAATGTTACTTCTCTCTACATTGTCAAATTGTCAAATTCTCTTATATAAACTCATCTCATGAGGCCCATAAGAACATGAATTAAAGATGGAAGAGATTTTAGAAGTTATATAGATGAGGAAACAAACCCAGAGAGGTTAGGTAATTTATCCATGGTTATACAGGTTCTAAATGTCAGGATTGGAATTAGAATCCTATGTTTTTTACTCCAAAACCAGAGTTCTTTCTACTACGCCAGTTAGCATACTGTATTCTCCAGTAGTACACAAAGTTCTTCATAGTCTGGATTGCTTTATTTTTTCCACTTTTGTCTTTGTATTCTTTCTTAGTTCCCACTACAATAGTTTTCACATAGTAGGCATTAATAAACACTTAATACATGTAAAGAGCAAGATTTTTCTATAAAAACTCAATATGTTATGATGATAATAAATACCATTGTTATGAGGAAGAGAAAATGATAGTAAGAGAGATGCTGGTCCCTCATCTGTCCATTTCTACCAAACCCACTCATACACCACTTATAAGCAACTAAACCTAACTTATCCTCTGGGTTTCACAACCTGATGTTTTCTAGAATCCTTAAATTTAATTCTGGGATAGGTTACAATTAAAAATGCCTTCTTCTACCTTTGTCTGAAATCAACTTTGACCTCTTTTCTGTTCTGATCTTAACCACTATCTGATGTTTCTGTGACTTGATGCCAAAAATCACTGCTACATTTGGGGATATCGTTAAAAGACTGTTGTATAGCATACAGAATGCAATTCAGTCAGTTGTTCACTAGTGTAAACATTGGGAAGCATAACATGCATCAATTTCAAAACCTGTAGCCCATTTAAATGATTTAAGTGCAATTCAAAGCACAGCAAATATGTAATAGATGAAGTCATAGGACCTAGAGCTAGAAGTAGCCTTAGATACCACCCAATCCACCCCTCTTATTTTACCGAAGGGAAAGCTCAGTCCAAAGGGGTGAAGTGACATGCTTAAAGTTACTCGGAAGAGCCAAAATCCTAAGTCACATCTCTTGATTCTAAATCCACTGCTCTTTCTCCAATAATTCACTGAGTATCATCTATAATACCTTATTTGTTTGAGACTCTCTGATAGAAAGATACTATGCCACCACTCCTTATTCCTACTATAAGACTAAAGCATAACAGACCATTTATCACCATTTTGAAATTGTACAGACAGGGAACAAAAGATTAAGCATTTTTCACTTCAGTTGTGGAATTTTCTATCTGCTCTGCTTAAGCACCTTTTAAAAATGTCATTATATAATTATGAGGAAATATGTAATAGGTAATATATAGAGGGCTAGCCATAGCATTTGTATATCTCTCTGACAAATACTGACTGTGACTCTGGGAAAGTATCTTAATCTCTCAATACCCTAGTAATCTCTTTAAAAACTATTAAATTCCAGAAAAGTTGCAGATATGCATTTCTAAAGAGAATTTCTTCACAAGGAGTTCCATACTTTGATCAAATCATAGGCCTTCACCAAAATATATATATATATATAATGGATATTTTAAGATTATGTAGGTGATTGCAGCTATTCAGCTTAAGGCAGTTTGATTTAAATCTATATATCTCATTTCCAAATAGGGCAAAATCCTATAAATAAATTATTAAAAAGGAACCCTCAGAAAGCATACTCTATGTTCTCAAATCAATTCCAAGTAATATATTTTATGTCCTTAAGAATTTTTTTCAGGTTTTCCAAAGATCTTATAATATTATATTCTGTGCTTCTGAATATGGAATAAAATGATATGTAGCTGAGAAGTCCTCCCATATTGGTTTTAAATTACACATTCACATGCAAAGACACATAACAGAATTATATAATCATTGATTCCATGCTGCATAGCAAGACATGTATGAGTTTATGAATTATCTTAATGTTACCATTTAAGTTAATGCACTAAATATGCCACTATATTAAAATAAGACTGTTTTTGTTCAAAACCAGTCAGTCAACCATATAAATGGCCAAGAGTTCTGAGAACAGTATAAATGGATTGCATAAAGCAAAGAAAGTTCAATGAAGGCTGCATTCACATCTCAATATAGAATTTGGCTTTAATGGTGCAATTAAGGAAACACAGAATGTTAGAACAGTAGAAATAAGATCACTGATCAGGTGTTTTGATAATTACTTAGTATAAACTTTAAAAGCAAACTAGTTTATTTTAAAAGTAATAAAGGGGAAAATAATCAAACCTCAATTAAATTACACTTAATTTTCATAATTTTTAAATGTGCATCTGCTTAGGAAATTTCAAGGCAAAACTGAATGTCAGACAGCAAAAATGAAATTGTCTATTTAAGTAATTTGATAAGTTCAATTTCAACAAAAAATTATATACTACCATAGATGAAGGAAATTGTAATATTTTAACATTTCCTTGGGTTTAAAGCAGTTCACATTGTATATTATTCCCCTGTAACATAAAACTGAATGTACACTTAACACAGATCATTGAAAGAGAATTTCAGGTATCACAAGGAGAGTCAAATAAGGTTAGATTTTAGATGGGAAAGATCTAAGAAAGAACTGGTTCTGAACATGGGATAGGTTACTCTACCAGGGTATTTTTTCCTTTTCCATTCGTACTGCCCAGTATTTTTAGAACACTGATGGTAGAATAGATAACTTTCACATACGTCCAAAAAAACACATAACTGAGGTCAGTGTCTCTAAAATACTTTAAAAGATACTTTCGTTTCTGGTTTATATCCCACTTAACCAAAGTTTCCTTTAAGAGTTTTAAAGACTATAGCATTTTCTTTACTCCTTAACCTAATTTTCTGAGAATAACAGAATGACTATGTGGTCCAATGAGGTCTCTTTTCCTATTTTTGAGGTTGCCATATACTAGAAATAAGAGCAAAAGAAATATTTATTACTTCTCTCAATGATTTTCTCAAATTAATGATATATGTTTATCATTGTAAAGGCATAATAAAATAAGCAAAGTTGACAATAAAGAAAGAAAGGAAGGAAGGAAGGAAGGAAGGAAGGAAGGAAGGAAGGAAGGAAGGAAGGAAGGAAGGAAGGAAGGAAGGAAGGAAGGAAGGAAGGAAGGAAGGAAGGGAGACCAAAAGAAAGAAGGAAAGAAAGAAAGAAAGAAAGAAAGAAAGAAAGAAAGAAAGAAAGAAAGAAAGAAAGAAAGAAAGAAAGAAAGAAAGAAAGAAAGAAAGAAAGAAAGAAAGAAAGAAAGAAAGAAAAGGGAGAAAGGGAGAAAGGGAGAAAGAAGGAAAGAAAGAGAGAAAGTTACTTCTTCCCAGTTCAGTGATTCTATTAGATGTAAATTGTAATAGTGGTATTGGTGCTAGTATTGGAATTGTCAAAGGAAAGATATTATGAACCCAATTCATTATGTTTTTAGGACTCTTAAAACTTTTGTAATTCTAAAAAATATATAATATAACTTGGAATTGGTTTGAAACATACAATCTAACCTAACAGACAACATGACCATTTGTTCAAAACTAGAAAAACAAAGAGTAAAGAAGGGAAGATAGATATGTACAAGCTGGAGATAGCAAACTGTCTTCTATAATAACATATGTTCTTATTGAAATATAATAACTTTTTTATGCTTCTGCCAAAAAATAAATGGAGGAGGAAATTTGGAAAGAAAATGGCTGAGGCACTTTTGTTTTTATTCAAACCTGAAAAAGTTTTTGCTATTGTTATTGTTGACTTGAAAAGGCTAATAGAATCAGTCTTTCTTGTGATAGTTTTAAGAAGACAGCTAGCTTTTTTATTTTGTTTGATGTATTTTACCCATGTATAAATAAAAATAATAAATTGTTTTAAAACTATTACTTTTATGTCCTTATGTAAAAGCAGGTACTACAAATATCTAAACATTAATGGCAAACTATAATCCAAAAAGCAATTCATAAGGCTAAGTCCCATAATATAAACTAGTTGCAAAAAAAAAACAACAAAACGCATTAGTGTAAAAACAACAGGATAATCTGATAGTATCAAAGCATCTTCATTTTAACACTCTTCTACATTTATAATATCTGTTATTAAAAAGAGTGGAAGTCCTGGACACAGGAAGAGATTGGAGGCAATAACTATAAAACACATAAGGTCTCTGACCAAAAGCAATGAAAAAGAAAACTCTTTTGTTTTAATTTTGTTAATTTCCTCCAACTACTGGACATCCTGAGTTAGGTTACTTGTTTCTTTGGGTCTCTTTGTCTATATATTTTGAAAAGGCAAAATACAAATAGGATAGAATCCTATATTCTAATGAGAACTAGTTAAGAAAAAATGAACAACATAAAGCAGTTTATAAAACTCAATCTACTGACCTGATGTTTCATAAAATGAGAAAAACTTTTTCCAAAACCATATGATTATTAAGGTACATTATTAAGGTAAGCTGTTCATCCATAAAAGTTTTAAAATGATAAAACAAAGCAACCTCCCAAAATGTCTACATATTTTTGATAAAATTTTAATGTCAATAAAGGCTTTAAAAAGTATATGACTGTGAGAAAGAAAATTAACCACAATCTTTAGTATCTATAAAACTTCATAAGTAACGTACTAACAGTTTAATATCAATTCAGGAATTATGGTATAAAAATTTAAGATGCTTATACAGACACACGATGAAATACGAAGTCAGTCTCTTCCATTGGGTAGAAACAATAATGATTATTTTTCTATGGTTTTGGCAGACTTCTCTGTCTCAGATTCTAACTTCTAGATACTATTTATGTTTTTTCAGTAGACATCAAGGAATATATTGTCATCCGTGACACTGAGGACTGTCAGCAAACTTGGTATGTATGCTCTAATGATCTCCGGTAACAATGCCCATCTTCCTATAAAATAATTTTTTTTGTCCCTAAAAAGATTTTCCTGATGCTAATAAAATGAATGTGAGGGTCACTGATATTTCTTGTTTTTGATTCTTATTTTCCAAACTATATCTTAAGTACAAAAGATGTGGGGAAATTAAAGTCCTTTTGCTTCTCTACACTCTTAAGTTACTCTTCCCTTGTACTGACAAATGACAGTTGGAACTTTTTTTAATACAATAGCTAGCAGCAAGTTGCAGTCATCCTTCATTTTAAGAGTAGTCACCAAAAACTAAACAAATCATGGTGACCTTAGGGCAACACTGGTCACTGTTTCTAACTGATACTGCTATGACCTGACTACTTAACAAAATGGAATTAGTTACTTCATTTAAAATATTGAATTGGATTCTTTAATTACAAATCTTGACTATTTTAAAATTACTTATATTTTCCCCTGACTTGTAGTTTTGTGCTGTTGATGCAACTTCTCGAGATAGTCTTTTTCCATAAGAATTTGGATTCTGCTTTTACTAATTATGTTGTTTTCTTACAAAATTACAATTTAATCTTTGAAAGCAGTTGGCCATAAAAAAATATGCTGAAGGGCTAGAAATGCATTTTACAAACCAGAAGGAATTGCTATTCAATAACAATTAGCAATCTTGAGGTATACTATGAAAAGACTTGTGGAAATTCCACATCCAAAACATTAGTATCTTACATAGTTAAGGATAAATCACCTACAAGAATTATCAAAATTACTAAAATAACCAATTCTAAACTTTCTATTCTAGTTGATAGGCTATGCTGAAGTTCTTCTCTGCTACCATGTACCTTGACAATTTAAATGCTGATTATTCTCTTAGGTCTAACAGGGAAAAATGGGTATCTCCTCCATCTAACACCTAAGTGGGTAACCTAGATACTGTAAATAGAGGCTATATAAAGGATGCAACAGACATCTCTGAAGTGAGAGCCAACATTTTTAACCTGCAACCCTTTGGAATAAAACCCAAAAACATCAGTGACCTAGCCAAAAACTCTACTAACATGGAATTGCCACAGGCTAATAAATAAAAATCTCCTTACCAAACACATAATTTTACTGTTGTTGGGTGAGAAGACCTGGAATGTTTCAATAGCATAGCTCTCATTTGTTCAAATCATCATGTCTGGTCTCTGCACTGTTTACTTAAAAAAGACAGGTAAAATGCCTGTTTGAACTAGGCATATGACAAACTTAAATGAAATTCAAAACTGAAGGGACCAATCATATTAAACTACAAACTCGCAACTAAAATTCAGTCACTGGTTATGGATCCTAATCATTAGCTGGCCCAAATTTGACTAGAACCTCAGACCAACAACTAACATTTATCCAAATTTATGTTGTTCTTCTGAAGCCAAGGAGTAAACATTTAACTACGACAGCATTGGTATAAATATTTACCTTTTATTCTTTGAGGGAAATGGACATATGATTTAGGAAAAAAAAACTACTGAGAAGACAAAATCTACTCCTATAAGACTCATAAATAGTATAAAAGAACATAAAACATTCTTTGCTATCATAAGATATCAAAGGTGGAAGAAAGGCCTTCACCTTTTACAGATAAAAAAAAAAAAACCTAAGGCCTTAAAATGTAATTTTATTTTCCCATATTTGTAGTTAATCCAAGGCAGAAAAAAATACCTACTAAACCTACTAAAATGTGTTTGTACTAAATCTGAATTTAGCACAAATGTATCCACTCATTTACTAAAATTGGCTTGTTAATATAAGACATAGAGAATGAGCTTCCTCCAATTAATAAGGAAAAATGAATTTTAGGCTATAAACTTAATATAACAAAATCATGAAACATGAGTTAGAATATTTAAAACAAAATCTTTGCAATGCAAACACATTCATCCAACCTAGTATGTTCTTTTTATTCTTACTGCAAATACAAAACTGATGTTTTAAAAACAATTTCTCAAAGATTTAAGATATTTATAATAATCTGAGTTTTATTTGAAAATTAGATGAATAAATTTTAGACCAGTTATATTCATCTAAACATTAAAAATGTAAGAATGTATTTATATATTACTACATTAATATATGTTAAATTTTTCTATTAAATCAATTGGAAAAAATAACTATGCCTTCAGATTCTGCATAAGTATGCAATTTTATTCTACCTACAAAAATTAAAGTATCTTTCCTATAACAGGAGACAATACATACTGAACGCATATGGTAAATAAAATATTTCAAATTACTTTTAAATCTAAGTAATAGAGCACTTGCCCTTGGTAAGTACATTGATAAACATTAGAATCAAGAAACAAACTATGCTCTTAATAAATAAAAGTATATTATCCTTTGAAATTGAATGCAAGAAAACAGATCTTTGTGCATTTTGCAACAGTGTTTAAAACAGTACAAGTATAAATGACCCTTTTATCAAAAATATTAGCTAAAACTGGCCATTAGTGCTAGTCCAATATATCCTCTTATATTTCGTCAGTTCTTCTCCTGACAATCTAAAACAAAACCCTTTCACTTTATTAAAGAAAGGAATATTGAGTAAGCTCCATATATTTTCATTTATGATCCACTTTAAAGACTTTGCAGGAGGAACTTTCAAAGATATTATACGTGTATATATACATAAATTTTTGTGTGTATGTACACTTACTCATACATTTATATACATATACAAAAACCTACATATGTATATACCGTATATACATATACCTATACATTTACACATATGGGGTAGCAGGCTAATAGCCTCCACTAACAATAAAATAGATTTATAACAAAGGAAAATAACATGCATTTCATTTTAACAAGAAAAAAACAAATTTAGAAATTTTGTTTCATTTTCCCCTACTACTTTAACAACAACAAATCTCATCTTAAATATCTGGAAAGCCAACCAGTAACTAGTAAATCCTAATATTTCTTACCTGATACAGGTAAGCACCAGTTCCCAAAAGCCACCTTGGGATAGTTCAAACTAGTAAGCAAGCTCATGTTTAAGTTATACTAGTATGAACAGGAATAAATCTGTGTTGTTCTCTTCTTTTGCTAGCAAAATCTACAGCCGTGCTGCACCACAGCCAGAAAAAAAGACCCCACAGACCCAACAAATCCAAATCTGCCACAAGAGAAATGAAAAAAAAAATCATAAAAAGGAGACTTACTGCTTGTCATGTGACTTGGTGAGGTATGCTGTCCATTGGGTGTGCTTGAGGTGAGGTCAATTGCCATATTGGAGTGTTCCCTTTCAGGTGAAAGCTCATTGTCACCTGCTTTCAAAAATAAAATCTTTCAGATTCTGTTCATTTGACATATAGAACTCAATTACAACACTTCAATTTTGTTAACTTTTCCCCATAGATAATAAAGTATTTGTAGTTTTTAAGTTTAAATTATTTTAAAATATAACTAGATTCACAGAAAGCCAAAAAGAAACATCATGGGGGGGTGAAAAATATCATAAATTTCTAAAAATTATAGAAAAAGGTACACAATATAATTTTCTCATCTGTAAATCTGAAGAATTAGGAGAGATGATCTCAAAAACTCTCTTTCAGCCCTGATATTAACTTTTTAAGGTTTTGATTAAATCACTTGATACATTACACTGTTTATAATAAGCATTTTTCAAGATGCCCACTCATCAAGGCACTAAGAATTAATTTTTTTTCATCTTAAAAAGACCGAAAAAGTTAATTTAAAAAAGACTTTAGTCCACAGAAAATGTCTAATGAACTACACAAAATCTGTTTTCTACTAAACTTAGAATAAAAAAAAGTAAAGAAGCATAATTAAAAAAGGAAGATGCTGATTCTAACAAACTAGTCATCTAAAGGAGTTCCCTATTTTACCAAATAAATGCCTACTTTTATCTTTTTCTGCTCCTGTCTAAAGTTTTTGATATTTTTGCTTTCCTAGACTCTTTAATATGAATTTATAGGCTGATAAAATAAAATTAAGAGCCTATAAATGACTACAACTGAATTAAGCAAATTTATAGGGGAACCCAAAATGAATGTGATTAATGAATTAATGTTAATGAAAATGAGTACTTACATGTTATATAGCCATCAATAGCCTCTGTTTCCATAGTCAAAGTGCAGTGCTACAAAACAAAAGGGTAAACCCTTAAAACAATGATTCCTTTCACTATCTGCCATTAAATACTTAACTTATTTGAAGCTCTAAGCAGTTAGCCCATATTGCTGTTGCTGCTGCTGGATCTGCTGCAACAACCTGTGCCCAAGACACATACTACTGTGTACTGTATGTGCTCATTTGCAAGTCACTGAACTCTTTCTGCAAATGATCTGATTCCTGCTAGAGATAGGGTAGAGAAGATAAGGGTGCATCTAGATGAGCTGGATCAAGACAGGAATGCCTCTTTAAGTTAAAATGTTTTCCCTAGTTTCATGAATTTAATTTGGAGACTCATGCTTCAATCATGTCAATTTTAACTGGATTTAAGTATATCAATATTTATCAGTTTCCACAATCAAATTTTGGTTTGAGGATGACCAAGTTAACATATAGTTCTATTCACAATTGTTGCAAGTTGGTTCATCATGTTCTAATCAAGGGGAGAGTGGGGTGAGACAAAGCAAAACAAAACAAAAAATTTAGTGCTCAAATCTGTCTCGAAGATTTGTGCAGCACTTTTCCAACTCTCTCACTTATACTGACATTTCTACCCGCCCCCTTGATCTGTCCTAGCACCTGTGTGAGGCAATATTAATTTACTCTAGATCATAGATTTGAATGCTATATATCTAATGTATCTTAAAGTTTGAGTATTTTTAACATGTCCTTTGGTCATTTAAAATGCCACAAATATAAAACAAAGTCTTCTAATCACATACACAAGAAATTGTAAGAGATGACACCCCCTAGCTTTTATTTCATATAAAGAAAACAAAAGATCAATAATCTAACTGTATTCTTTGATGGAAAAAGTTTAAAGAACTGACATGTCCATAGGAGAATTTTACTTTTTTTCCCCTCCTTTTGGCTCCGGTCCTTTTTGCCTTTAGTTTCAAAACTCTCACTGCACCAGCAGCTAAATTATTCACAATGAGCCATTTCTGTATTGATCGCCAAGTATATTTAGCCCTGGCTCCTGGAATTTCTCCATTACTTACTGGAAAACAGGCAGCTTCACTTCTTGTCTCCAAAACCACTTCCCTCCCCCCTCCCTCCCCTAACCCCCCCAAAAAAAACTTTTCTTTCTTTATGGTATAGTCAGATCAAATTCTCATCTCACTACGTATTTTAACCTGCAGTGCTGTTATTAAATTCTTTGAAATAACTGATTACATAAGGCCTTTAAAGAAAGGGATCTATAAAGTTTAAAGGGGGAGCAGGTTCCTCGTATCTATCAGAAATACATAAGTTTATCTTTTCAAAGAGTACACACTCGCACACATATATTAAAAAGGTAGAAATGTCAGAAGAAAGAGGAAAAGTTTCCCCCATCAGTGAAATAGTTAACTTTCAGGGAAAGAAAGAAAAGAGAAAAGAAGGAAAGGCACAGGAACGAAATGTACATACAAAAGAAATTGTCCTTTGACTAAAAAAGATTCATCACCATTTCCAGCTCTGTCGGGAGATCTCAGCTTCTTCTAACTCCTTAAGGAAGAGATGACAATGTCGGAGTAAAGATAAACGGAGAAAGAAAGAAGTTTCTCCCCCCCCCCCCCCCTGCCCCTTACCCCCTCCAAGCCAAGCCCCCTGCAGAGTTCAAGGCGAGGAAGAAGGGAAGGCACTTTACAGGTGGGTCATTCGGAGCCCAAATCAAGCAAACAGATCGTCTGATAAACAAAATGAAGAAATGAGAAAGAAGGAACACCCCCCCCTTCTCCTCCTCCTCCTCCTTCTCCTTTTACCCCTCCCCCTCCCTTTGGGATGGTCTAGTAGGAAAAGTCACTCAGGAATGGCACCACGTACTTTCAGGAAAGAGGAAAAAAAAAAGAAAGAGGGAGGGAGGGAGAGAGAGGTCAGTCAGTGCTACAGCAATGCGATTAACAAGAAGAGAAAAAACTTGATCCACCGGTTCCTTAAGAATCGACCAAAAGCTAAGACAAGAAAAACTGAAAGAAAAAAAAAAGGGGGGGAGGGAGGGGGCGAGGAGGGGGAGGGACAGTCAGGCAAAACCTAGTGAGGAACCTAGGCCAACTTCACAGGACTGTTTTTTTTTGGCCCTTGGCAAAATTTTCACACACTCACACACACACACACACGAAAATCTTAATTCTATCTCTTTTTCTCACTCCGACACTAGAATCTGTCAAAGTGATTTAGCTGCTGCCTATTTACATGTGTCATGCCAGGTGGTTGTTGGCTGCTATTGTTATATGTGTGTATTTTTTTTTAAATAAATTTCAACAGGCTCTTTCCTTCTATCAAGATAGAGCTGCAGTTTATCCAAGGCAGCCCCCCCCCCATGCACACACACACACACGCTGCAAAATGCAAGTGAACACAGAGCAGACTTCAACCAACAAACACCACCAATCCGTGACAGCAGTCGAAGAGGAGAACTGATTAATCGATTAGCATCCCAGAAACAGATCATCAGAGAGGATGAATTAAAACCGAGAAGAAGGCATCTCCCATCCGATCCCCCACGCGCCCCTGGGAGCCATCCCAGCCAGGCTCCCGACCAGCATCCCTCCCTCCTTCCCAGCAAATGGAGTATTATTGTTGTTATTATTATTATCACTAACCAGCCTCCTTTCCCCTCCCCCCTGCTTCAGCCTCCTCCCCTCCCCCATCCTTATCTTCCTCCTCCTCATCCCCCTCCTCCGTCTTCTCTTCATCATCACTGGCCAACTGCAACAAGTCCTCGGACCCGCGGCCGGCGGGTGCGGACGAGGCTGCATAATTACCCTTAACTTTGCCACCCTCCTCCTCCTCCTCCTCCTCCTCCTGCCCCCGCGCCTTAGGCTCCGCTCATTGCCCCCCGGTCGGGGCCGGGAGAGGGCAGATCTGGCCGAGCCGCCGCCGCCTCCTCCTCCTCCTCCTTCGCCTCCTCCTCCTCCTCCTCGCTCTCTCCACCATGCCAGCCAGCGCCGAGTGAGATTTACCTCAGCAGGACACGCAGGGAGGCAATCCCATCCCCCTTTTGTTTGTGTTTACTGTGAGTGGGTCCTCTCCTCCCTCTCTCTGTGTGTCTCTCTGTGTCTGGGTCTCTCGTGTCTCTGTGGGGATCTCTCTCGGGGTGTCTCTGGGTGGCCAGTGTGTGTTGGGGCACTGCGGTGGGCTGTGGAAACTAAGGCAGTGGCTCTGGAGCGGAGGGTAATCCTGTTTTTACTTCCTCCATCTTCAGCGAGGAGCAGGGTGAGCCCGGGACAGCTGGTCAAACCCCGAGAAACCGATCCGGCTGCCAAGCCCGAGCCCATCTCCCCCAGCGCCGGCTGGACGCGCGGGGCGGGCGAGCGGGCGGGCACCGGGAAGGAGGGAATGGACTGGGATGGGAGGGGAGAGCAGATGAGAAGAGAGCAGGGGGGCTGGAGCTGCGAGCGCGAGGGTGCGTGCGTGCGTGAGTGTGTCTGTATGTGAGTGTGTGAAAAAGAGCGAGAGGAAGAGAGTGTGCGCGCGCCCCCGGTGAGTGGGTATCTGTGTGTGTGTCTTTGCGCTCGGGGCCGCTCAGCACACTCGGCAATCGATTACAGGACAAGTGCTGCTTCTGCTGCGCCTTAACACACACACACATACACAGACACACACACTCTTTCTAGTAGATGAAGCTCAATACGGACTAACTACTCCCAAAGCATCCTCCCGACCCTGCCCCCTAATACTCCTCCCACCCCAACACACACCCTGGTTTTTCCCCTGGCTTAGGAGGGGGAACATGGCAAGGCAGGTCTTCTAGTATAGATGGTCACTCCGCCCACTCCACCCCACCCCCAAACTCAGAAGCACAAGTATTCCTCTAGCAGAGAAAGAAGTATTAAAAGGATGTGTGGTTACTTTCTGCCTCCTGTGAAATTGCTTTTTAAACTCAAGATTTACGAATCGGTTAAGCCATAAAGATTTAATTTTTTTTTCCCCCTTAAGGAACTAATTGACGATAAGAACATGGTGTACTGGTAATAGCAATTTAAGGATTTTTAAAAGTCTTTCCTTTTTTTTAAATCAGTACCTTTTCAGGAGCGTACATTTATATGTGAAGTGTACATATGTGAGAAATTAGGCACTTTATATGAAATTGTTTTATGCCACCTTTTGTCCTGATCAGTGATTTTATTAGCTTAGGGAATGTTCGTTGTGGGACCTCCCTCCACCGGATGCATAGTGGCAATTTATCTGTAACTTTAGTGTCTTTGAGAGTTGTCTGGGGGCATTGTGAGGTTAACAGTCTTGCTTATGGTCAAGTAGCCACTATTGTGTGAGAGGCAGAATTTCAGCCAAGCTCTAACTGACCCTAAGGGCAGACTCCAATCCACTGAACCAGGTTGGATGCCTCTTAAGTCTGTATTAAAATGTGGTATATATTCAGGTGAACTAATATGTGTGTATTCACTAAAATATTTGTCGAGGTCATTTGGAAAATAAAGTTCTTTCAAATTTCAGAAAACAAAATTACAGGCAAGCTAATGATTACCAACACAAATGAGATCAGAAAGAATTTGATCGGAAATTTAGCCCAATTAGTACCTTTTCAAAGTTCTTCTCCTTCCAAGTATTCTATTTGTTTGGAAATCAGAGAGAGAAAGCTGTAATAGAGTTTTGTTCATTGACAACTACAAACTCCATATTTTCCAAGGAATATATTAAGGCAGAGGTTCTTTGGTGAGAACTTTGAATCAGAAGAGCAAGATATGCCTTCTACAAATAGTAGCATTTAATTTTTTTCCAGGCCACATTTGTGAAAAGAGGGGATGAACATTGTGTAATTAAAGAAAGAAAGAAAATTAAAGGAATGGAAAATACTGTACAGTATAGTCTTAGATTTTAAAACAGAAAAATATATCATTCTTGCTAAGCAGTAATTCTGAGAAGCCACAGATTATGAAGAAAATCAATGTCGAGGGAATAGGAATACCAGACTGTGTAAAGAATTCCAGAAAAGTTTACTTTTCTAAACTAAAAAAATAAGAAACAATATAAAGAAAAGAAAGAAAAGCCAAAATTGTTTGTGGCATAGCAATTTTAATCGTTGCCTTTTCCCTTTGATTCCTTCCTCACTCATATAAACTTTTCCTTTTCGGATGATTTTTTAAAAAGAGATTCCTAAATTTGCTTTATACTATTCTACATATAAACTCTGTAATGCTTCAAGTTCAGGGAGTGCATTTAATTTCCTGATGATTAGATGCTATATTTTTATTAAGCAAAACAACACCCTGATGTTTATGTTGAGTCCAACAGTGTAGTAAAGACAAAATGATTCCCATTAGAAAGCCAATTGTTTGAATTTAGGAGTTTGGCAGCTTCCTATATGATTTAAAATTACTGTGGTTTTAAGGAAACTAGTTCCTCTCAGTTATACAGTAACAAAACAGATTTTAGTTCTTTTCTGCTATAACCTACATAAAAATAAGTTATCTTAGAATCATATTAGGAAAGGTAAAATAAGGACCTTTGTGAATCATCTAACTTATTCCCCTGCACTGAACTTGAACTACCCCCAGAAAAGCAGGAAGCAAAGAAGACTGTTCTACATTATCCTTTTGCTTTAAAAAAAATGAAAAAAAAAACAAACTAGGTTTCTAGAACTCTCAAAGTCAGTAAGTTTTCCTTGCCATCTATCCCAAGATTATTTTTTCCTACAAAATTGTCCCATTCCCCAACTATTTCCTTATTGAAATATATGTAAAATGTATGTAGGGTGGTGTGGGGAGAGATCAAACAAGATGATTCAAAATATATAAGGTTAGAATAGAAATATCTGAGGCAGTTTAATCCATTAATTAAGTCCATGGTAAGATTGGATCTATCTTGAAGTCTTAAGAACTCATCCAAAATTTCCCAAAACTGCCATATTACTGTGGTCCTGGCCCCTGGTTGTTTCATGCTTGATTTCACTCCCTTCAAAGGCTGTCCTTTGTATTATTTTGATTCATTGACTCTAAGGTCATTGGAGGCACACTTTCTCCCTCTAGTGGCTAAGGATGCAGCAGCTCTAGCATTCCCAGGCCCAGTAATGAGGATCATCCCAGAGCTGGAACACTAGAACTCAGATCCCTAACTATAAAGAAAAGTTATGTAGCAGTAGGAAACCACCTTCAAGCATTAGAATACTATGAAAAACTTTTTTTTTCTCTTATAACAATTCTTCATCTCTTTTAATGAGAGTTTGAGATCATGAGAATGTTATCTAACTAACCAATTGTAAATCAATAATTATGCACTGAGACAATTCCTGGTGCTTCTAAAGTCTTACAGCACTAACTCTGAAAAACTCAGTCTAAAGAGCCCTTCTGCAAATTATAATATTTTCCTTGTTCAAAACTTAGCTCGTAAGCATTTCCTTTCTTTCAGCAACTGTCTTCTGTACACTTAAATCATAATGCCTACCCTGAATAAGTTTGCCCTAACATCTTTAATATGTAATAATCAGAGTCTTGACTCCAATTGACTTATTGCCATTTAAAGCTTTTTTCCTTATGAAACTAACTACTGTTTTATTTTTTTTTTTTTGCCTAATCAGGTTTCCTTTGAATCATTTCATTATATCAGGTGGGATATGCCAAAATATATATATTATGTAGACTATCATGTGTCAAATGTTTGTGGTGACTAATAAATGTCCACAGCTAAAACTTCATTCAGAGGTGCAAGGATAGCAAGGCTGTCACCACATACCAGGGCTCAAAAGGATGTTGGAATGCTTTTTTTTTTTTTTGCATTTAGTTGCAAATGCACAGCTTGAATTTAAATTTTTTTCAATTTGAAACCAACTTGGATATCTACTTCATTGATGGTGGTTTTTTTGTTTGTTCATTCGTTTCTAGTCTGACTTAAAGACCACATTTTCCTAACTATTCCTTGGATTTCCTTGTTAATCTATTATTTACCCACTCTTCTGATCATTTAATTTCAGCAAACATTGATTCGGCATATACTGTCCAAGATAATATATATCTTAACTTGTTCCTCTACCCTTAATTATATTTTGTGCCTTTTACTCTATTTAACCTACCTCTTGCTTCTGGCACCTCATGAATTGATTTCAAGTCTCTAACTAATCTGGCCCGCCTGCATCATGCTCCCTTTCATTTGGGATTTTCCCAGCATAGCTTTTAGGTAGCAGTGTCCCTGAAAGGCCAGAGGGATCTGTCACTTGGGCAATGAAATGCCTTATTCTTCAGTAACCAGATCTATTTGGAAATCTGTATTTCCATCTTCATGAAGAAAACTTTAGAGTTATAGTACTTGGCTTTCTAACTTCCCTGCTAACATAGTTAAGGTATGTTAAAGATATAAAAGGGTCAGGATAATAAAGAAAAATCCTTATTGTGTGTATCTTTTTTATGTTTATGAGATTTTGATTTCTGTTATGTTACAAATGACTTTCACCCATTTGTTTTGTCATAATCCAGATAAGAGCAATTATGAGTTACTTCAGAGAACATTCATTTCCTTGGGAGCAACTTTCTGTTGTTGAGCCTAACCATATTTATCTAGACTGGAATGGATCATAAACATACAGTCAGTTGTTACATTTCCACAACAATTTAGGAAAACCATCCAATAATGTGTAAAAGGGGTATGATTTGCATCTATAAAAAGAGAGTCCACACTGCTGAACTTATGTGTATTTTGAAATATTGAAAATAGTAGACATTATTCAAGAAATTTCCACAAAATCAAATAGCAGGATTTTAAAAATTATTTTGTATCTAGAATATTTTCCCAAGGTTACATGATTCATGATTTCCCCCTGCCTCTTCCCTCCCCCCTCCCAGAGTTGACAAGCAATTCTACTGGGTTACACATGTATCATTGTTCAAAACCTGTTTCCATGTTATTCCTATTTGCAGTAGAGTGATCCTTTAATGCCATAATACTAATCATATCCCTGTCCAACCATGTGATTGATCATATATTTTTCTTCTGCATTTCTGCTTTCACAGTTCTTTCTCTGGATGTGGATAGCTTCTTTCTCATAAGTCCCTCAGAATTGTCCTGGATCATTGCATTGCTGCTAGTAGGGAAGTCCATTACATTCAATTGTGCCACAGTGTACAATATTCTCCTGGTTCTGCTCCTCTCACTCTGCATCAATTCCTGGAGGGCTTTCCAGTTCACATGGAATTCCTTCAGTTCATTATTCCTTTTAGCACAATAATATTCCATCACCATAAGGTACCATAATTCGTTCAGCCATTCCCCAATCAAGGAACATTCCCTCATTTTCCAATGAAATAGCAGGATTTTTAAAAAAGCTAATATAAACTATAATTCTGAATTAACTTTTAACTCTTATGATCTAGAAACAAACTACAAAAAGTGAATCTAACCAGTATTGTTTTGTTACCCAATAAGTACAAATTACAAAGTAAAGAAAGCCATCAACAATGGAGAAAGGTACTAAAGAGATTGCTGATATTTTTTTTTCCTTTTCCTTCAATTGTTTTGTCTCAATAGCTTCATATTTCAAGGTCTTTGTCATCCTTTTAGGAGAATTTGCCTAAACTTTGATATATTTTACTTTCCTCGGGTTTTAGAAATTCATGTGATTTCCAGGAAGTGATGCAGAGCGAGAGGAGCAGAACCAGGAGAACATTGTACACAGAGACTAATACACTGTGGTATAATCGAACGTAATGGACTTCTCCATTAGTGGCGGTGTAATGTCCCTGAACAATTTGCAGGGATCTAGGAGAAAAAAACACTATTCATAAGCAAAGGATAAACTATGGGAGTGGAAACACTGAGGAAAAGCACCTGCCTGAATACAGCGGTTGAGGGGACATGATAGAGGAGAGACTCTAAATGAAGACTCTAATGCAAATATTATCAACAAAGCAATGGGTTCAAATCAAGAAAACATGTAATGCCCAGTGGACTTACGCGTTGGCTATGGGGGGTCGGAGGGGGAGGAAAAGAAAATGATCTATGTCTTTAACGAATAATGCTTGGAAATGATCTAATAAAATATATTAAAAAAAAAGAAATTCATGTGATTTCAAGACTCACAGGATAGTGGGGTACTGGAAAATTTTAATGTTTACTTCATTTCAAAGGATGAGTGTTTTAGTACTACTAATTACATCTTTAGACAATTTCTGAATTTGTGTAGATGTAGATCACAAATGTAGATAATCTCTGCTATAAATGATCTTTTCTCTCAAAAGAGCAAGTTGGTCAAGTTCCTACTGACCCAGTCATTCAAAAGAAATTACTTGTTTGGTTTACTTATTCAGATCATCATTATTATCACTTTTAAAGTCATTTAAAAAGAAAACTATTACCATGAGAAACAATGAGATGTCATCTTTTGTATATCTGGATGGGCCTTGTGAAACAAAAACACTAAAGAAAAAGGTGAATCCAAATTTCAAAATGCAAAATTTTAAAGGCTCAAATAATCATATTCTCAAATAAGTTAGGGTAAAATCTCCCAACCTTTTTAACCAGAGAACTCTGGTCAAATTGGGTGAGGATGGATTGAAGTTCACAGTTATTGTTTCTATTTCTCCATAAATAATTAGAACTATTTCCTCTCTCTAATATAGTCAGAGGAGATCCTTTTTTCCTTCACAGAATCATCATTTTAGAACTAAAATGGTCCTTTAGGCCATCAAGGCCAGCCATTTGACCAAGTCTTTTTAAGAATATGAAAAAAATCATGCCAGGCCAATCACAAATAGGCATTCTAAATAGTATGATTTCAGGTATTCCTGGCAATAATATTCTGCCCTCCAAAACACTTCCCTCATCTGATATCTATAATTCTTTTACCAAGGAGCAATTTTTTCTTCCCATTCCATAATTAGAAATGATCAAATAGTAGACGTTTTAATAAGAGAAAGGTACAACATTGATTTCAATTCATACTAACATTTAAGAGACTGATTCAAAATTCTGTTTTGTCAAAATTGTGATAGAAGATTAATTAGTTACCCCTTAAAAAACAAAAAAAGAGAGGGGTGCAGATATTGAATCAAACTGACCCAAAGTGATGGGAGTTAGCTATGTTAAAAATGTAACTATGGCATCTTCATTACTTATAAAGTTATAATAGAAATCTTCAGGAGTTGTTTCCAAAGGTACTCGTAAATTTTTGTTCTCTAAATAGGGAATTGACTATAATAATGAAATATAATATCACAGGATACAGGAAACTTCAGTATGTCCAATGATCAGTAAATCATGCTTGGCATTTGGGGAAATGGAGAAAAAAAAAACCAGAAAATTCATAGGGAAGAATAAGTCCAGAATATCAGGGGAAATTAAACACAATTAAAAAGAAAGGCATATGTGTACTACCAAATATCAAATTCCACCATAAAACAAAAATGTATATGGATAACTATAAAATTATACATTTGATTTTTTAAAAATATCTTTTAAGTACCAATAGGGAAGGCATTTCAGCTCATCTGAAAAAAAAGATCTCTAGATTTTCATGGTCTACAAGTTCAATATGATAAATACTTTGAGATATCAGCCAAGAAAAATGTCATCTTGGACTATTTTAACAAAGGCTGAAGGAAAAGAAACAAGGAAGTGATAGCCCATTATACATCAGCTATTTTGAGGAACAATATCTGGATTATGGTATTCATTTCTGCTTTCCCTATTTTAGGGAAGATATTGACAGGCTTGGACATGTCTAAAAGAGTACCTCCACAACAGTGAAAGACCCAAGATTGGAGGTACTAGGGATGTTTAACTTGAGGAAGAGACTATCTGGACATAGTTGCTAAACACAAGCATTTCAAAGATTCTAATAGGGATTAGATCTGCTTTACTTGGCCCCTGAGGGAAGAAAGAATAACCAATGCTTTGAAGTTGCTAAGAGACAAAATTAGGCTTGATTTTTAAAAAAGCATTCTAACAACTCTACACTATCTAAAAGTGGAATGAGGTGCTTTATTAGATAGCGGATCCTCCTTTCAATGATTATCTTCAAGTTAGACTGGTTGACCACATAGGGCAATGATGTCAAACCCAAATAGGAATGAATCCCTGAAGACTACATATTGACTCAGAAAATCACAGACTAGCTAGCATCTATGTTGTATTTTTATTTATTCTGTTAAACATTTACCAATTATGTTGTAATCTGTTAAGGACTCATTCCTAAATTTTGTGAGCTTCTTTAAGACTCCTAGAAAGGGCTTTTTTTTCATGTAGAGGTTAGAGCAAATGGTCATTTGTCCCTTTATGTTTTGAAAATTCTAGAATTCCATAATATTATAGTATATTATTAAAATACCAAACACGGAAGCAACATTTTCCTCATTTATTGCTTGAGGTCAACTCCTTATTACTACAATTTTTAAATAAAATCTGTATGATATACCCTGTGAAATAGACACAGAGAAAGACAGAGACAGAGAAAGGGTTTATGTTTTGTAGTTTTGGGGACTGAACAAGGAATGGATAACTGATAGATAGCCTATGTACTGTTAGATGCCATGCAGTTTCAAGATATCTAAAGGAAGGCTTTCCCAATAAATTGAATGAACCCTCCCCACCAGGAGAAATTATGAGAAAACATGAATAAGAAATCCCATCAAATAACATACCCCCCTGATTTTCTAGTACAATTGAGCTCTTATTAACAGATGGATTTAAGGTACCAAGGAGTTATTAATAAAGTCTAATGATGACAAATTGGTCTATAACTGAGATATTCACTTTGTCAGCAGGTAAATCAATCTAATTCATGTGTACTTTGGTGAGGCAATTTGCATTGACTTCAGACTCATTTTTAGTAATTAAAATGAAAATTCAGTTGATTATTCACCTCAGATTTTTTTAATTGGTCACCTTAAAATGATTCATTCTAGAAATCCTTTAAGTAGCTATCTTTCTTTGTACTTTTTATTTTATTTTTTTAAACCCTTACCTTCTACCTTAAAATCCATACTATTTATTGGTTCCAAGACAGAAGAGCAGTAAGGATTAGGCAGTGGGGGTTAAGTGTCTTGCCCAGGATCACAAAGTCAGGAAGCATCAGATTTGAATTTAGGACCCCCTGTCTCTAGGCCTGGCTCTCAATTCATTGAGCCATCCAGCTTCCCCCTTTCTTTGTACTTTTAAAGCAAGAGAGCCTGGACCTGTAATTTCATTGCTTTCACATACCCCTGGATGAAGAAATTTCCTCTGCTAATGCAAGTTGGCACTTTCTCTGCAACTAAGAGCCTTTCAACTCCCTTTGAGGTTAAATGATGTACTCAAAGTCACAGAGCCAGTAGGTGTCAGAAACAAACCTTGAACTCATATCTTCTTGGCTCTAAAACCAGCTTTCTGTTCACTTTATCTCAAAATGCATTTAAAATAAAATGCAATTTATAGTTTTTCAGAAATTGGTCTACTTCATCAAGTGAAGTAATAAAAATGGCATTTATATAACTTTGGGGTTTTACAAAGCCTTTGCAGATCATACCTCTTTGAAGTAGGTAGTACAAGTCTGATTGTCACCATTTACCAAAAAAAGAAACTGAGCTGGGTAGAAGTGAAATGTCTTGCTAAAATGACTTCCCATACCCAGCTGGGAAGTGTCGAGGCTAGGACTCAAACTTAATTCGTAAAATGCCAAGTTGAAGTATACCTTGCTGGCTGGAATCACCCTTCCCTTTAAATCTACATGTACAAATCTGAAATTTGTCCCAAATTAACATTGCAATTTTATAGAATATTTTAAAAATAGTTTAATATCTCATAATTTTGCAGGCATTATAAAATAAAGACAAAAAATAAAATAAATTTTGCAAGCATAGGAAATATAAAAGGAATGCTTGCTTTGCTTTAATTTCTACTCTTGGGCTACTTTGACCTTTCAACCCTTATTCAACTCTCATTAAAGATGTTTCCTATTCTTCTTTTGAAATGCCAGATAACAATGAAAACACATATTTGAATAAGGTTATGTGATTCCATTCCATAGTCTAATCAACAATCCAAGAAAGTGAGGTACATGCTGATATCAAATTCATTCAAAGGGAATATTGAGATCTGTATTAGGGTGTCAATTTACAATGAAACTATTTCATGGAGTACCACAGATTGGTGTGTAATCCTTTCAAATATTAGTCAGTTGTTTTTAAATGACAGACTATTCAGCTTGATCTCTATCTGAAGAGAATGCCAGCTGAATTAAGCCATAACCTCTTAAAAGACAGAAATACAATTCACAGTGACCTTGACCCATTAAAGAAACGGTCAGTCAAAAAGAAGATGGGATAATATGTAATTATACTGCTGCTTTAAGAGATGAAAAATTATGCTGACAGATGAAATCACTGGGCTACTAACAGCATGAGTCATTAATATCCCACTTAAAATTCCAAAATAAAATTTATATGTACTAACAGGAATATGTTCCACTTACCATCCTTCCTACTTGGAATTCTCTTCCCCAGCTTCTTTCTGGCAATTCATATCCACTGCCTTTTTCAAAATTCAGCTATAAATTAATATATTCCAGGAAGCCTTCTCTTACTAACCATACTGAATTGTTCCTCTATTCAGCATGCTCTTACTACTCATAGCCTCAGTTTGCATTTGAAAATATTTTCATTTGTATTCTCCTCTATGTAATTTCATGACTTTATGCCATTTCTCTAGCTAGACTATAAGCTTCTTGAAAGGAAAAGGCAACTATTGTGTCTTTTGCGACTGTAATTTCAGCTCTCTGCCTAGTCTTAAGCATGAACCAACCCATCTACTATAAATAACCTATAAATACTGCTAATCAATTTATTATAACAGTCCACCAAAATAAGCATCCAATAAGCATGTGTTAATTAAATAAAGGTTTAAAGTAATAATTTAATCTCCCTGATATTTCTGGTATTGTTTGATCAAAGCCCTGTTGAGGTACCATGTATAGCTTTAGTCTCCATATTTTGAGATTTAAAGAAATATAGAAGAAAACAATAAGAATTTCAAAAATATAACCTAAAATTATACAACTTTGTAGCTATCCTGAATCTTAGGGATCATTAAATCATAGATTGAAAACAGGAAAAGGTCTTAGAGAACATCTGCTAGAATCCCCTGATTATACAGATATGAAAATTGAAGGCTAAGACTGTAAAATGACTTGTTCAAGGTCACATAACTGATTAGCGAATCAACAGTTATTAGATATTTACTGTATGCCAGGAACATGCTTGGTGCAGGGATATAGGGACAAAAATGGATCAGTGTTGACCTCCAAGGAACTTGCATTCAATCAGAGGGGACAATGTGTTGTACCAAGGGAAGGTAAAAGTAGCAAGAGAATGATTGAAGGTCTTGAGACAGAATCTTTCCTGAACTGCTTAAGTCAGAGTTCCAAGGAACAGTTTGCCAACTGATACTCTGGAGCTGAAAGGTGAAGGAGAAAGGTGGTGTATAGCTGAGACATCCTGATAATCCATCCATCAAGCAACTGGCCTTTGAGGATCAGCTGGCTGTGGGTAAGAGGAAATCTCTAGTCTTCTGGTGGACAGTTACTGTAGAGCAGACCTCTGCTTTGTTGAGACCATCTGAGAACACCACAACTTGGATTCCTGATATCTGACCAACCATTGACTTTGTGTGTGTGAGATTCTGGGTTTGCTGGGTCACTCAGTCTTGATAGTCTTTAGTTAGATAGTTAGTCAGAGTAAGCTTAATTAGATAAGTAAATAGAGTGGGTAAAAGTCAGATGCAAAAAACCCTTTCCCTATTCCATTCCCAAAACCTTTCCCTTACCTGTTAATAAATTCAACTTTATTTATATGTGATTCTTCCCTTATATGTATATACCCTTCCTTTTCAAACCCTTTCCTAAAAATCATAATAACAGTTTGGCAGAGTTAACTAGGTTAAAAAACTTAGGAATATAGATTTAATATAGAAAAAAAAATAGAGAGCCAAGAGTCAGGCTGAAAGATTCCATCTAGTATTCAGCAAGTGGAACATTCCACAGTGGGGGGCAAGTGGAACTCTGAGACTCTAACTGAGCTGGGAGAGATATTTAAAGTTTAAATAACCTTCTTCCACTTGGTCTAAGTGGCCATATTGGATTTTTAAAAATATTTTTTGAAAAAAATTTTCCCTTTCCTGGTATATAAATAAGGTGAACACAGTGGAGTATAACAACACAAATTCAATTGTATATACACTGTTGACTATGAATGTAAGCATGTCTGGGGACATGTTAATGGATCTTTTGATTGTATTATGGGAGTATGTTCTGCATAGCCCATATATTGTATTTATTCTTTTCCACAAAGTATGTTACATGGGTCTGGACTATCAGTGGATGAAACCTTACATGGAAATTACTTTGTAAACTGTCTTGTCTCATATTTCCATATCATGTATTTGTCTCTGTGTTATGTATAAGTGTAAAGGGGTCTTGTTTGTTATTGGCAAATGGTTTAATGCTACAGTGGTTTGGTTAACTAAAGATTCTGAGCTTAAAAAAATGGTTACACACATGAAACAACTGGACCAAATGCAAGTGTGCATAAAGGATAAAAGGTTTATGAATACTGGATATGATTGTGGGGCAAAAGAAATTAAGGCTACAAATAGAAATCTAAATAGATTACAGAAGGAAGAGGCTGAAGGGATGATTACCTTATTTCCCCTAAGAGATCTCCCAGTAGTTTCAAGGGATGAGATCTACCAGGTAAAAAATACATAAAAGATTCACATCAGGCAACTTGGAGTCAATTAAAAAAAAACTGCCTCTGTGGATGAACCTAATAGGGTTATTAAGGAAATGAGGAGGGCTATGGATTTATTTGCTCTGATTATACAGATTTTGCCCTGTTAATGAAATAGCTTTTAACAAAAAGGTAGAAAAATAAGTTGATAGAAGAAACTAGGCAGGATCCCTTGTTAACACCATGGCCGCAGGATTATAATGACACTGATATAAACAGCAAAGTCCAGTAGGACAGGATGAAGGAAGCTAGGCAGGCAATTCTAGAGGGCATGGGTAGACATACGAAGAGACTGAATGCATGGTTCAAATTTGAAGGGATAAAACAAAAAAAAAAACTGAAACACCTACATCATTCCTAGACCAAATCACTGAAGCTGCCAAGACATTGATGTCCTTGAAGAGGGAACAATAGCACATATAAAAAGGATCTTTGTAAAAAATGCTATTCCCAAAATAAAATTATTCTTTAAAAACAATTATCCTGATTGGGAGGAGATGGAACTAGAAAATATTAGACAAAAGGCTAGGTACTTGTGCACAGATAGTGAGGATAAATATGAGGAGAGAGACACAGTAATAGAAGATTTTTTTTTCCATTTGAATTAGTTTAGTGATAGAAGATCTTTAAAGAAAATTAAAGGAAGCAGAAGGAAAAGGTAGAGAAAGTGAGATTAAAGAGGTTAAGGTAGTGGCTGCATTAAGGTCAATGAAGCCTAATAACAATTGGGATAGAAGATCAGGTCCCCAAAATTGTTTCCTCTGCAATAAAATCGGTCATTTTGTAAAGGAATGTAGGTACAGAGGCCAATTTACAAGACAAATGAACAAGCATGGAGGACTTAATAGGCAAAATAATTGGAATAACAATATTTGGAATAATAATAATGGCTGGAAAAATAATAAATACTCAAGAAGAAATAATGTAAATGTGTTTCAAAATGCCTGTTGCCAGGGACCTCAGGCACCAGATTAGAGCACAATGCAGGGCTGTGTTAAGTCTGGAGCAAGGCCTAAATATAGTCAGGTGGTTAAGAGTTATCAAAGCAAAGGGGTATGTTCCTTATGAAGGTTTACCCAGTGTTTTTTCTGTATGTAAATCAAGGGATAATTAATTGAGAGTAAATGAAAATGAGTGTAATGGTGATAAGATTAATGAAGCTATAGATGAATTGATTGAATCAAAGGATGATGTAATTGGTAATAATAATTGTAGGGAAAAAGAAAATTGTAATTTAAAATTAGTAGAAAATTCTAATGAATGGAAAATAATGGAAAATAGTGAAGAATGCAAACTAAATAATGATAATGAAATTGTACATGGGAACAATGATACCAAGATAGAGAGTATAAGGGTCAAAGGGAGGAGTGAAAAAGCTGATGATGGAGTTAAAGATGCAAAATCCTGGGAATATCATGTAGTTCAAGCAGATGTAAACTTGGACAGGAAATGACTGAGCTTTGTTCAGATTTTACTGTGCTTGCACCAGTATTAGAAACATTTCAGACTCCAAACAGTGCAGAACCATATGTATCTGTTACTATAGGTGATCAGATTTGTGATCTTTTGGTTGATACTGTAACCAGTAAATTAGTTTTGCAAAGTCTTCCTAAGAATTTTAGAGCTGTTGGTACAATGGAAGTTATAGGAGCTACTAGAAAACCAGAGAGAGTAGCTAAATTAAAATCTAAAATGATTACTTTAGGTCCTTTATATGTGGAGCATTCATTTCTTTGTATACCAGACTGTCCCATGAATCTTCTAGGTAGGGATTTATTATGTAAATTATGAGCTATAATCCAATTTACTGATACTGGTGATATTTCATTACATCTACCAGAAGAATCTATGAAAGCTTTCCATTGCTGTTCTTATATTCAATCAGTAGAGAGGATGACTTGAATTCAATCTATCCTATACCTGAGGATATGCCTGAAGGTTTATGGTCAAAGTCTTCCACAGATGTAGGTCTATTGAAATCAGCTACTCCAGTAAGGGTGAGGACTAAGGAGGGACCAGTTCCTTGTGTACCTCAATATCCCTTAAGTAAAGAAGCAATAGAGTGTACCAGACCAATCATTGAATCCATAATCCAACAAGGGATCATAATACCTTGCTTCTCAGAATATAATACACCTATACTTCCAATCAAGAAGTCAAAGCTAGATCAAAAGGGCGAAGTGGTATGTAGATTCATACAGGATTTAAGAGTGGTAAATAATTATGTGGTAAAGACACATCCTATTGTACCAAGTCCAGCTGCTATAAATTCTTCCATTTCAAGTCAGGCAAAATATTTCACCATAATTGATTTATGCTCAGCTTTTTTCTCGATATGAATTCATGAGGACTTTCAAAAAATCTTTGCTTTTACATGGGAAAAAAACTTAGGGAACTTGGACTCATTTGCCACAAGGGTTTACCAATTCACTAAGCCAATTCTCACAAATTTTAAATAGAGCTCTAAAAACCATAACATTCAAGGAAAGTAAAATGATGCATTTTGTAGATGATATCCTCCTTGCATCCCTAAATGCCAAAATATATCTCAGAGATAGCAAGATTCTTTTGATAGAATTATACAAGTGTGGGCATAAAATCTCCAAGGCAATATTACAGTGGATTTTGCCTCAAATACAATATCTTGGATTTGTATTATCAGAGGGTTCCAGAAGTATCACACAGAAAACAAAAGCAGATATCTAGAAAATGAGTGCTCCTAAGACCAAAAAAACAAAACAAAACAAAACAAAAACCAACTCAGAGCTGTTCTTGGAACAACTGGTTTCTATAGCGAATGGATATCTGGTCATAGTGAATTAACAAAGTGTCTAACATATTTAACCAGGAATATAGAACCAGAACCTCTGAAACTAAAACCTGAACATCTGCAAGCCTTAAGTAAACTTAAAGAAGCCATTTGATCTGCTCCCGCTTTGGGTATCCCAGACTATACAAAACCATTTCAACTATTTGTCAATGAAACAAGAGGCATAACTTCTGGTATACTGACACAGACTTTAGGATAAAGTTATCATTCAATTGGATATTATAGTTGTCAGCTTGATCCAATAGCTGCTGGTACAGTTCCTTGTCTAAGGGGTATAGCAGCTACCGCTGTGTTAGTCCAGAAGTAAATAGATTTAGTTTTGGGATATTCATTGGCTGTATATTGTTCATATCAAATAGAAGCATTAATGAGGAAATTCCATACTTAAGCATATTCTGATCAACAAATATCTAAGTATGAAATTATACTCCTTGGTAGTGAGAACATCCAGTTGAGAAGGTGCAGTATATTAAATCCAACTACACTTCTTCCTAGATTGCAAAGAATGGTGAACCATTACATGTGTATTTAAGTAGTAGATCTAGTGGATATGCCTAGGATGGATTTAAAAGACACTCCTATTGAAAACCCAAATATTTTCACTGATGGTTCTTCATATTTGTGTAATTGAATTAGATGTACAAGTGCTGCAGTTGTCACAGAATTTGAGACACCGTGGTATGGCTCAATACCTAGTAACCTTAGTGCTCAAGGGGCAGAGTTGGTTGCTGTCAAGCAAGCATGTCTTTTAGCTGATGGTAAAAGTGCAAATATTTTTACAGACTCTTATTATGCATTTTCTGTATGTCATAGTATAGAACAGATCTGGAAACAATGAGGTTTTTTTTTTTTTACTGCATCAGGAAAACCAATTGCTCATGCAGAAATAATAACTGAGTTATTGGATGCTATCCAAAAACCTAAATAGCTAGTGGTGATCCTTTGTAGAAGTCACACTTTTAGCAGAGATTCAGTCTCTAAAGGAAATCATAGAGCTGACATAACTGCAAAATTTGTAGCCCAGAATGCTCCAGAGTATTTAATGAATTTGTCAACTATTGAATCTGATGATCTAGTAAAAGCTTATGTAGACTCAGAAATTCAAAAATGGAAGGAGGATTTTGGAGCAAGGAAAGAACATGGAATATGGGTTGCAGACACTGGAAAACCATTGTTACCAAAAGACATGTATACCTATTTGTGTCAAACAATGCAGACAAAAGGTCATTTTGGTACTCAAGCTGTAGTTGACTCTGTAAAGAGGCAATGGGTAGCTCCTAGAATGAGTACTGTAGCAAATAAGATCTGAAGAAACTATTCTGTTTGACAGGAATTCAACCAAGGGACATTCAGTCAGAAAGTTTTAGGTGGTAGACCATTAGCATATTGTCCATTTGAGAGGCTACAAATTGATTACATCAGCATGCCAAAAGCTGGAAGATACAAGTTTTGTCTGGTAATTGTGGACAGATTAACTAAGTGGCCTGAAGTGTTTCCATCAAATACAAATACAAAAGCTTTCTGGTAAAAGTGTTGATTAAGGAAATTATTTCTAGATTTGGAGTACCACTTACCATAGACTCTGATAAGGGATCTCATTTTACCCAGGATATCCTGAAAAGAGTCTATGAGAATCTAGGAATAACATCTAAATATCATGTTCCTTATCACCCACAAAGTTCAGGTCAAGTGAAGCATGTAAATAGGGAAATCAAGACTATAGTGTGGAAGATCTGTGCTGAAACTCATCTCAAATGGCCAGATATTCTTCCCATAGTTTTGTTTTACCTACACACAAGACCAAGAGCAGATTTACATGTATCATCTTATGTAATGCTCTTTGGACATGCTCCACTACAGGCAAAGACTTGTAAGATAGTCTATACATCTCTCTTAGGAGATTGTCAACTTGCTTCTTACTTAAGTGCTTTGCAACAACGACTCAAAGAATTATGATTTGGGAGTATTGATCCAATCTGGTCCATTGTATTCTCTCCATAATTTAAAATCAGGAGATATGGAATATGTTAAAAATTTTGCTAGAACATCAGCAACACAAGAGAGTTGGGTAGGTCCTTATACAATTGTTTTAGTTTCTCCATCATTGGTAAAAGTTTTGGATAGAGATTCATGGCATCATTGTTCATATATCAATTTAGCACATAGTATTAATAATGAAAATGTACAAATTATTGAAGAAGAAATTGAAGAAGTATAAATTGTGGAAGCTGAGAATCATCAGTCAAATTGAATCTGCAGTCAGAAAGATCAGTAAGGAGAAGACCATTACAGTGGAAGAGGACATTTGGAAGAGGACAATGCAGATCAAGAGGAGAATTCAGGAACTTAATGGACAGTGTTAATAGACTGGAAGTACTTATAAATATTGAGATAATGACTTTGAATGGAATTTATAATGAAGAGAATTGCAGGATTAATGGACTAATGAATTAAGAAAATTGGGGTAATGTATTTTAACACAAAACAACATGACATATTAATAAACAACCATTCATAAATATATTTACTACCATGGAGTTGGAGAAGAAGAATTCTTCAATCAAGATAAGATGAAAAGAGAGAAAAGTCTGATGATATAGTATGTATATTACATGTAACAGTAATACAACACTAACATAATAGTAACATTGACATAACACTAGCAAAACATCATAACATAGCAAAAATAACATAACAAAACATAAACACAAATTCATAAACATGGTTAGAATATTGATTCACTATTTGAATGAGTGAAACAAGGTACAGCTAGGATACTAACAATGTTATAATTAGTTATAAATTAGTTAGTTACTAACAAAACTTACTTAGATACTTAGTTTAGTATAGGAATATAGATAGACAGAATTTTGAAGTTAAGGATTTATTTAGATAGGATTAAAGTAAATTAAATAAGGTAAGATACTGACTTACATTACAACATACATAACAACATACATTACATAACACAAATGACATAGCATCACATATCAAACAAAATTATAAATACATATGTAAATATATATATATATATAAATAGTGTGTATAATAGGATTGTAAAATTAATTTTATTATAGTGTATGTATATGTATATAAGTAACATGTAAATATGAAGTGTATATAGGTGCATGTGTAGCATACACGTATATAATGTATGTATGTATTATGTGTATATATGTGTAAGATTGATGTACATCGATCACTTATGTTTAAGTTTATCTAGTATTACATATATTTTTCATAAGTGAGTTTAATGTTTTGGTTTAATTTCTTTGTAAAACATTAAATGTGTTTATTGTAATTTTCAAAAATTTTTTCTAAGTTTTCTGTTATACATTACAATAGTAATAGAATATTCTGTATTAGTTGGTAAGAGTGGTATTTTTGACTTTAATGTTTGCATGATGAAGTTGTGTTTATCTCTTGCTTTTGATGTTATTTGCTTGTTGTGCTTTTCCATATGTTTGAAATTTGTCCTTGTTCATTATTTAAATCCCTTTTTCCTTTCCTTGATAAAATCCCTAGACTAGGATAGTATTAGATAGATTAAGATCATTGAGTGTAGGTTGTTTGTTTTTTTGGATAGATATTTTAGTTTAGGTAATATGTAATTAAGTTAGTGCACAAATGCCAAAATAATGTTTTCAACACAATTTAGACTTTGTGCAAAGAGGGGACTGTAACAAGGGAAGGTAAAAGTAGAAAGAGAATGATTGACAAGTCTTGAGACATAGAATCTTTCCTGAGCTGGTTGAGTCAGAGTTCCAAGGAGCAGTTTGCCAACTGACACTTGTGATTTTTAGATTCTCTCCATCTTGCTTGGTCTAGCACCCAGGAATGATGTGCACACCCACATTACACAGGCATGTGCTAGAAAATGACAAAATCAGAAACAGGAGACAGACCCCTCAGCTGTCCTAAGTCAAGCTAAGCTATCATTGGTACAGGTGAGATGCAGGAAAGTGGCATAAAACCACCTATATAAGGCACATCACTTCCTCTCTCTCCCTCTTTCCCCAGAAAGGTGACTCTGGCTGGCAGCTAAGCGTTCTGACATCTTGACATAGTGGCAGCTATTTGTCTGAGTTTGGCGGTGAGTTTGCCCTTGAGCTGATTAGGGCTCAGGCATCTTGGCTGAGCCCTTTTGGAGTTCAGGCTGATTCCTTCTTCCTTCACACTCCAAAACCTTACTTTCTAGATCCCCTAATCTTTCCGCCCGATACAAGCCAGGCGGGAGAAATCATCTCCCTTTCTTTCTCCCTTCTTAGTTTCTTTTCACTATATCAATTAAATCACCATAAATTTCCAGCTGACTTGGGTATTTTATTATTTGGGATTTTCCCTGGAGATCAATTAAATTTAGATTTTTAAGTCAGAATGCTAAAATTATCTTTACACACTATGGAGCTGAAAGGTGAAGGAGAAAGTTGGTGTGTAGCTGAGGCATCCTGATAATCCATCCATCAAACAACTGGCCTTTGAGGATCAACTGGCTGAGAGTGAGAGGAAATCTCCAGTCTTTTGGTGGACAGTTACTGGAGAGCAGACCTCTGCTTTGCTAAGATCATCTGAGAACACCACTACTTGGATTCCTGATATCTGACCAACCATTGACTCCGTATGTGTGAGATGGGTTTGCTGGGTCACTTAGTCTTGATAGTTTTTTAGTTAGATAGTCAGAGTAAGCTTAATTAGATGAGTAAATATAGTGGGTAAAAGTCAAATGCAAGAAACCCTTTCCCTATTCCATTTCTAAAACCTTTCCCTTACCTGTTAATAATTTCAATTTTATTTATATGTGATTCTTCCCTTATGTATACCCTTACTTTCCCCCTTTCCTAAAAAATCATAATAACGCTGTACATATATAAAGGTGTACAGAATAACCTCAAT
Source organism: Monodelphis domestica (assembly GCF_027887165.1). NCBI lineage: Eukaryota > Metazoa > Chordata > Mammalia > Didelphimorphia > Didelphidae > Monodelphis > Monodelphis domestica. The sequence goes on along the minus strand of NC_077234.1, from coordinate 77,783,899 downwards.
AAAAATATGTGGTAGTTTAAGGAGGGAGCACTCAGGCAGCTGTGGGGATCAGGAATGGTTATAATAAATTGAGCTTCAGCTGACTTTAAAAAAGTAATGGATTCTCTAAATAAAAATGGACAAGGTAGTGTATTCTTGATACTGAAGACAATTTGAAGGCACAGAGGTAGGAGAAATAGTATCTTGTATAAAGAAAAGAAAGGGTATTTTGCTGAACAATAGAACATGAGAAGAATACAATATAATGAGTCTAGAAATAGAGTTTGGGGCCAGATTATGAAGGGTTTAAAATGATAGATTAATTATTTTTCCTAACTAAAATATATTTGAATGAATACAAAAAGCATTTTCCATGTCATCCTGAAAATTAGAAACTCTAATTTGATTTTGAATAAAGATTTGAAATCTCTCCCTTTCCTGCCTCCCCCAAAGGGTAAAGAGGTTTTTGGAGAACAAATGAAGTGTATTAAATAGGGGAGTGACACAGTCATATTCTATACTTAAGGAAAATCACTTTGGAAGTTGTATAGATTATGGATTACAGTAGGAATAGACTTGAGGCAGGCAAGCCAGTTGAGAGGTTTTTATAATTTTCTAGCAAATAGGTGATAAGGGCTTGTACCAAGCTCGTGACTGTGTGAATAGAGACATGAGGACAGATGAGACATAATGTGGGTGCAGAAACAACAGAGTTTGACAAATTCTTTGCTATGTGGGATAAAGGAGAAAAGTAAAGAGAGGTCTAACTGCCCCTGTTAAGGGGACATCTTCAAAGATGAGAGGTACTGCTGATCTGAAGAAAAATAAGTATTTTCATGATTTTCTAAATCCAAGAAGAAAATACAGGCTAAAAACTATTGGCCAGTGAACCTGGGGTTCCAATTCCTCAACAAAATTCTTGAATGTATGAGTAAAAAATGGTCTAGAAAAGGAAGTTGTGATTGTTAAGAACCATTGTGGCTTTATCCAAGATAGGTCATTCCAGAATAACTTCATTTACTTTTATGACAGTTACTGAAACTGCAAATAAAATGAATACTGTAGATACAATTTACCTAAATTTTAGTAAGACATTTAAAAAAGTATATCATGAAGAGAGTTTGGAAAATAATTGAAATAGATGTTTTTCCTAGCATTTTAATGACCCAACTCAAAGAGCCATTAATGCTTCTAAGTCAGCTTGGCAGGGCACCTTCAGTAGAGTCATCTAGGAAACTGTATCTGGTCCCATTCTATTTAACATCTTTATAAATGTCTTACATAAAAGCATGGATGTCAAGTTTATCAAATTTGTAGGTGACATAAATTTGGAAAGGATAGCTAACATATTAGAGGATAGAGTGACAGGCTAAAAAACTGGATTGCATCCAGTAAGATGAATAAATATCAAGTCATATATTTGGGTTCATAAACTCAACTTAGAACTCCATGATATGATGATAGTTTGTCTGAAAAAAATGATATTGTATTTTCTTTGGGTAGTAAACTCAATCACATAGCTGCATAATGTAACAAAGCTAAATCCTAAAGAATTCTTGGACTACATTAAGGAGTGGTATAAATTCTGGGAGTAAATATATAATAATTTCTGTGTATTCTACTCTGATCAGACTACATTTGGAATATTAGGTTCCATTTTGGCCACCATAATTTGAGGAGAACATTAGTAAACTGGAGAATATCCAGAAGTGGGAAAATAATGGAGAGGGGGCCTTGATTCCATACCATGTGAAAACCTTTGAAAGAATCAAGAATATTTAGTATTAGAGAAAAGAGAAAATTGGAACTGCTTTCAAGCATTTGAAAGATTCATGGAAAAAAAATCAAATTTGTTTGATGTCACAGACAAGAACAATTGTTAGAATTTGTGCAGAGGCAAATGTAGGCTTCATGAAGAGAAAAAACTTCTTAACAATTAGATTTATCCAAAAGGAAAATAGGTTGCTTCAGCAATTAAAGTGTCTCTCTCTATTGGAAATCCTCATGTGAAGGTTGAATAAAGATATCAGGTAGTAATTTTTTTTTTCCAGCTGCAAGTTGGGTTAAATGGTCACCAAGGGTCTTTCCAATTTTAAATTCAGTGATAATTTGTCCTCCCAAATGCAATATAAGGAAGAATAAGACACATTATAGGGCAAAGAGGGAAAAATGAATTTTGTGAAATCCAAAATAGACAAATTTCTTTTAAATTTTTCTTTCATTTCCTTTTTTTGGGAAATCTTTTGGATTTTAAGTTAGAATGGTCAACAACCTTCATCTTGACTGACCTGAATTAATCCTTTCTGAAGATTAAAGGCTGGATTTATAGAAGCATTGTAGTTTTATTGTTCTATGGTTTATAAATTTCAAGAATTAGAAGTAGTTTTTTAGATGCTGAATTTAGGGAAGTATTTTTAAATATAGAGCAATTATTAGTAAATAAATTACTCAAAGTAATTTTATGCTAATTAGTGAATTACATGCCTTTGCTCAATTAGTCCCACCTCATCTTTGGTCTGAATTCTCTCTCTTGTACCTAATAGAATCTCTAGCTTACTTTAAATCACAGATAAGATCTCATTTCCTACATAAGATCTTCCCACTATGACTCTAACCCTTTTTTCTCCCTCAGGTGTTAGTGCTTTCTCCCTTTTAAAATATTCTGCATATGCTTTGCATTTACAAATGTCTATAATTTATAGTTCTACTGAAGAATATAAGTGCCTTGAGAGCAAGGACTATTTTCTTTATCTAGATGGTTCAGGACTAGCACGATGTCTAGAAAACAACTGGTACTTAATAAGGATTTGGTGAGTTGAATGAAGATGACAAAGAGGTTATCATTCATTGTTTCTTCTAACCATTTTCTTCTAAAATTTTTTCATAGGATCATAGATTTAGAAGAGAGCTCATACAAAGCTTGTAAACTCTCAGGATAATTGATTTAGGTCTGGAAGAGACCTCAGAAGTCAGAGTCCAACTTTCTCATTTAATGATGAGGAACCTGAGTCCCAAGGAGGATAAATGTCTTGCCCAAGATCACTAGTACTAAGTGTCCAGATTATTATGCACTCAGTGAAGCCTCTGAGAGTGAGATGCAACAGAGTGTGAATTGATTCTCTGCCACTTATGCTAATTTTGGCTTGACAACCAACACCAAGAAAACAGTTTCCTCATCAGCGAACCCTATACCATCCATATGTGGAAATATTGGTTACAGAACATGGAGAAATTTTGAATGCTGTGAACAAGTTCATTTACCCTAGAAATATACTTTCCATAGATGTCCACATAGATGATGAGGTCAATGCACACATTGTCAGCTCAATGTTTGGGAGGCTTAGAATGAAAGTGTGGGAGGAAAGAAGTATTAGGCAGCCTACCAAACTGAAGATCTACTGAGCCACTGTGCTGACCTCGTTGCTATATATGCCTCTGGAACCTGATCAAATTTACCAATGTCATGCCAGGAAATTTCATCACTTCCATTTGAATTGTCTTAGGAAGATTCTGAAGATCACCTAACAAGTTTAAGAATGGGACACTGAGGTCTTTTATCCAGCTGAACTGCCAGCCATTTAAATTCCATTGGAGAGAGCATAATTTCAATGAAAGCAGAAATTCAGCCATGTTATTTGAATGCCAAATGTACATTTGTCTATAAGACCATTTTAGAGAGAACTCACAAAGGCCATCCTTCACCTGGAGGTCAGAAGAAAAAATATAATGACATTATAAGGTCTCTCTGAAGAACTTTAGGATCATTTCTGAGACATGGAGACACTGGCCATCATGGCTTACAAGAATCAAAGAAAGCATTGTGCCTGTAAGCAAAGCATGATTGTATTATCTCTAAAGAAATGCAAGATTTTCAAATTAAGAGATCTCTATCCCAAATGTTCTTACGGGTTCCTTGTGCCCAACTGTGGTGAAGCCTTCTGAGCTTTAATAGGTTAGATCATCCATAGCAGATACACTATAAGTTGAACCCAACATAATGATATCATTTGGGGCCTCTTTGAATGGGAAGGACATCAACTAAGAATAAGTGACAATTAGGATTTGGATCCACTTCCTCTGAATCCTAAACCAAAACTCTTTCTAATACACCAGGTTGTCTTCCAAATCCTTAAATTTTAATTGGAAAAAAAGTAGCACATTCTTTGCCATTTACATGAATGTAACCTGTGGGGAGATGACTGCATCTGTTCTCATAAAAGTAATCACAAGCAAAATATTTACACAGCTCCATTAGGATTTTTTCTCCTGAATTTATCTTTCAATTCAGTTTAATTCCATTCAATAAACATTTATTAAGTACCTACTATGTACTAGGCACAATGCTAAGCACTGGAAATAGAAAAGAGCCAGAATTCAGGCCCTGCCCTCTAGGAGCTTACAGTCTGATAGGGGAGAGAATATGCAAGAAAATATATACAAAATATGCTAGATAAGATATAGTTAGGAAATAATTAATAAAGAAAATGCCATGTAATTAAGAGGAGTATGGGGAAGGCTTCCAATAGGAGCTGGGACAGAGGATATTCAACTTATAAAATGGTTCACCTAAACCTTAAGAGGCATAAAAGCAGTTAAAAAATCAGCTAAATTAATGCCTATTCAAACCTATAAAGATGGACTTTCGATGGATTTGAGATTAAGAAAGGCTTGCAAAGTGAAGAAAGTGGGACCTATTAACTCACAAAGAGGATTCTGCAGTCTTATTTTTGTTTGTTTACTTCAAGAATCTTTTTCCAAGGGAAATTTTTTTGTTTAAGCATTTGAAATACATATAATTATTCTTTAGAATCTTGTGGAAGAACCTGGAGGTGGTGATATAGTAGAAAAGTGAATTATGTTTGCTGGCATCAAAGGGCATCTTGCTCCCAGGAAGAAAATGTTTTGCCAATTAAAAGATGTAAGATACCAATCTTTCATAAAAACAAGTTTACATGACAAGGAAATGTATATAGTGCCATAACTTAATTGTATACAGTGTCCCATTCCATCTCATTCCTCACTTATCGAAAAACATTTTTGATTATTGAAGCCTTAATCATGATGTTAAATTACTACTTCATTTTAAGTGTAGTGGCACATAGTTTTCTGTTTTGAAGATCAATATTTCAAGCTTTAACAATATGTAAAGGAAATTAATATAATTTTGTTTTTATTTTATGAATGAAGATGTTAAATCTTGGACAGAGAAAGAAATGATATCTATCACCTTCAGAATAAGTTATCCACAGCTAACTAGGGAGGATAGATAGATAGATAGATAGATAGATAGATAGATAGATAGATAGATAGATAGATAGATGGATGGATAGAGGGATGGTTGGATGGGTAGACAGATGATAGAAAGAATGAACATTTGTTTATTTACCATAAGATACCTAGGGCTTATCATATCCACAGTATTCCAGATTCTCACTATATGCCAAATATGATCTTACTACCTCTATAGCTAGAAAATGTGTGAAGGACCTATCCTGGTAGCAGTTACTATGAGGAAATGCATTCTTTTTTTTTTTTTAACCCTTACCTTCTGTCTTGGAGCCAACAATACTGTGTATTGGCTCCAAGGCAGAAGAGTGGTAAGGGTTAGGCAATGGGGGTCAAGTGACTTGCCCAGGGTCACACAGCTAGGAAGTGGCTGAGGCCGGATTTGAACCTAGGACCTCCCATCTCTAGGCCTGGTTCTCAATCCACTGAGCTACCCAGCTCCCCCCAAGGAAATGCTTTCTTTTATCATATTGTTCAAACTTTAAGGCCATAACTCATCAGAGAGATAACAAAGGTAATGACAGTATTTCAGAGGATCCATCCTAGTATAGTAAAGCTGCTTCCTCTGAGGAGCCATAAACCTGGTGTGGGTATATGGCTTATCATTAACTAATTTCTCTTTTCCTTCTCCCATGGTCCAAGGAATTATTGGAAAAATGCATCTGAGTTGACCCATATCAGTCTTCATTCTTTATAATCAATGTTAGCCAATAAGCATTTATTAAGTACTTACTATGTGCCAGACACTTGAGATTAGTTTTCACTGCTACTTAGTAATCCATATTTTTTCATTTCTTTCTAATTCCTCAACAGAGTCCTAACAAAGAACATTCTAAATCTTCAGTCTCCAGGCTCCTGTAGTATCCCTACATCTTCCGCTTTATTGAGATGATGCCCATCTAGTCTGAGCTTTCTTAGTTTATAGTCTCTTAACTTCCAAATACTTGTTTCTACATTCACCTTTTCTTCTTTTTGTCTTATCTCAAAGGAAAATGATGAAAGGAACCTCAATTTTTTCCTGCAGATCTAAACTAGTTGAAAGAGGAGCACTGAATTTGTGTTTCCCAAAGTTTCAAATATCGTCTCTTCCTTTTAAATAATATTTGCATCTATACTTTTAAATTTTCCACCTCCTATGTCTGGGGGATCTTGGGCCTTCAAATAACCCTGCTCTTTATAGCATCAAATACTACCTTTCCACTAGCTCCTTCCCCTATACCTCCAAATATATTAGGTTTCCATATCTTGGGGAAAACATTCATTTGACTTTACTCTCTCTTCTAGCTTCCATCTTAAGTCTCTTTGCTTTTACAGTCATGTCTTGAAAGAGATGATTTTTCATGCTACCTCTATTCCATTTCCTTTCCTTCATTCAGTCCTTGACTCCCCTCCACATGTGGATGTTATAACTCTTATTACTAAAACTGCTTCTTGAGTGGCTCCCAATTTTCATTTTCTTTTATCCCATACTTTTTCAACCTCTCTATGTTCAATTCAGTTATCTATTCCTTAAAACTGTCTCCTTGGCTTCCATAACATTGTGAGAAAGGGATAATGGATCTAGAACTAAAAGAATCCTGAAAGACCATTTTAAGATACTCCTATTTTGCCAATGAGGAAACTGAAGCCCAGAAGGATACATGATTTGCCAAAAGTCAGTAGGCACCAGAGATGACCAGTATATTTTGATTCCAGAGTTGTTTCTACCATGTCACTCTACCTCAAAGAATTTAGGTACAAAGAGCATTTTCAACCCCTTCAGCTTTGTGATATTGAAATCACTTTAAAAGACTGATATATATTAATTTAAGGTCGCCAGGGAATTCAGCTATGTAATTCCTAAATGAAACACTCAAGTCAGCTGCCAACCTTTTTTATGGTGTTTTAATTACAAACAGGAGGAAGAAAGTATAGAGGGAGAGAGAGAGAGAGAAGGAAAGAGGGTTTAAATACCCACTCTGCTCAGGCTGAGCCAAAGCGGGCCCAAGGCCCTGGATAGCCAAGGCAAGGAAAGAGATCAGTCCTTATCATTCATGTGACCAAACTGGAGAAAAACAGTCCGCAGGCTCCTCCAACTCCAAGCACCAGCCTCCACTGCCTCTCTACCTCCTCCCAGGAAGTCATGAGAACTCCAGAGGCTGCCCTCTACCTCACTTCCTATGTCTCACATGTGCCGATGGTGGCTCTACCTGGACCTAGGACCGCCCAGAGGTCTGTCCTTTTTTGCACATGTCTGTTGAAGGCCCTATTCTCAAATAATTAAATCTTGAGTTTTGATGCAGCCCTTCCTAATCTTGTTACCCTGAGTAGGATGGAGATTGTAGTTTCCAAGACCTGATTCTGTTATTCCAAGTATCTCTACTGTTATTGATCAGGAAATAGCTAAATCCCAACTTCTAAAGAATGGCCTGAATAGGGTGAAGTAGTTTTGAAATTCACAACCCCCCCCCCAGGCCCTAGGAAGACTAGTCTCTCCAATGGGTCTTGTAAACATACCAGCTATGAAATTACAATAGTTAGAGATAAGGGAAAAATAGAAGAGATAGAGAGAGAGATAGCAAAACCAATATTTTGCTGGGCACATTGACAAAAGCCAATTAGGGGGCAGTCCCCTTTGGCAGAAGAGTGTACATTCAAAATAAATTCAATCAACCTTCAGTTCAATCAACCACACCCAAAGGTTCATTCTTGATCTTGATGTAATATAGGTTTTCTGGCATCTTTCTGCAACAGTTCATTCTCTGGATATAGGAGTTAGCAAGCTTCTTCCTTGAAGATCTTTCTCAAAAAAAAAAACAACTTTCAAAATCTTGGATTTTTATTAAAATACAATCTCCCCTGAAGTGGGTATTAAAAAATCATCCAGTTCAGCTCAGGATGCATTGTTGAGTTATGGGGGTGTATAAGTCAGTTATTTAATTTAAAAACAATAAAAACAAAACAAACAAAAAACAAAACAAAAATATATAACGGGAAAAATTTGGAAGAAAGTTAAACTTTTGGGAGAAAGGGAAGGAAAAAAATTCAAAATCAGAATCAAAATACCAAAATCTATGTATAAAATGTTGAGTAAACAAGAAAAACTTCATAATAGGCCTTTGTAAAAGTCCAATTTAAATTAATTTCTATCCCACAAGTCTGTAGGACAGAATGCAGTAATATTTCACTTACCCATTTGCAGCCAAGACTACAGGAAGTTGTCATATTATAAGAAGGAGAGGAACTAGAATTCTATTTTGATAGGGAAGAGTCATTCCCTGGTCTTACTTTTTTTCATTCTCAGGGATATAGGGAGCCAGCATGATAGTCAAATTTTTGTACTTGTTTGAGTACTTCATAAAGAGTGTAGATACAAGGAAGTCCTATGACTTAAAGTATGTCAAATGTCGCAACCTTGAGTCCACATTAGTATTTCCTGTGTGCTCTTTTGGCACGAATAAGTCTGTGCTCCTTGTTTTTATCCCATTTCCTGGAATCAGACACAAACATTAATCATAGTCCCATAGCATTTTATCAATAAATGGTAGGTTCCCACAGCCTAAAGCTGTTTGGGTATGTTTTAATAATATAGCAAGTATGTTTATTTAAACTTTTATTACTGCAGATAGAGAGAAAAAAATTAATTATATGTACCTTTTGTACAAGAAATGAGGAAAGGGGGAAAATGCAAATATTGAAAAGAAAATCAATAATAAAAAAATAAGGGAAAGAGAAGAAAAAAATCAGGAATTCAGAGTGATTTTGAAAAACAGCATCCACTTGTCAATGGATTATTATCTTCAATGCATGTGATAGGATATAGTCAATCAGTCTCAGCAGAAGATGCTCTCTTTACATGTGAGCAATGAATCCAAGAGTCCTTCTCTCCAACCTTTATAGATGTTGGAGTAGTTAACAATATTTGGAATGGTCCCTCCCAGGAAGGCTGAGTTGCTCCAGTACACTGGAAATTCTTAATATACACTTTGTCTCCTGGGTTCAGGTCATGAAGTGAGAAGTCTAGTGGTCTGGCTTGTACTGCAGCTCCGGATTCATGTAGCTCACACAGTTTGTCCTGTAATTCCTGTATATAGGAAGCAATAGTAGTATTTCCCCCTAATAGTGATGTATATGCCGGGGAGAACAGCTTAGCCTGTATAGGCAGATGTCCAAAAAGCATCTCAAATAGGGAGATATGTAAGTCTCCTCTAGGCCTGCTTCTAAGATAAAATAGGACCAGAGGGAGAATTTCATAAGGAAACATTACCCAATTTTTCCTATTTCTCTATTTCACCTCCTTTGCTATTTTCCCATCTTACTCTTTAAATTTAAAGATCCCCAAGTACTACAATATCATCTGCTACTTGATAACTTTTAAATCTTTCTTCAGCTGTCTCTTTTCAGAGTCCTATTCTGGTCTTCCTTCCTTAACTATTCTACCATCTCAAATTCAAAATCTTTGAAAGGTGAAATATTTCTCTTTTCCTCCCAAATAGACTCCTTTATGACTTCTTTATACAAATCCTGGGGACACACCACCTCTGACTTGTCCACTAAGGAAGACTATTTGCCCCATTTTAAGGTACTCCTCTGGTTTTCATCAATTAAAACTCCCAATATATTGGACTATAATAATTAGCTGGAAGAAACAATGAGTTCAAAGCAAAGGCATTTAATGAAATAACATTTAGAAGATAGCAAGGAATCATTTCCTCCATAAATCTGGGTCACATTTTCCCATAAGTACCTTCACTAGCTGTGAGAAGAGTGGACACATGTAAAGGACATGTACAGAGAGGCTAGTTACAAGGGAATATTCATCTCATTACATCTCACTGCCCTCTCACTGGCTGCCCCTCACGCCTGGAGGGCACTTCTCCTCTATTTGCTAGCTTATCTGACTTCCTTTGAGACTCAATTCAGATACTACCTCTAGCAAGAAGCCTTTCTAGGTCTTCTCAAGACTTACATCTATTTATATTGTTTATAAGTTATATGTGTGATTTTCATACATGATCTTTTCCAATAGAAAGGGAAAGACCATATTTTTTTGCCTGTCTTTGTACCCCAAATGCTTAGTTACCACTTAGTAGGTACTTAATACATTCTTGTGATTGATGGATGAACTTATTGTTAAATCTATACTGAAAAGAACAAAGGGCCATAAATACATGGACTATTGGGTTTGTTTTCATTTTGGGTGTTTTAAATTTTTTTCTGAGAACAAAAAGTGATAAAAAGAGATAGTGAATATGTATAGTACTAAGAACCTCAATACACTATGCAGATGCCATATGTGAAGGCATAAGATTAAATCCAAAGTGATATCAGGAAAACATTTGAGGATCTTGCATAATACATTCATTTGACAAATTATTTGTTATTCCTTCAATATCATTGTATTTCAAGTGCTTGGAATCCCTCTAAATAGAGCTAACAATTAAAGTGAATTTAAGCTTGTTATTCTTTGAAAATTATTTATTAGCACAAAATTTTATTTGCTAAAACATGTAGTGGTGATAACCATCTCCAATTTTTTTTGAGGGGGTGTAGTCCAGATCCATAATTTCTTCATCCTAAGAGAACTCTAAGGCAGCTCCTCATTGTCTGAGAGAGTTCCCTGGGGCACTAAGAGTTTAAACATACCTTATCCAGGGTTACACAGAGGTCTTACATCAGAGGCCTCTTTGACACTTGCTACATAATACCTGCTGACTGTCTCTCTGAATATTGGTCTTGGTAATTACTATCAACCAGGTTCTAGGATAGAAGTAATGAATCTTCCCAATAAGAGTGTTAACAAAATATTTCTTATGTTTACATTTAATAAAGCAATTTATAATACTAAGCCATGTCCATTGATTGAATAGACAAGCATAATAACAATAGCAAGACACACAATTCAGAAACTGTTTCATTCTTTGTTAGTGTGATTTTGCCTATGTAAATAACTTTCCTGCTGCTGCAAAAGACGCTTGAGTAACTTGAATACTAATTTTGTAATTGCTATTATTTCATATCTGCTGTCCAAGTTGGAGCTGGTAATGCTTTGAGGAGCAGCTGAGGATTTAACAGAGAAATTTGTAAATACTCTATTTAGAGACAATTTTTCCCCCATATTCTGAGCAGTTGGTATTTTCCCTCTTTTGTGCTTTATTGATGAGAATGTTTGTATGGAAACAAGATCTTTGTTTTTTATGAGCACATCTGTTCTTGCTGCTTGTCCCTTATAAGAATCATCGTCCTCTTTGACATCATAATCATTTCCACAGCAACCAACATAGCTCACAGTTTCTATAATCGGAAGTTACAGAATGTAAGCCTTAGCCAATATTTATCTCAAAATAAACAATAAGTTCCAGTGTTATACACAGCCCACGTGCAGACCATTAAAATGAGAAAAAGGATTAAAGTTTTGGTCTTCAGCATTTTAGTTCCCTTACAATCCATGTTGCCAATAGTTATCATGCACCATTTTGAACAAGGAGAGAATTCCTTAGATAACAGGCTATGAGGTGGCCAGTTGTACCTCAATGCCCTCCCATACAGTTTGGTGAATGTAAGATCAATGAGGGTGAAAAAAATATGAGACATGGTTATTTAGTGTTCCAAAATAAATAATGACATAAATTTAAATAACAATTGGAAGGATCTGGAAGTCTTTTATTTAAAACAACTTTATGAACAGTCAGCATATTCCCTCGGCTCTTGGAATGCTGTCATCTCTGTCATGAAACAACAATGAAAAACCATAACACACAATTATTCAGATGTTTAAACTTGGCTTTCCGCAAAGTAAAAAACAGGGAAGGGACTATCAAATAAATATTTAATTAGCATTTCAGAATGATGTTAGGATTTTTGTTAAACAATTTTAAGGTATGTGTGTCCACACTTATCCAGTATGACAGGATTTGCCAGGAGGCATAAATTGCTATCTGAAGGGTCTCCTCTGCCAACTTTTCTCCAAAAGAGACTTTGATTTTTGCCAGGAGGTGAGCAGTAGTTTGAGGCCACGTGACTAGCAACTTTCCCGTCCTTGGAAAGCAGATATTGGTCTAGAATTATAACTATCCATTTCCCCCACCGCCATCCTCAATAGTTAGTCTAGAAGAAATAATATTTCAAACCACTTGTGATTGCTTTACGTTAACAGGGTAAGAGTACCACAAGCTCTTTACCAAAAATCTTGACTCCTTGCCCACCAAAAGCCAATTCCACAAAAACCATCATTGTGAATAGGAAATAAACACATTCATCAATACCAATAGCAAAAATGAATTCAGAAAAATCATACCAATTTTAATATACCAGAGAGTAGAGAGAGAGAGAATGAGCTCTCTCACTGGGAATGTGATATCTTGGTTCAACCTGAATAAGAGATCCTCAGTATCGCCTAATGGGAAATTTCCCAAAATATAATAAACTGGCAATAGCCACATGTTTGAAGCACTGGTTGCTCTACATTTTTGGCTTCTTACTGGAGTTTTTCTCTCCCTCCAGGGTCTTATCTCTGAAGCTAGATCCACATGAGTGTCCTTTCTCAAAGCTAGAAGCTAAAAATTCTGAAAACTCACCTTTTTCAAGCTTTTACCAACTATGGCTTGCAAGAAGGCATCAAGTAGCTAGTAATCATTCTTTACCAATGAGGAAAGCTTTTTACAAGAGGACTTTATCCCCAAGTTACACAATAATCCATAAAATAATAATAATAATCAATGCTTACTAAGGGTATAATAAAACCTTAGAAGTTGTGGACTTTTAGGCAAAGGGGGTATGGGTGTAAGGCAATGAAGGCAAGTTCAAAACTTGGAATTTAATACCAAGGGCAAAGGATCTATTCTGGGCTCCATTACCAAAGCATCCAAAGAAAATAAAAGGTCAATGATTTCTGGGTTTTTGACTCAAGTAGAAGTAAGACAGGATCAGTAGAGGTTGAGGTGGACTGCACTAAGGAAATCTGGCAGCAGATTTCTAAGACTTAGTCAAAGGGAGAGTGAAATTTAAGGCAAGAGTACCAAGTAGGAATTGCTATCATTAGAAGGAGAGGGGAACAAGACAGCAACCCAATTCTCTGGAATTGGTAGAAGATGGATTTCTTATATAGAAAGTCACTAAGAAACAAGGCAGGAACCCAGGAACAGAGTTGCCAGGGTTAGAACAAGACCCAAGAGCAAGACTGACTCATTTCTGAGACAATACAAGAGAAATAAAAGGAGACCTAGGCTACTGTTCCACATCTTAGATTGAAGTTAACTTTGCTGCTCTGACAATTATATTCGTCTTCCAGTTCCTATTGAATTCTCAGCTACTGTTAATCTTCACAGATACTGACTGCATCCTTTTAAACTATAACCTTTTAAATTCCCTCAGCTATTTATTGTTGAGACAGCCCTCCTCTAATCGCTTTCTATGGTTCTATGGTATGCCCATTCTCTGATTCCCAGATAATTTTTTTAGCCTATTCTGCCACCAAGTGAGCTTAATTTAAATATTTGGAGCCCACAACTATGCGTGCAAGTTATCCTTCAGATTCACCAGAGACCTCAGTGTCATGGTCAATAGAGTGCCAGGCCAGGAGTCAGGAAGACTGGTGTTCAATTCCAGTATCAGACACTCTCTGTGTGACCCTGGCCCATTCATCTAGCCTTTGTTTGCCTCAGTTTCTCATTTATAAAATGGAAATAATAGAACCTACCGCCCAGAGTTGTTATGAGGACCAAATGAAACTGATCATATAAAGTGTTTTAACACAATACCTGATACATACTAAGTGCTATTTAAATTTTAGCTATCATTCTTATTTTTTTATCATCAGCCATTAAAAATCAGTAGAACATGTTGGTCAGACTAATTTCCCAGTGGAGGGATAGATATCCCAAATTGAGGATAGAAGACTGCTATTTCTTAGCTCCCATATTTTCCCTAGTGATTATTTTATTTACTTCTAGCTCATCTACCATCTTCATGGCTTCCCCTACTCTATAAAAAAGGCAGCCATGGCAAAATAGATTGAATTCTGAACATGATGATCAATATTTGGGTTTACTGGGTGGGTATTTATGGGTAAGTCATTTCATTTCTGTGAACACCACTTTTCTTATCTGCAAAATGGACATATTAGTACCAGTACAGTACATCTCAAGAGACTTTTAAGAGGTTCAAGTAAAATTCTGTAAAATACTATATAAACATCTGATATATATATAAATCATTCTATTTAGATTTGGTCAGGTACAACCTAACTTTCCCAGTTTTGACTTCTTAAGTGCCTTGTACTCACATTGTACATCGGGGGAAAGGTAACAGATCCTAAATTCTACTTTTGATACAAATGGAATTAATTTCTTGAAAGCACCGAAAGAGGGGTTCTATTTCATTTCTAATTGTACTCAAGATGTAGATATTGAAATAATACATAGCCATTCATGGTGAATTTAAGAAATAAGACCAAGAAGAATCATATGCTGGGATGCTGAAAGAAAGGAAAAATATGATTATTCATCCACTTTCAGTGGTATTCAAAAGATCATGCATAGTAAGAGACTCAAACAAAAAAAAAGGCAAGTGTTCCTATTTTTAAAAAGGAAGAATGGAACTTGTAAACTATAAGATGGTGAGTTTGCCTTTCATTAATGGTAAAATCCTAGAATATGTACTTTTAAAACCTTACATCTTAAGAATCAATACTATGTGTTGGTTAAGGCAGAAGGGAAGTAAGGGATAGGCAATAATGTGAATTAGGTGACTTGCCCATGGTCACACAGCTAGGAAGAATCTGAGGCAATATCTGAACCCAGGAATTCCCATCTCCAAGACTGGCTTTCTATACACTGAGCTACATAGTTGTCCCACCCCTTAGAATATATTAAAGGGGTGGTTAGTGAATATCTAAAGAAGAAAGCTGTGATCACAAAGAGCCACCATATGGCAAAGAATTGGAAATTCAATTGGTTAAATAAGTTGTTGTATATGATTGTGATGGAATACTTTTGTGCTTTATATAAAAAATTACTAACAGGGTGCTTTCAGAAAAACCTGGGAAGATTTATATGAACTCATTCAAAATGAAATTAGTAAAACCAAGAGAATATTATATACAGTTAAAGCAATTTTGTAAAGATGATAAACTATGAAAGACTAGGTGCTTTGAGCAACATGATGGCAATTCTGAAGGATTCATGATAAATAATAAATTCATGATAAAACTACTGCCAGAGAAATCACTGATGAACTGAGTGCAGATTCAAGTATAATATTCTCACTTTCTTTTTCTTGACTTTTTTTTCAACATGACTAATGTAAAATATTTTTGCATATTTCTTATGTATAATTGATATGCCTGTCTTCTTAATAAGTGGGGGAAGGGAGGAAAGAGCTCAAATTTCAAGATTTTTTAAAAAATGTACATTAAAATAAAAAATATACATTTATTTTTAAAACCAAAGAGCTACCATAACTTTACCAAGAACAGATGCCATTTCAGGGTTTCTACTAGAATAACAGGTTAGAGGAATAAGATAACCCAAGACTTTAGCTAAGTATTTGATAAAAATCTCTTATTTTATTCTTATGGAGAAGTTAAAGTCATATGAGCTAGA
This sequence comes from Monodelphis domestica, assembly GCF_027887165.1. NCBI lineage: Eukaryota > Metazoa > Chordata > Mammalia > Didelphimorphia > Didelphidae > Monodelphis > Monodelphis domestica. The sequence continues at coordinate 77,768,054 of NC_077234.1, read as the reverse complement.
TATTTTTCAAATTGGGTATGTTCATAACTGATTTCATAGTGTCATTATCCATCAATAGTTGGATGGCAATTTGGGAGATGGTTTCTCAGGATACTCAGGCTTAGTTTTGTGCTGTTTATTTAAGTGATTTAGATAAAGCCATAGATGCTAGGCATATCAGTTTGTATTGACACACACCTAAAAGGAATTGCTAACATATTAAATGACAATCAAGATCAATAACATCTTGACCACTCAGAATCAACTTAGTAAAATGAAAGGGTATCAGCTTCAGAGAGAGGATCTTCTGCATCAGTAGAGGGAGTTCCTCATTGATGTAAGGGACTGTAAATTGATTGTAAATTAATGTAGGGCATAAAATTTGGTGTGTTCATAACTCATGATTCATAAGTGACTAGGGGCAAAAAAGATACTATGAAATGTGGATCTGAATTTATTTTCAATCATCATAATATTCAATTTTCCTAAGAACTTTCATTAAATAGCGATGCATTTTTCTAGTGTTTTTGTAATTTTTGCTCTTTGAGGTCTGGGATTGTTTTTACCTTTTTTTGTAGCAGTACCTGGTACATAGCAAGTACTGAATAATTTGTTGTTGACTTGACTAAATCCTTTTACATATTTTCTCCCCCTTCTGGATTCTCTATTCCGGATTCTCAATATCAATAGATCCAGTAATGCATTTTTTGATTTTTAAATCTAGTACCAGATGCCATTGCTAATAATTAGTTTATCTTATGTTTTGAAACTTAACAAGGTGAATTCTCAATGTTTACCTAGAAAGTTTTGTCTATTTGTTTTTTTTTTAATAAATTACAATAGTATTTAATCTATTTCTATAAGAGGACATTGAGATTTTATTGGTTATATGCCAGTAATACTATAATATAAATGATAAAAACACTGCCTTCTTTAGTACATGCATCTCCTGTAAAACTTCATACTTTATGCAATATTTCTCTCTTTCTATAAATATTTTTTTAAACTCTTTCCCATGTGCTGGATGCCCTCTTCTGTTTTTTTTTTACATTCCTTGGGTACATCATTTAACCCATCTGTTCTTTTTTATTTTTATATGTCAATACAATTTTTTGTAACAATCATGTTTGACATTTTGTGATCCATGTTCTCTCCTCACCACTCCTCTCCTCAAGATGGTAGATAATATGATATATGTTATATGTGCATCTATTCTTTTTCTAAGTTGCCAGTTCATTTCCTTTTCATGGTGACATATTTCTTGAAGGATATTTTTTTTACACCAATGCTTCTGTTAGTCATCATTAGCAATATGCTCTAGCTTATTTATGTCCCGCATAAGGGCTCTCCATTGCCATTTTGTTTACCTTTAATTTTTTCCACTATAGACATTGATTCATAGTATTATAGAATAGAATGGAAGAAAGACCTAGAAAAATATTATTTTAATGGACTTTCTCCCTTTACCACACTGAATAATTCCACAAAAGAAATCCCATTTGTTCTTTTCCTTCTATTCCTCCTTACTGTTCCTCAAGTAAGACAAGCCACCTCTCTATTCCATTAATTTCCTTGGGCTGTCTCCTCTATCTGAAATTCTCTCCTTCACTTCTACATCTTGACTTTCTTGGATTGCTTTAATTCTTAGTTAAAATCTGACCATCTTAAAGAAGGCTATTCTGTTTTTCCTTAATGTGAATATCTTCCTTCTGAGATTAACTTTAATGGGATTATATATATATGCATATATATATAATTTATACAATGGTTTTCATATTTTCCCCTGCTCAAGATTGCTTGAATGTTTAAAAAAACAAATATTACAAATCATGATGTTTTTATTCTCTAAAATTTTTATTTAATTGTGTGTCTATGAAAACATAGTCTACTGAAAAAATAACTTTCAAAAGTTCAAAAATATGGACTACCTACTCAGATTTTAATCAAGATATCCAATATTATTGGCTTCTCACACTTCTCATGAAAAACTCAAAAAATCCCAGATCTATCTAAATGATTCTTTGGAACACAGTCTGATTTAGAAGCAATAGGGAAAAGCTTGAAGTGGATAGCATCATTAAATTGCAACTTTTTCAGAAAATAAAGGGATTTACATTCACCAGAGTATGTTACTCCTTTCTCCCATCCTCATGATGATCAAATACATAACTTTCCCATTGTCTCATCACAAATGCCATTCAAACAAATGTCAATTATATCTAGATTCTGTTGTTTATCCTCCAAATATCATTGGCATGAATTAGAATAATTCTGCAAAAGCCTAGACCAAACTTTAGGGACCATACTTTTCTGTTAGCCACCTTACTATTTTTGTGTATTGGGACACCTAGGTTGTTTTGACTCAATAGTTTCATCTACCTTTCTTGTTATTTTTGGTTATGGCTTAGTTTCAAATCTTTTTCTCATCAGCACTGGCATTTCATGAAATAAGAAATAATAGTAAAGTTCTAAATATATGCCAAACCAACCATAGTTATTTTCCAAAATTAGAGTCAACTATGGTTTTGGATGGTCAAATGCTTCCATATCCTATGATCTGTGTTTTATGTGCTCTTGGCTGTCACTTTGAAGGTTCACCCCTTTACGACTATCTCTCTATCTCTGTCTCCATGTCTCTTTATCTCTGTGTCTCAGTGTCTCTTCCCCTTTCAATGTATATGACTGTATCTGAGCATATATATATATATATAATATATATGCACACATATATGTATGTGCACATTCATACATATATATATATATATATATATATAAACCCTAAACCTTACTCAGTGAACATATATATGGGTCTGTATATATATTCTATACCAGTGGTTCTCAACCTTTCTAATGCCATGACCCTGCAATACAGTTCCTCATGTTGCGGTGACCCCAAACCAAAAAATTATTTTGGTGGCTACTTCAAAACTGTAATTTTGCTACAGTTATGATGTAGAATGTAAATACCTGACATGCATTATGTATTCTTATTGCTACAAATCAAACATAATTTAAACATAGTGATTAATCACAAAAACAATATTTAATTATATGTTGAAAAATATTAATCCAGCAGTAGGCAGCCTGAGTGCTGGGGCGGGAGGTAAGTCCTGCTTGGGGAGCGGGTCCTCAGAGGTTGCCTTCTTCTTCCTGTCGTCTCCCTCCAGCTCAAGCTGAGGCTTCACTTTGCTGGAGTTACTCAGCTCCATTATCCACTCCAGGAGTTATCCCCTCCAGGACTCATTCTTAAACCCTCCAGAGCCAGTGCCCGGGTGTTCTCTCTGGGTCTCTGTTTGAGTCTAGTCTCCAGACAACAGGGTAAATCCATCACCCCTCATAGTGGGAGGGCTGCTGATAAGTAACTAATATTAGTACAATGTGCAGGCAGCAGGGTCCCCTTTCTTTCCAAGATCTTGCTGTAAAGTAGTGCGATTTCTCAGCGGCTAAAGCCATCAGAAATATGTATTTTCTGATGGCTTTAGGCAACCCCTGTGTTTTGGTCGTTCGACCCCCGCCGGGGTTGTGACCCACAGGTTGATAACCACTGTTCTATACACACATGTGCATGCCTATATATAAACATATATGCATATTCACATCTACATGTCTATATACATGTGTGTATATATATTTATATATTCCTTTTATAATTGGTTGTTTTTTCCTATTGGTTAGCTAGAGCACACAAAGGATAAGAGTGCTGGGTCTAGAGTCAGAAAGATTCATCTTCCTGTGTTCAGACCAGGTCTCAGAAGCTTACTGCCTATGTGACCCTAGGCAAGTCACTTAACCCTGTTTGCCTCAGTTTTCTCATCTGTAAAATGAACTAGAAAAGGAAATGGCAGCGCATTCTAGCATTTTTGCCAAGAAAACCCCAATTAGACCACAAAGAGTCAGATATGACTAAAATGGTTGAGCAACAATGACAAGAAATTGTAATATATAAAGTATCCTATAGTTATAGCATATCCAGCCTATATTTCATTTTATGCATTTTATCTAATTAAAGACCATTTACATTCAGCTTTGACTGTAACTATAATGCCAGTTTGGTCAAAACAACAGCTCCAATAAATGATGGTTCAAGAGACAAATTTGTTATTCTACCCTTTGTACAATAAATAATGCCAGATTTGGAGTTAGTAGAACTCAGTTCAAATTCCTCTACTTACTGCAAACCTGTGACCTTAGAGGAAATAGCTTTTCTTGGCCTCAGTTTCCTCAGTTACAAAGCCCATTGTTCTAAATGAACTCTGAGGTCTCACTTAGCTTTAAGTTTATAATTTGTAAAGACCTGCTGACTTCCTTTTCATAATAATATGACATAATTTTATCAACTTATTTACTTAATATATCTCCATTTTTCAAATATGTTTAAAATCTATATCTTAGTGCTTTACTGATAGTGTCATTTCTATCATTGATTTCACCTGTGCCTATTTTATTCCAGCTGCTCTTCCAAACTTCATCTTCTGATGAATGTTTTGTCAAACCATTGCCATTTCCACTTTCTCGTATAGTACAGGAGGTACTGAGCTCTTTAGTGTCTAAATGTAGTATTTTCATTGTCACTGATGAAAATGGTTGATTATCAAGAAATATTTCCTGTGTTCCTTGTACTTTCAATTTCATTAACAAATGCTTTCAGGATAATATATTTTGCTAGGCTTCATTCTAAGTTTTCTGCAGATCTATTTTCTTCTCCACCATTTCTTTGTTGCTTTGTAAGGTGTTGGTGCTAATAATCTCCTATCATATTCCTCCATAATATTTATATCTAAATTCATGTTCCCTTTGGTTGTCATGTCTTTCCCAGTCTCAAAGCTAAGTCAAATATTTTCTAACTAAGGCAAAAAAATAGGGCCATTCACAACAGCAATTGGAATAAAGGTTCTCTGAGTCTAGTGAATTAAAACTTAGGGGACAGTTTCTACTATCCATCTTAGTTCCTTCATTTGAAAGCAAACACTTCTCCAAATGGATGATTGTGTTGTAAAAATATGTCTGTAATAGGAAAAGGAAGAGGGAATCTATGCCCAATATAAACCTGTCCAAAGGGGATTTAATAAATAATAATCTTTTAAGCCAGTTGAAAATATAAGTAGGATGCTTGGACCTCCAAACCTATGTCCAGATTAGGGCAATGCCATAGCATTGCCCCAGATAGATGCTGTGTGATGACTTCCTAGCCTTTCCTTTTTATACAGTAAAGGTTCTATCTTTGTTAGTTAAAGATGCTCCTTTCATTTGGGGGGGGGGGTTGAAATGATTATTGGTGGGAAGGAAAATATCTATCTCTGTTTTTTATCAGTGACTTATAATATTTTAATACTAATGGGCTGACATGGTGAATGTTTGAGACTAGAGTGTTCCATGGTTTACTAAAGGTTAGAAAATAAGGGTGACATTTAAGTTTTATCTATGATGGGGAATGATATGGGACCATTTGGGCCCTGATGGCCATTTATCTGTGAAATTATTGAAAAAAGGGTGGAATAATCTTCTTGGCTGGTTTTATAATTTTATTAAAAATACCTTATAATAAATACTTACAAGTTAAATGCCAACATAAGGATATGCATGTTCCCAGGTAGTTATTATTATTTTTTTTGCTTAATTTGCTTAATTATCTGGGAAAAAACAGAATGAGTTTTATTTTCTCTCTCAAATGAGAAATAAAATGATGTTTACGTTTTTGTTCTCTTGGGATTCTATATATGAAATATTAACCTAGATTCTATAAGAGAATGGTAATGAATTATAAATGCACTTAATAGGGGAATAAAGGTCTTACTGATTATTGGCTTTGTATAATATATATATATATATTCTATAACAAACAATATTCACTTATATTCTTTTTTTAAAAATTGTAAACATTATTTTATTTGGTCATTTCCAAACAATATTCACTGGAAACAAAGATCATTTTCTTTTCCTTCCTGCCCCCCCTCCCACCACCTTTCCCTCTCCCATAGCCCACGGATGATTCCAATGGTTATCACATGTGTTCTTGACTTGAACCCATTTCCATGTTGTTGGTATTTGCATTAGAGTGTTCATTTAGAGTCTCTCCTCAGTCATATTCCCTCAACCCCTGTAGTCAAGCAGTTGCTTTTCATCGGTGTTTTTACTCCCACAGTTTATCCTCTGCTTGTGGATAGTATTTTTTAGATCCCTGCAGATTGTTCAGGGACATTGCATTGCCACTAATGGAGAAGTCCATCACCTTCGATTGTACCACAGTGTATCAGTCTCTGTGTACAATGTTTTCCTGGTTCTGCTCCTTTCGCTCTGCATCACTTCCTGGAGGTTGTTACAGTCTCCATGGAATTCCTCTACTTTATTATTCCTTTTAGCACAATAGTATTCCATCACCAACATATACCACAGTTTGTTCAGCCATTCCCCAATTGATGGGCATCCCCTCGTTTTCCAATTTTTGGCCACCACAAAGAGTGCAGCTATGAATATTCTTGTACAAAATCTTTTTCCTTATTATCTCTTTGGGGTACAAACCCAGCAGTGCTATAGCTGGATCAAAGGGCAGACAATCTTTTATCACCCTTTGGGCATAGTTCCAAATTGCCCTCCAGAATGGCTGGACCAATTCACAGCTCCACCAGCAATGAATTAGTGTCCCCACTTTGCAACATCCCCCCCAGCATTCATTACTTTCCATAGCTGTCATGTTAGCCAATCTGCTAGGTGTGAGGTGATACCTCAGAGTTGTTTTGATTTGCATCTCTCTGATTATAAGAGATGTAGAGCATTTTTTCATGTGCTTATTAATAGTTTTGATTTCTTTGGCTGCAAACTGCCTGTTCATGTCCCTTGCCCATTTATCAATTGGAGAATGGCTTGATTTTTTGTACAATTGATTTAGTTCTTTATAAATTTGAGTAATTAAACCTTTGTCAGAGGTTTTTATGAAGATTGTTTCCCAATTTGTTGCTACCCTTCTGATTTTGGTTACATTGGTTTTGTTTGTACAAAAACTTTTTAATTTGATGTATTCCAGATTATTTATTTTGCATTTAGTAAGTCTTGCTTGGTTTTGAAGTCTTTCCCATCCCAAAGGTCTGACATGTATGCTATTCTGTGTTCGCCTAATTTTCTTATAGTTTCCTTCTTTATGTTAAAGTCATTCACCCATTTTGAATTTATCTTGGTGTAGGGTGTGAGGTGTTGATCTAAACCTAATCTTTCCCACACTGTCCTCCAATTTTCCCAGCAGTTTTTATGAAATAGTGGATTTTTGTTCCAAAAGCTGGGATCTTTGGGTTTGTCCTATACTGTCTTGCTGAGGTCGCTTGCCCCCAGTCTATTCCACTGATCTTTCTGTCTCTTAGCCAGTACCAGATTGTTTTGGTAACCCCTGCTTTATAATATAGTCTGAGATCTGGGACTGCAAGGCCCCCTTCCTTTGTATTTTTTTTCATTATTTCCCTGGATATCCTTGATCTTTTGTTGTTCCAAATGAAAGTTGTTATGGTTTTTTTCTAAATCAGTAAAAAAAAATTTTGGAAGTTCCATCGGTATGGCACTAAATAGATAGATGAGTTTGGGTAGGATGGTCATTTTTATTATATTGGCTCGTCCTACCCATGAGCAGTTAATGTTCTTCCAATTGTTCAAGTCTAGTTTTAGTTGTGTGGAAAGTGTTTTGTAGTTGTGTTCATATAGTTCCTGTGTTTGTCCCGGGAGATAGATTCCTAAGTATTTTATTTTGTCTAAGGTGATTTTGAATGGGATTTCTCTTTCTAGTTCTTGCTGCTGAGCTGTGTTGGAATTATATAGAAATGCTGATGACTTATGTGGGTTTATTTTTTATCCTGCAACTTTGCTAAAGTTGTTGATTATTTTGATTAGCTTTTTGGTTGAATCTCTAGGATTCTTTAAGTAGACCATCATGTCATCTGCAAAGAGCGATAATTTGGTCTCCTCCTTGCCTATTTTAATGCCTTCAATTTCTTTTTCTTCTCTAATTACTACTGCTAGTGTTTCTAGTACAATGTCAAATAATACAGGTGATAATGGGCATCCTTGTTTCACTCCTGATCTTAATGGGAATGGATTTAGTTTATCCCCATTGCAGATGCTATTAGTTGATGGTTTTAGATATATACTGTTTATTATTTTTAGGAATGACCCTTCTATTCCTATGCTTTCTAGTGTTTTTAGTAGGAATGGGTGTTGTATTTTATCAAAGGCTTTTTCTGCATCTATTGAAATAATCATGTGGTTCTTGTTGGTTTGCTTGTTGATGTGGTCAATTATGTGGATAGTTTTCCTAATATTGAACCAGCCCTGCACCCCTGGTATAAATCCTACTTGATCATGGTGGATGACCCTTCTGATCACTTGCTGGATTCTTTTTGCTAGTATCCTATTTAAGATTTTTGCATCTATATTCATTAGGGAGATTGGTCTATAGTTTTCTTTCTCTGTTTTTGACCTGCCTGGTTTTGGAATTAGTACCATGTTTGTGTCATAAAAGGAGTTTGGTAGAACTCCCTCTTTGCTTATTATGTCAAATATTTTGTATAGTATTGGAGTTAGCTGTTCTTTGAATGTTTGATAGAATTCACAGGTGAATCCATCAGGCCCTGGGGATTTTTTCTTAGGAAGTTCTTTGATGGCCTGTTGGAATTCTTTTTCTGATATGAGATTATTTAAGAAATCTATTTCTTCTTCTGTTAGTCTAGGCAATTTATATTTTTGTATATATTCATCCATATCACCTAGGTTGGTATATTTATTGCTATATCATTGGGCAAAGTAGTTTTTAATGATTGCTTTAATTTCCTCTTCACTGGAGGTGAGATCCCCCTTTTCATCTTTGATGCTGTTAATTTGCCTTTTTTCTTTCCTTTTTTTAATTAGATTGACCAGTACTTTGTCTATTTTGTCTGTTTTTTCAAAGTACCAGCTTCTAGTCTTGTTTATTAGCTCAATATTTCTGTCACTTTCAATTTTATTAATTTCTCCCTTAATTTTTAGGATCTCTAGTTTGGTTTTCTTCTGGGGGTTTTTAATTTGTTCGTTCTCAAGTTTTTTGATTTGCATTTCCAATTCCTTGATCTCTGTCCTTCCTAATTTGTTAATATATGCACTCAGGGATATGAATTTTCCTCTAAGTACTGCCTTGGCTGCATCCCATAAGATCTGAAAGGATGTCTCGCCATTGTCATTTTCCTCAACAAAATCATTAATTATATTATTTAATTTCCAATTAATTTTTTATTTGGCTCTACATGTATCCTTACTGATCAATATTGTTATTGCCTTGTGATCTGAAAAGGCTGCATTTATTATTTCTGCTTTTCTGCATTTGAGTGCCATGTTTCTGTGACCTAATGTATGATCTATTTTTGTGAATGTGCCATGTGGTGCTGAAAAGAAGGTGTATTCCTTCTTGTCCCTATTTATTTTTCTCCATATGTCTATTAACTCTAATTTTTCTAAAATTTCATTCACCTCTTTTACCTCTTTCTTTTTTATATTTTGGTTTGATTTATCTAAATTTGATAGTGGTTGGTTCAAGTCTCCCACTAATATGCTTTTACTGTCTATATCCTCCTTCAATTCTCCTAGTTTCTCTATTAAAAATTTGGATGGTATACCATTTGGTGCATACATGTTGATTAGTGATATTTCCTCATTGTCTATACTCCCTTTTAATAGAATATATTTACCTTCCCTATCCCTTTTGATCAGGTCTATTTTTGCTTTGGCTTTGTCAGATATCATGATTGCAACTCCTGCCTTCTTTCTATCAGTTGAGGCCCAAAAAGTCTTACTCCAACCTTTAATTCTAACCTTGTGAGTGTCAACCTGCCTCATATGTGTTTCTTGACAACAACAAATGGTAGGGTTTTGGGTTCTAATCCAATCTGCTATTTGTCTATGTTTTATGGGTGAGTTCATCCCATTCACGTTCAAAGTTATGATTGTCATTTGTGGATTCCCTGGCATTTTGATATCGTCCCTTAGTTCTGAACTTTCTTCTTTAGCTATCTCCTTTTGAACCAGTGATTTACTTTAGGTCAGTCCCCCTATTCCCCTCCCTTGAGATGCTTCCCTTTCTAGCCCCTCCCTTTTTATGGTCCCTTCCCCTCCCCCCTCTTGTTCCCTCCCTTTTTATACTCCCTCCTCCCTCCCCCTCCTTAATTTTCCTTTCTTTCTTGCCCTATTGGATAAGATAGAATTCAGGATCCCACTGGATCTAGATGTTCTTCCCTCTCACATTTGATTTCACTGAGAGTAAGGTTTAAGTAATTCCACTTCACGCTCTCTTCCTCTCCTTCTCATATGAGAGTTCTTCCCCTCCCTTTCCCATGTGTATCTTTAATTAAGTCCCCCCCTATTTCTTGAAGTAAATCTTAGTGTTATCGATGGTTCCCCCCCTCCCTTTTCCTTTCTTTGCCTCCACTTTCCCCAAATCTTCTTAATGCCCCCATCTTTCCCTATGCATGTTTCTTCTAACTACTCCTATGATGCATACAATTTTTGAGAGTTACACAAAACATTTTCCCCACATATTAATATATATATAATTTGATGTAAATGTAGCCCTTATAGAAGAGAGTTTGACTTAAAGAAAAAGATAAGATTTATCTCCTTTTCCCTTTCTTTCATATTTACCTTTTCATGTTTCTCTTGCTTTCTGTGCTTGGATATCAAATTTTCCACTAAGTTCTGGTCTTTTCTTAGCAAATGCTTGGAAATCTTCTATTTTGTTGAATGCCCATACTTTCCCCTGGAAGTATATAGTCAGTTTTTCTGGGTAGGTGATTCTTGGTTGGAGACCCAACTCTCTTGCCTTTCTAAATATCGTGTTCCATGCTTTGCAGTCTCTCAGTGTGTTAGCCGCTAAGTCATGTGTGATCCTTATAGGAGCCCCCTATATCTGAAGCTCCTTTTCTTGGCTTCTTGTAGGATTTTCTCCTTTTCTTGGAAGCTCTTGAATTTGGCAATTACGTTCTTAGGGGTTGTCTTTTTACGTTCGGTGCCAGGGAGAGGAAGCATGTGGCGTCTAGATTGCAGCCATGATTACCCGGAAGTTCTTCACTTACATTCTTAAAAGTGAGGAAGGCAAGCACTTAACAATTACAGATTTCTAAAATGAAAAATCATATCCTCATACAAATGAGAAGCATTGGCATAAAAATATATAGCCAAGAGATATAATGGAAATAACAAAATCAGTTAAGGTTTGTTGGACTTTTCTCAGACATTTTCTGGCTCTTTTGGCCAACTTTTTGTGATGAATATCTTGTATTGGTACAATAGGAAATGTTGATAGTATTGTCATTTTTTTATTCATTTCCTATTTTTTATATCAGTAAGTAGTTCATTTAAATTGGTGAGATGAAACAATCATAACTGTTGCATATATTATCTTCTTACTTTTATCATTTATTTTAATTTGATGCTGATACTGACATTTGTTTTAAGGATTTGATGGTCTGACAGTATGCACATAGCTGCTCATTTGGATTTGAACTGTATGTCAATATTCATTTTTTGTGCCTATTAAGGAAATTATTTTTTAAATGTTATTCAGTAGTTACTACATGCAGTTCCTTCTAAACATTTTCTTGACATGTTCAAGATACATGGATAAGTAGCTTCTAAGTAGTCTAGAAGATTTTTTTTTCTTAATCATGGACCATATTTTCCAATTGTTTCTCTCCCACTCGTCACTCTTCTCACATTCATATTGGTGTCACCAAGGATCAGTGTAGATGTATGATAGATTTGGAGGACTTTTTCCTGTTCTTTGAAGAGTTTTTCTATTTCCTTAGCCTTTGCAGCAGATATTGGCACCTAAGATCCAATTATACTAATGGTCTTTTCCCCCTTTGGCTTATTATAAGCACTAGAAAGTGAGATAAACCAAGTGCCACATGAAATGATATTCCATCTCTACCTGGATGTTTCATAGGCATCTCAAATCAACATGCCTAAAAAATGTATTCTATACTTCTAAACCTATGTTTCTTTAGAACCTCCTTTTATCTGTCAAATGAGTCACACTCTTTTCAGACACTCCACTTTGCAACCTCCATGTCATCATCAACCCTTCATCTAACCCAATGTGTGTCACAATTACTCCTGGTCTCCTTTGCTCAAGTATCTTCACACTCCAATCCCTTCTCTATTGGGCTGCCAAAATGATCTTCCTCAATCCTAGATCTGACCTCTTCTGCCCCCAATTCAATAAGCTCTTGCCTAGCTATTAACTCCAGAATTAAATATAAAATCCTTTGTTTGGCATTTAAAACTCTTTATGACTATTCCCTTCCTTACTTTTGAATCTTGCTATAGCTTACTCATCCACAGGCTCTATGAGAGGTCTATAGTGGAGCTACTTCTTGTTTCTCCCACATGACATTCCTTCTACTATTGATGTGCTTTTGGTTTGGCTCTCATTCACCTCTGGAATGTTCCTCTTCTTTGCTGCCTCTTAGTTGCCAAAGATTCTTTTAGGACTCTGCTCAAATCTCATTTTCCGGAACCCTTTCCCAGCCCCTCCTCCCTTTCTTCTCTACCTTTACCAGATTACTTTTCATCTACTATGAAACTAGTATAAAGCATTAACATCCGCAAAGTGCTTTACAAATAGTGTCTTGTTTGATGCACACAATAACTCTAGGATATGGATGTTGTTATTATTAGCCTCATTTTATAGATAAGGAAACTGAACAGCTAGAGATCTTGCCAAGCTTTACCTAAAGCCAGTTTTGAGTTCCAGACTTCTTGACTCCAAGTCCAGTGCACCACCTGGCTATCTATATAATTTGTTGTCCACCAATTGTTTCAGTCACGTTTGTCTCTTCAGGACTCCACTTCAGTTTTTGTTTTTTGTTTTGTTTTGTTTTTGGCAAAGATGTTTTTCAGTTTCCTTCCCCAGTTTATCTTATAGATAAGAAAACTGAGGCAAATAGGGTTAAGTGACTTGCCCAGGCTCACATAGCTAATAAGTATTTGAGGCTAGATTTGAATTCAAGATTATGAGTCTTCTTGCCTTTAGACCCAGCACTCTATCTACTGTACCACCTAAATGTCCTTTTTAGATACTAATAGATGATATTTTTAAAGCACTTATATTCAAAGCACTGTGCTATACTCTTCAATTGTTCTCATTTGATCTTCACAACTCTAAGAGGCAAATTATATTATTATACCCATTTTAAACATAAGAAAACTGAGACAGAAAATGACTTGCCTACGGCCAGATAGTTAATGTCTAAAGATGGATTTGAACTCATCTTCCTCATTCTTGGACCTAGATAGCAGTCTATCCTACTACAACACCTAATTGCCCCTTTGTATGTCTCTCTTTCTGTTTCTAGGTATATACTCTCTCTGTCTCTGTCTCTGTCTCTGTCTCTGTCTCTGTCTCTGCCTCTGTCTCTGTTTCTCTCTCTTTCTCTCTCACACACACACATACACCACAATATGCATATACCTTATATAAACCTAATTGATTGCAAGTTATCTCCCCCATTAGAATCTGAGTTCCTTCCCCTTTTTTTGTATCCTAGCATTTAGCACATAGTAAATGTCAAATAAGTGTTTTCTGATGGCATCACTACTAGTGGAAACTGGAGATGAAAATAAAAAGAATTAAGCAATCTACCTCCTTGAGTGTCTTTCATACTAAACTGCCTATCAGTTAAATTCTAGTCCTACTACATAACTGACCCACCTTTTTTCTGATCTTACATATAGACCTCTGAGGACATCCTTGATATTATTTCTCTTGATGCTACTTCTTCAATAGTAGTATGTTGCGACCTATTGCTATCTCTCACACACCTTTCCATTGCCCTATAGGTGACCTGAAACTTTAATTCCTCAGAGAATGTGGTATTCCATGATTCATAGTCATAGAACTTCATAAGGAAAATATTGTTCCAGTTGGAACTCAACTCACTGTCCTGCTCCATTTACTACGCCACTCCTACCTGATCCTTTTATCCCCAAAGCTTCCTCTGATCTGTCTTTTTCTTTCTCACAAAGCCTATGCTCCTGGGGGAAGTCACACAAAAGCCAATTTTGATTCTGATTAAGGTTTAGTTCCAGAATTGTGAGTTCATGCAATATTATTTCATGCTCTCTCAGAGGTGTAGTACCAAGACCTAAGTTCAATCAGGTGAAGGCTGTCCCTTTCATGGAAGGGAGAGAATAGGGATAATTAGAAAAGTCTCACCACCACCTTTATGGGGCTGTTTCTCTAGTCATCCCCACTGCTCTTGTATGTCCATCTGGGACTGATTCATCTTCAAATGTGCCAGAGATTTATATACCTTGTTGGTGGACTACCAGCATCACCTGAATGTCTAGCACAGCAATATTTTCTGAAATCGATTCAATCTTATTATTTAGCAAGTCTACTAAAATAAAAGTATTCAGTTCTGATAGGAAATCAGGATCAATAGAGAATCATGACCAATTAGTAAGAAGCAACTATTGGCCCAAATGTCTCATCATACAAGATAAATTTCACCATTTAAAATCATCACAAAACCTATCAAACTATTTGTATAAACACCTTGAAGATGGTTAGATAATATCTTCTCTGCTACAATTGATTAGAATCTTAGTAAAGTTTAGCTTTGTAAAACTTCCCAAATCTTCTAGTTCTACACCCCATTTGTATACAACATATCACATAATAATCGTAATAGAATCCAAATCCAAAGCATCATTGAAAAAAAGTTATGTTAGCAAAGAGTAAAATGATAGTATTATAGAATACTTATGCTCTGTTTCCCTCTCTTCTAGTGTCTGAGTCCCCAGCCCAGACCTTCATCTCATGAGGCACTGAGGCCATGCTTAATTTACTCCCTTGTCCATTCTCTAGACGTCACCTTTTGGCCTTGCACCATTGTTGGTGCCATCCTCCTCTACCTCCTTCTCTTTCATATACATTTGTATTGCTCTCTCCCATTAGAATATCTGTCTTAAAGGTAGGTACTGTCTTTTTTCTTGCATTATCTCTGAGGTTTATTATAATTATTCACATGTTACAAGTGCTTATTACTTACCATTTTTGTTTGCCTCTCACCAATAAAGAGTAAATAGAAGTTCTTAATGTAAATAAAAATTAACAAAGCAACAGGAAGACTCATAAGAATCATTAGATTCATTCCAATGACTCTATGTTGTGCATTTTCAAAATGACATGTGTATTTTCATTTCTGTATACTTTTTATTTTTAAGGAAATATCACAAAGTTCATCAGAGTTCCATTTCCTTCCACAAGACAGGATAGCAATGTCACCAAGGATGACAACCTACTACATCTAATTTAATGTTAGTGTCAATAATTTTTTTTTTCCTGATCACCTCAGCTTTATATTTCCAACACCATAGAAGGGACTGACAGACTCTGAATTCAGATTGAGGCATAACATTCTTCACTTTATTTTCTCCGTGAATTTTTTTCTGGTGTAAGTAATATCTGTCTTCTTTCACAATATGATGAACACAAAAATATGTATTTTATGATGACAAGTGTACAACCTATAACATGTTACCTGCTGTCTTGGGGAGGGGCGGAAGGGAGAGAACATGGATCACAAAATGTCAGAGAACAATAATTTAAAATCGTACACACAAACACACACACACACACACACACACACACACACACAAAACTAAACTTTAAAAAACTCCCTTTCCATTCCATTCCAGATATACCTAACTCTTTAACTATATTGTTTCTAAGAGTTTCTCCCAAATTTGCCTCAATTTGATTTCACACAACCATATTTAAACACCAAATTTACTACCTGCATGCATTCAGTCAGTTAGAGCAGTAGTGTTAAACTCAAGTAGAAACAGCGTCCACTAATTCATATATTTAAATATCTCTGTGGACTACGTAATGACAGTTTAAAAATGTTATATGTATTTTATTATATTTAACATGTTTAGTTAAAAAATTTAGTAAAAAAATTAGTAAAAAAAATTAAAAAAAAATATTAAACTGGTTCATACTCCATTTAGGAATGTTACTACCTCATCTTGAATTTGACACTTTTGAGCTTGAGGGTCTATTAGACTTAAACACATAGCATCCCATTCAGAATAATTTCAGGAGGGGAAAAGACTTTCAAGGGAGGGAAAAGCCATAAGTAAAACACAAAATTATCTGGCATTGGGTTCAATAGAACTTTTTAGAAGTGCTTTAGATACATCCTCACATTTGGTACTCATACAATTTTGCCACTGGGCTTTGGTTGAGTAGAAAATGTTGGATCTGCTGTTTTCCAGCACTGGTCAGTCAATGTGACCTTAGTTTCCTCATCTGTAAAATAAAGAAGTTGGATTCTAACTTGGAAACTAACTTTTCTGTGAACCTTTCCAAATTTATATGTTCCTTTGAACTTCTACAAAACTGCCAAGGACATTGTCCTTTCCTCCTTTCCACCCTCCCCCCCCCCCACTGCTAATTATCTTTTCTAACATAGGCAGTGCATCTTCTTCCTTAAGTTTGGCCCCAATATTTTCTGTCCTGGATACCATTATGCTCCCCTGTTTAATTTCTCTATTCTTTCTAATTCAATCAATCAATACATACAGTGTCCCATAAATGTTAGCACAATTTTAATCTACTGAATCTTACATAAACTAATCTTAAGAAGGCACTGATGTTTTTGGAACACCTCCTACATTGTAGGCACTATAGTAGGTAATGAGAATACAAGTACAAATAATGAAACTATACCTGTTTTAAGTCATTTGCATTCTAATGTGAGAGGTTTATAAGGACCTGTACCTATGTGTACACACATGTATATAATATATATTATAACATGAATAAATGAGAATATATACAGAGTAGTTAAATGCTAATGGACACTAAAATTTCAGCATTCTACTACAAGAAACATTACCAAAATACAACCCACAATGCTCAGGGGAAAAGGAATAGGACTTAAATATTCTAAAATATGTATAACTCTCCTCTTTGTGGGGGCAAAGAACTGGAAACTGAGGGGATATTTGTCAATTGGGGAATGGCTTAATAAGTTACAGTATTTGATTATAATGGAATACTACTGTGCTGTAAGAAATAATGAACAGGTTAATTTTACAACAGCATGGCAAAATGTACAGGAAATTATGAAGAGTGAAATGAGTAGAACCAAGAGAACATTATGTACAGCAACAAAATTATTGTTTGAAGAATAACTTGAGTGGGTTTACTTTCAGAGAAAGAACTGATAAATATAAACAAGTAGAATATAGTTTATATATACATATAAAATGCATATATGTATACATATATATATACACAAATATATATTTGTCAAATGATGTCTTCTTTAGTATGGGGAGGGAAGGAAATGAGTGAGATACCTAGAAATTTAAATATAAAAAATAATATTTTAATTTTAAAAATAAACATTAGAAATCTAACTTTTATAGTTCTTTACCCACATATTCAGAAGTACAATATTAATGCACTGATAGAGCCATTTGACTCAAATTTAGATGCGACTTTTTAAAAAAAGACTACGCTATCATGTCCATGGAAATCCCCAAATGCTCTTTTCCTTCCCTGTTGACATTATTCAGAGGAAAATATGAACATGAATTCATAAAAGAATCATTATATGAAATATGGGTTATTTAGGATTTTATTGTTTTCTTATTAGGGGAAAAAAGGAAATTAACCTATAAGGAACAATAGGACTAAGAGAGAGCTGGCAGAACTGGATTGAAGTGAGATTTGGGAGGAGTAGGACTTATCTAAAGAGGAGTGAACGTTCAAAAGAAGGTAATCTTAAACATCACTTTCAGTATATTGCTTCCCTGATCAAGATCCTAAAATGATTCATAACTGTTTACCACATCAAGTTCAAACTCCCCTGCTTCCCTTTGAGATTCTTCACAATCTGGCCCCACCCTGCCTCTCCACATTTATTTTCCACTTCTCCTCCATACACACCTGGTTCCAGTCAGGCTAGTCTTCTCATTATGCCCTTCCATGCAACATCTGTCTTTCCATTTTTGTTCATGATACTGCTTCTGCTTGTTTTCTCTACCCATCTTATAAGATCCAATTCAAGTAAAGTCTGACAACCATTATAACCCATATTACTCTCTTATTAAAGTTCTACAATCAAATACAGTACTATCCAGTTTAACACTTAGCCCTATCTCTTTTCTGGGTAATAATTTATCTTCCAATTAGACTATGAGATGCTTGAGGGCAGTTAGAAGACTTTTTTTTTAACTAACACATTTGCAGCTGACCAATGTGGGTTCAGGTATGTTGCATTTGAGATGACAGTGAGGCATGAACATAGTAATGTCCAGCAGGCAATCGTAAGTATTGGATTGGAGCTTTGGAGAGAGATAAGAACTGGAGACTTGAGAATCATTCATCTAGGGAGGTAGCTGGGAGCTATATATGATTTATCTAAGCTAGAATTTAGAAAGAGAAGAGCAAGGGTGTAAGAAATGAGCTTTGGAAGCACCCATAGTTTGAGTAAGGGGAATGAAGGGAAAGAAGCATGACCAAAGGTGATAGAGAAATCCAAGGAAACTTGAATATTAAATTGTCATACAGACTAAATGTAAGCTATTGGGAAGTATTCAGCAGTGTGAAATGTTACAGAGAGGTTCAAGAAAATGATTATGAAAAGTTCCCTAGATACTGGCCATTTTTGAGAACATAGTTTTAATAGATCTGTGAAGAAGATTGCAGGGATTTGAAGAATAAATGAATGGTTTGAAATTGGACCTATTTTTTCTTCTTGTATACCCACCATTCAGCTTAATGCTTCATATTTGATAAATGTTTGCTCAAGTTAACATGTATATAATTATTCATTTGAGCATTTGTAAATGAAGGAAGAGAAAAATAGTACTGTACCTGTAGAGACCAGCAGGATCAAAAGGAGCCTTTTTTTCAACCTAGGATGTTTGAAGAGTGATCTTCATTTTGAAGTAAAATATTATGTAGTTTCTTGCAATAACAAACCAGAAAATTAAATTTTTTTAAAATTTTATTTAGAATATTTTTCCATGGTTACATGATTCATGATCCCCCCTCTTCCACCCCTTCCAAAGCTGACAAGCAATTCTACTGAGTTATACATGTGTCATTGTTCAAAACCTATTTCCACGATATTCATATTTGCAGTAGAGTGATCTTTTAGCAACAAAACCGTAATCACATCTCTACAACACTATGTGATTGATCATATATTTTTCTAATGCTTTCTGGTTCCACAATTCTTTCTCTGGATGTGGATACCATTCTTTCAGTTCCTCTGGATTGTTCTGAGTCATTGCATTGCTGCTGGTAGAAAAGTCTCTTACATTTGATTATGCCATAATGTATCAATCTCTGTGTACAATGTTCTCCTGGTTCTGCTCCTCTCACTCTGCATCAATTCCTAGAGCTCATTCCAGTTCCCCTGGAATCCCTCCATTTCTTTATTCCTTTCAGCAAATTAATATTATCATCACCAACCTATACCACAATTTATTGAGCCATTCCCCAATCAGAGGGCATCCCCTCATTTTCCAATTTTTTTCCACCACAAAGAGTGATGCTATGAATATTTTTGTACAAGTATTTTCCTTACTATCTCATTGGGATACAAACCCAGCAGTGCTATGTCTGAGCCAAAGGGTAGGTATTAATTTAAAGCCCTTTGGGCATAGTTCCAAATTGCTCTCCAAAATGGTTGGACTAATTCACAAATCTACTAGCAATGCATTAGTGTCCCAATTTTTCCACATCCTCTCCAACATTTATCACTTCCTTTCTACCATATTGGCCAATCTGCTAGGTGTGAGGTGATAAAATTTCAATTTACATTTCTCTAATCAGGAGGGATTTAGAACACTTTTTCATGTGTTTATTGATAGTTTTGATTTCATTCTATGAAAACTGCCTATTCATATCCCTTGACCATTTGTCGATTGGGAAATGGCTTGAATTTTTGTAGATTTGACTTAGTTCCTTATATATTTGGGAAGTTAAGCCTTTGTCAGAGAGTTTTGTCATAAAAATGTTCTCCTAGTGTGTTTCTTTCCTTTTAATTTTGGTTGCATTGGTTTTGTGTGTTCAAAAGCTTTTTAATTTGATACAATCAAAGCATTCATTTTACATTTCAGAAAATTAAATTTTAAGATGGAAGAATCTAGAAAAAAGGGAGAAATTAGAGAAGTTGGTTGGAAATGGAATAATTGATGCTTTCAATGAAGATGAAGAAGATATTTAGTAAGTTTAGGAAAGGCCACAATTAAAAAAACTTGTATTAAGAAATAGTTAGAGGGAATCAACTCTGAAGCCAAAACCATGTAGCAGTATCTATGGATAATGAGTTCCCATATGAAGCTATCCTTCTAAGTGACCAAGATGGAAGGAAGATGATCAGTTGACTCCAAGCAGAGAACTCAGGCTATGAATATGAATGATGGCAGTATTGGAACTGTACTAGCCAATGAATGAAGAGAGTTGTCAAGGGCCCTAGACTATCTTCTTGTTCAGAGAATCAAGCTATGATGTTGGGAGAAAGGGCCCAAATACAGGAAGAAGGGAGAAGAGAAGATAAAAGAGATGATCTTTGAGCCTTCCAGAACTATAATTGGTTAGACAAGCAGAAATTACAGAACTAAAGTCATTACATCTTGAGCAGGATCTATGGGTCTGTGCCTTTGTGGCATTGATCTACTTAGGATTCCTAGTTAGATATTAACACCTACTAGGAGATGAGGCAGATGATAAGCTCATGCAAGTACCAATGTCACTGAGGAGAATGGAAGGGGTTTCTGGAGGGAGATAAATAACAAAGGTAAGGAATTTTAAAAGATAGTATAGCTGGACAGCCCAGATTTCATATGAAGAGAAACAGAGTGAGGGTATAGCATCAATGGTTTATGGTGCATTGCAAAGAGAGGAATAGGCCAAGCCCTCATCTTCTTTACTGAATCTTGGAGGCTATGAGAAAAGGTAAGACAATACCACAGCAGGGGATGTGGTATTGTCTGGGGAAAACCAAGTTTCCGTTAAAGGGAGGAAATTGAAAAAGATGGTAAGAAATGAGTTATTTATTCAGGGAGGGGTTCTACCCAATGGAGTGAGGGTTCCACAGAGCATAATGGAATAACTTAGTGCACAAGAAGTCTTAAGGAGGGAAAGTATATGTGTGGGAGGAGGGATGAGAAAGACAGGGAGAGAAAGGATGAGAAAGAAAGATCTTTGGTTTGAGGCACCAGCTGATATAATTTGCTGCATTAACGAACCATATATTTAATCCTTCCGACAAAAGGAGATCTCTGGGATAGCTTTTCCATTCTTCAGGATGAAGATAAATTTGAGCCAGTTACCAATTATGTTTAAGCACCACATTCTCCAAAAGTTACATGAATGGCATCTATGAACAAGTTCTACTGGTTTTTATTGATTGAATGGTGAAGTATCTGTTCTGAATAAATTGTAGTTGGAGGAATTTATATCCCACCATTTCAGTTGGGCTAATTTTATTTTTCCATAAAAGATGTAAAAATTATCCTTAAGATTTCATTGGTTTAGGGGACAAAGGATGCTGGGTATTGACATTGCTTCCTGAGTCAAAAGACCCATGGAGCTATAGCTGCTTATTGATGTTTCCCAAGCTGACCACCATGGATAATGAAGAAGCAGGGGAGTTGTGGTCAGCTGAATCAACCCACAGGGTCTTTACAGCATAACCCAATTGAATATCCTTCTCCTGTTATGATTAAGTAATCACTTTTTGGTATGAATAATAAACACATATTCATACATATGTTATGTATGAATAACATAAGAATGCCTTTCTATCCTCAGACCTGAACAATTTGGGTGCTGGCCTGAGTCAGGCTTACTCTAGAATAAAGACCCCTCTCCTAGGTACTAAGGAAAAAACATAGATATATGAAATTTATCCCTTAAATGATGCACACAATGACCCTAACAATATAAATGGAAAAAAGAATAACAGTAAAATTCAAAAATGGAGCTGAATTAAAATATACTGACCTAGTTTGGCCCTGGAGAAGAGAGGAGAAAATGCAAGCTACTATTTTCTTGAAAGGGATGTGGGAACAGACAGTTGGTGTGAAACATTATATGGGCAATCAGTTGATGTGTTGGTTGGTTTGGGACATTTTGCTGAACTGCTTTTTCCCCTCTCTCTTAAAAGTCTTTCTCATGAGACAGTTCACTTGTAGGGGCAGGTTTGGATATATTGTGATCTAAAAATTCAAAATATATCAACAATTTTTATGAAGATAAAATTTTAAAAGGCCTTTCTTGTACTCAAGGAACTTCTAGTCTAGCAGAGGAGAAAAAACACATGGATTTTGGGTTTCTGATTTAAAACAGATCTCATGGGAGATCCCAGCTGATCTCTGAAGAAAAGACTGATCAGGAGATTGAGACCTTGCTAATGTAAGTGAGAAGTAAAGATATTTAGTGGACAGCTGGTAGAGAGCCAGGCCTATAGACAGGAGGCCCTGGGTTCAATTCTGGCCTCAAACACTTCCTGACTGTGTGACTCTGGGCAAGGCACTTAATCCCCATTGCTTAGACCTTACCACTCCTGCCTTACACAGCATTGAGTCCAAGACAGAAGGTAAGGGTTAAAAAAAAAAGTAAAGATATTTAGATGAGAGGTGTTGACAATCGTAGCATCATCAACTCTATTAAATGGTATATTTGTGCTTATTTAATGTTGAGTGATAGTAAATCCAGACAAAGGAAGTGAACTAGTATGATTTGACTGTAGAGTAATAAGTTGGGCTGGGATTCCACAAAATAGTCCATCTCTTTACTTGCTTTATTCTTGTGCAGTTTTAAATGTATATGCTTTGTATTTTTGTGTTTGTCTTTTTCTACATGTAAGTAGATGAAAACTGAGAACATATATACATATATACTAATTTGATTGTCATCTATTTTTCTCCTATTGATTTAAATTGAAGAAGGTGCTTTATTGAGTTGCATAGTTCTTTCTTCCCTCCATTGTTCCTTATCATTTTCCATTCACTATGAGAAGCAATAATGCTCTTCTTTGAATCTCCTCTTTCCTCAGTTTAGCTATACTACCTTTAACTAGGGTGCATTCCTCTAAAATCCTTAAAAGGCTCTGGCAAGAGTTAAAGGACCTTTGATTCTGTATATTACAAATGAAATTTGGGGACATATTCTTGTAGTCACTAAAGGAGATGAAGTAATTATTGGTGTAATTTCCATTATCAGGTTAGCACCTGTGTAGGATGCAAAAAAACTATCTTTGAAAATTTCAGTCAGACAAAATAGAAGGGAAGGTTCAGAGGAGCAAGCCATGGACCCTTTAATTTCATCTGGAGGTGAGAATAATTGAATGATTCTGTGCATAGCGAGTGGGTATTTGTTGGCTGCACTGGAGAATACTTGACCTATCTGTGTCAGTTTCCCAGTCAACTGCCCAGTGAGATGAATGGTCTCTGGAGGACTCCTCACCAGGAAATGGAATTAAACCCATTATTTGTAAGAGATTAAATATTGATCACAATTTTATATTTGTTTCGTATTAAAATCCATACATAAGTGCTTTCTGATTATGAGTTTGGTTTCCGTGTGATTCTTTAGCTCAACAAGCAATGTTTTAGCATCCGTTTCTATAAACTGCTTTTTAAAAAATGAATGCATTATCTCAAAAAATGGAGATAATATCTTTGTGACATAGTGTGAGTCCATGTATGTGACTTAGTTTTCATCCTAAAATAAATGTTGCTAAGTGAATTCAAAAGTGGATACAAATGTGATAAAAATATTTGGAGACATTATGGCTTAAAAAAGTTATAATAGGGAATAAAATGCTACAAAAGGTCTCTAATTTCTCCACTGGGGTATTCCATCCACTGATTAAGAATGCAGCCCATCTGTAATTTAGTAGACAGGTTAGTGAATTCTTTGTTCAAAACATTTCATTATCTTTTGGCTAGCCTTCTGATGAACACCTTCCTATTATTAGCAAGGGTGGCCATTGGAGTATTTAACCATTGCTGGGCTTCTACTGACAGTTTTTCTAGCTTGGCAGGATCTTACTAGTATCATAGTCTGCCCAAAGTGCTAAGTATAGAGAACACTGAATTTTGAAGTCTTGAGTCAAAACCAGTTCTCTAGTTGAGAGGCAGATGGATGCAACTCCATAAACAAGAAGATGATGGCAGAAAGGAGCACAATTTTTACTGCTTCCCCATTGGTTGATGACTATAACTCCTTTTCTAAAATGCTTCATCATTCAGTATAGGAATATAGATATAGATCTGAAAGGAACCTGAAAGGTAATCCTATCCAACCCATCACTTTACAACTAAGGAAACTGAGGACTAGAGAGGAAAAGTGATTTCTTCAAGATCCTATAGGTAGTATTATGTTAGAGGTAGGTTTTGAACTCAGGTCTTCTATGCCAATTCTGGCTCAATTGATAGCATTTGGTTTTATCTACCTTAGAACTAACACTGAGAGGTCTACAACTATCCTTCCACTATGGTCTGGAGAAGTAAATTCTATATGCCCACCATAACCCCCCAAATCTGAATTTCTCCCAAAACAAACCAAGGCCAAGAATATGGGGCATCAGGATAATAAATAATCCAATCAACAAATAAGCATATATTACAACTATGACATGAAAGTTTTATGGAAGTTTATTAAGGTACAAATCCAAAAATGAGATAACCCTTGCCTTCAAGGGGTTTACAATCCATAATGAAATGATGATGTTGTTGTTGTTTGGTCCTTTCAATTGTGTCTGGCTCTTCTTGATCTTAATTGGGGTTTTCTTGGCAAAGATACTAAACTGGTTTACCCTTTCCTACTTCAGCTCATTTTATAGATGAGGAAACTGAGACAAACAGGATTAAGTACCTTGCCCAGGGTCACACAGCTAGTAAGTGTCTGAGGACAGATTTGAACTGCTGAAGAGAATTCTTTTTGATTCAGGGCCAGATACTCTATCCACCATACTACTTACCTGCCCTAGTAGAATGATGGATTAGTTCTCAATCATTAAATATGTGTGCCAAGACATACCAGGTACAGTGTCATTACCCCTCACCAAACACCCACTGAGTTAGTCGAAGCTCATGTAGTCTTATCAACTAAAGTATCCTGGACCTTTTCTAGTTGGAAATCTCTCCTCAGTTTAGAAGAGAGACCCAGAGTCGGAGAGGGACAAGACTAAAGGATTCATAGAATAGCAGCCCCTTAGAACCTAACGACTAAGTAAAAGAGGGATATTGTCTGATCAGCATTGGTGACTTATGATACTACAGTAATCTCCTCTTCTTGATCTAAAGATCATTTTGATCTAAAAGCCAAATCTCTGCTGAGGAAACATGTCTACAGATCATATGGGCAGTCAATAGGGAGGAAGAATATTGACTCCTCACAGATATATGTGTAACTGTTACCCCTTCTCCAAAACTAGCTTTGCCACTGGACAGAGTTGTGAATCTAGATCCTTTACTCCCATTATTCCTGTGTCTGAGCTTCCATGATCCAGCACCTAGCGTGGACATTCAGGATTGGGTTAGAATCTGTGCCCCACTTCCTTGGACAATGTATTTCCTTCTTTCTCTGACTCCCTCTATTATGTGGTAGGGGCCAGATCATGAGGAAAGAGCTAATTTGTCCTGGTTGTCAAGTAGCTGCAAATACACTCTCACCAGTATGTAGACTTGGGATAATTCTAATCCTTTGCCTCCCACACCATCAGGGCAAAAAGGAGATAGGCACATAGGGTCACATCTGTAAGCAGGAATGGGAAAAGGAAAGGAGACTATGAAATTGAATCGAGTAGGTAAACAGACTTCCTCCCTCCCCATCTATCATCACTGGGATACATGGGCATATCCTGACTCATACATAATTGATGAAGAAGAATTAATAATAATAATAATAATAATAATAATAATCACAACTAGCATTCATATAGCACTTTAAATTTTAGCAAGTGTTTTATATACATTGTCTTATTTGAGCTACACAATAGGCCTAGGAAGTAGTTATTAATGTCTCTATTTTGCCGATGAGGAAACTGAAGCAGACAAAGGCTGAATGTGACTTCCCTAGGGTGACAGCTAGAAAATGTCTGAGATAGGATTTGAAATCAAGGACTCCAAGTCTGGTGCTCTACTTATATACCATCTATATGCCTCAATTAAGTAAACTTAGAAGCAACCAAATGGTCCATGGATATGACATTGTTCACCAATTCACCTGGTTCCACTACACTTCCCTACTTATTGTAACACCAGTATTCTGGGTTTCCTGTCTCCTTCCACTTCATCAAGGGTACCTTTCCTGATTTTTCTCTCATGAAAAAAACTTCCTACTTCAAGCTCTAGCCAGCACAGTCTTTTTAAAATTTTAATTCAATTTTATTGATTAATTAAGAAATATTTTCCATGGTTAGTCACATGACTCATGTTTTGTCCCTCCTCTCCTCCCATCCCCCCTCCCATAGCCAGCAAACAATTCCACTGGGTTTTACATGTGTCATTGATCAAGACCTATTTCCATATTATTAGTATTTGCACTCAGGTGATCATTTAGAGTCTATATCCCCAATCATATCTCCATCGAAACATGTGATCACATAGTTGTTTTTCTTCTGTGTTTCAACTCCCACAGTTCTTTCTCTGGATGTGGATAGCTTTCTTTCTCATAAGTCTCCCAGAAGTGTCCTGGATCATTGCACTGCTGCTAGTAGAGAAGCTATTATATTTGATTGTGCCACAGTGTATCAGTCTCTGTGTACAATGTTCTTCTGGTTCTTTTTCTCTCACTCTTCCTCAATTCCTGGAGGTCATTCAAGTTCACATGGAATTCCTCCAGTTCATTATTCCTTTGGTCACAATAGTATTCCATCACCAACAGATACCACAATGTGTTTAGCTATTCCCCAATCAGAGGGCATCACCTCATTTTCCAATTTTTTGCCACCACAAAGAGCTCATCTAGCCAGCATAGTCTTAATCAACTCAGGATCACTTCCATTCCATGATGAGGCTTCAGTGTCAGACTGTATTAGAGGTAGGGGAATGAAAGGGATGAATTTATCTAGTATCATACCCCATTTTTATGTAAACTGTTGTATCTATGCAAAAGACCAGAGAAAATAAGCAATTATGTTATACATTATAGAAGAATAATGAGAATATGAACCCAATAATATTCTGAGATATTGGCAGCTCTATGTGGCACAATGGACAGAATGTTGTGCTTGTAGTTACCCTGCCACAGACATTCCCTATCTGTGTGGCTCCAGACAAGTCTTTTGTCCTCTCTCACCTCAATTTCCTTTTCTGTGCAATGGGGATAATAATAGCACCTACCTCATAGATTTGTGAGGATCAAATGAGATAATTCACATAAAGTGCTCTGTAAACCTTAAGGCACTAGCTAGCCGTTACTATTATTATTATTATTGCCATTAAAATATTGAAAATCTATTAACTGAAATCATACCCACCTAAAATTATCAACTGACTCTGGGAAAATGTCATTATTAGTCAAGATTTTGTTACATTAAATTTAATGCCATAGCAACAATATAATTCCATCCACCAATGAAATGATGATTTCAACAGTTTAGTTGTTTCTTTCCTTAAGGCATATCTCCACCCATCTGTGCCTTTCCATCCATCCTATGTTATTATTGTTCATATTTTTCATGCTAAAGCTTTCATCCTGGTCATGTTCATGCTGGAAATCATCTTAAGAGTTCTTTTTAACATTTTGTGGATACAAGGAGAACATGAGGGCTCACTACCTGCTCTCTCTAGTGTCCCATTTAATAAACATTTCTCAAGCACTTGCTATATGTGAAATACTTAGCTAAGCATTTGGGCTACAAAGGAAGGCAAAAGACAGCCCCTGCCCTTGAGGAGTTCAGTCTACTGAGGCAGACAACATACAAAATCATTATTTTATTTTTTACTTCATTTCTCCAGAAATGACTGGAGAAAATATACATTATAAATATTGTAATCTATTCCTAGGCTGGGGGTGGTGATGGAGTCAGATCATCCCTAGAGTAGAGTGGTAGAAACTAGAGAAGTGCTGGGCAAGTGAGGGTGAGTGATAGGAGGATATGGCCCTGGAAAAGGTTTTGCTCAGGGTGAACTCAAAGGTGCTAGGGTCTCAGGTGAGCTGAGTCAGTGGGGTTGGTGGGCACTGGAAAGCCTGGACTGGCTTCCGCTAAAGTTATTACAGCATGGCTTTCAATGTTAAGTTGGGATTTGATAATAGCATATTAATGAGGCTGTGGTAAAAGTATGCCAGTTGGGGCAATGTTTTCTGGAGCTCACCTTTAGATTTCATTAGAAATGTTCCTCTATTGTATACCTGTGAAGGTCAGGTTGTTTTTTGGGTTTTTTTTAAATCTGGCAGTCTTGATAGCCTCTTCCAATTTCCTTTCTCTGACTTTCTTTGTCATCATTTCTGTTCTTGACATTTCCCAGCACCTCATTATCCGTTATTGCTTATTTATCATGGACCATATTTAATACTAAGCATGACATTGTATTGATCAGCCCATTATGTCTTTCCAGCTTGTCCTACTCTATTCTGATAGTTTTCCACATTAGCTCTTTTAAAGTGTTATAGTACAATGCATCTGTCTCTGGATACATGTTACTTCGAGTAAGATCCTTCAGTTAATTGAGTCATTCATCCAACAAACATTTATTAAGAATCTGCTATGTGCAAAGCACTGTGATTTGTGTTGAGAGGGATACAAATTAGGTAAGATGTGAGGACTGTTTTCATGGAGTTTCTTATTTTTTATATGTCATACTTAGAGAATACTTTCAATCTCTATTGTAAATAGTATTTTATTATTATTTGGTTATTTGGTTATGTCCAGCTTTCCATGACCTCATGGGCCATAGCTACCTATGGGTGTATTCTTGGCAAGGACACTGGAGTGATTTGCCATTTCCTTCTCCAGTGGATTAAAAAAAGAGGTCCAGTGACTTGTCTAGTATCACACAGCTAGGAAGTTCCTGAGACCAGATCTCAAGTCAGGTCTTCCTGACTGTGGGTGCTGCACTCTGTCCACTGTGCTGACTCATTTACATGTTGTTACCTCATTTACAGATGAAGAAACTGAGGAATAGAGAAGGTAAGTTATTTGCCCACAATCACAGGACTAGTAATGGAGAGAGCTAAGATTCAACCTCAAGCTTTGAAGCTTCAAATCTAATTCAGAAAAGATGGACTTCTTTTTTTTTTAATTTATTTTTTTATTCCACCCTTCCTTTCCCTCTCCACACCACAGAAGGCATCATTTGGCAAAATGTGCAGAGTATGTCTTTCATGTTTCCACTTCTCAGTTCAGCTTCTGAAGGTGAACATTCATAAGTTGTTCTCCAAACATTAAACATGTATTTGCATACTATCTCATGTAGTTCTACGTTTTTTTTTTTTATTAATCTGCTTATCATTTCTTATGGCGCAGTAGTACTCCATCACAATCACATATCACAATTGGTTTAGCCATTCCCCAATTGATGGATAGCTCCCTCAATCTCCACTTCTTTGCTACCACAAAGAGCTGTTATAAATATTTTGGAATATAGTTTCTTTTCATTTTTTTCCTGATCTCTTTGAGAAATAGAGCCAGCAATGATACTGCTGGGTCCTTATGAGGATAGGCACAGTTTTATAGCTCTCTGGGCATAATTCCAAATTGCTCTCTAAAATGGTTGGATCAGTAGAAATCATAGACTTCTTGTAAAACTTGCTAAATACATGTGCATGAATAAATATCCCTCTATCTTTTTGAGGCTTAGAAATTTAAAAGCACATAAATGGAAGACCTTCAATAGTCTCTCTACATACCAAAATTTTTGTTCTTAGTCACCAACAGGCTTTCATCAACCTTGGAGAGAGTTACCATACTAGGTTATTTACCAAGCATACAATATTACCATTTCTCTACACTACTGAAATCTCAGATTCCTCACGTGTTTGTAAAAGAGAAAGTTCTATTTTAGGGGTTAGTGCTATTGGGAAGTGACTATGAAGTTAAAAAAAGAATCATCAATAAAACATTTGTTAAAAACATTTCCAAGAATATTTACTATTGAATCTCTAAGCATGTGTATCATTTTTCATGCTATTCTTGTGGATAGAATAGATAAATATGGACTAGATTAATGACATATCCCAAACTTGTTACGTAGGAAGGTTCCTTTTTGATGTCAAAACATTTTTAAGTCTCCCACCATGATGATAATCCTATTACTAATAGTCACCTTCATGCCACTTCATGATTTTCCTCTCCACAAACACATTCTTTTCCAGCTCCCTTTTACATGTCAGAATTCCAGATTTCAATGTAAATCCCTAACCTAGGGACAGTTTTGTTAAGCTTTTTTTTTTAATTACCAGTGTCCTCATGACCTAGCATAAGACATGGACTATAGATGCTTAATAAATATCTGCTTTGGTTGCTCAGTTGTTTTTCAATTGTGTTCAACTCTTTGTGACCCCATTTAGTATTGTCTTGGCAAAGATACTAGAGTGGTCTGCTATTTCCTCTTTTAGCTCATTTTACAGGGTTAAGTCATTTGCCCACAGTCTAAGGCCAGATGTGAACTCTGGAAGATGAGGCTTTCTGAATCTGGGCCAGTTACTCTAGTGCCACATAGCTGCCACTGGTTGATTAGCTTAGTTCAAAGATTTAGACCTAGACAGGACTTTAGAATTCATCTATCTAACCTCATCATTTTCTCTGTTTCGCTTTCAAGCTGAGGACATTCATGGTACAACATTACTTTTGAATGAACTTATATTTTGTTAATATCAATAATGATACATTTTAAGATCTGTAAATCATACAAGTGAGCCATATCATTTGCTTAACACACAGAAGATGTTTGCTTATTTATTATATTTAATTATAGCCATTGAATGATGCTATTTTGGTGTAGCTAAAGATTGACATAATAATGTTTAGTATATAAATGGGTTCCCAGATATGTTGGTTCCCCAGGTGTAGTCCATGACTCACAGATTGGAAAACAGAAAATCATTTTATTGCTCAGTTAGGTAGATCCAAACCTGAAAGTATTTTTATTTATTATTATTTATTAATAATTCACTAATTGAGATCAACTTGGAGGCTGTATGATACCCCAGGTACTAGAACAAATCAGAATTATTGTGCCTGATTTGGAACACAACATTTATGGAAGGGTCATTAGTAATCTAGAGGGTGTCTAACACAAAAATTCTTAATTTTGTGTGTGTCCAGCATCCCTTTAGCAGTCTGGTAAAGCCCATGAACCCCTTTTCAGAATAACACTATTAAAAACATAAAATGAGACAGTAAAGACACAAAGTAAACTAATTATATTGAAATAAAGATGTATTTTTCCCTATCCAAGTTACATACTCCCTGAAATATAGCCTTGAATCCTCTTGGGCCCCCACAAATGGTAGGATAAGACGGAACGTGGTGTAGAGTAAGCCCATTGATATTATGATGGTCCTTGGGTTCATACCATGAAGGACCTGAGATATTTAGCTCATAGGGAGAAAAAAAAATTGGGAAAGGGACATAATAATTGTGTTTAAACATTTGAGAAGTTGACACATAAAAGAGAGATTACACTTATTTTTCTTGAGCCTAGAGGATAGAACTAGGAATAGTTGGTAGGAATATTAGAGAGGAGGATTTCAATTCAACATAGATAAAAAGTGCCTATAAAGAGCTATCTCAAGGAAGAATGAGATGCTTTAATAGGTAGAATTCTTTCCAGAGGTCTTCAACAAATGACTCAATGACTCTGTTTTACAAGAAATTCTTGGTTTGGAATAGATGTAAATGATCTCCAAAGTCCCTTCCAAATCTGAATTTCTGGGATGTACATAAAGATAATTGTAGATTTGCATGTTTATCAAAGCCTGAATTATATTTTGGTATGGTCCATTTGGTTTTCTACCATTCTTTTTCCAACATTTGCTAATTAGGAAAAACCTAAGTGCAACCTATCTTTCAGAGGACAAGAAAGACCCTCTCTGTTAGTATGAACAACAAAGGCACATAGCACACCAAAAGAAAAAGACGAATATAGCAGAAACAAACTAAAGTGATAAGTAGGTTTAAAATCTTAAATTAGTCTTTAATCATTTTTTTTTGGTAATTGTCTTTAACCTTCTATTCCTTGGGGCAGCTAGATGGCTCACTGGATAGAGAACCAAGCCTATAGATAAAAGTTCCTGGATTCAAATCTGGTCTGAGACACTTCCTCAATGTATGCCCCTGGACAAGTCACTTACCACCCCCCCCCATTACCTAGCCCTTACCATTATTTTGCCTTGAAGCCAATACTTGGTATTGATTTTAAGACAGAAAATAAGGGTTTTAAAAATCATCAGTTTTTTAACACAGAAATAAGTTCAATATTAGTGCCTGGAATAAAATAATAATTAGAGGAAAATAAACACATTTGCCATACTTCAAAAGTAGTTCTTATTCATGACAAAGAAGGAAATATGTATTATGTGATAATACATGTTCAATATATATCATATTATTTGCCTTCTTGGAGACAGGGGACAGTTGGGAGGGAGAGAACATGGATTGCAAAATGTCAAAAAATGAATATTAAAATGTTATTATTACATTAATTGACATGTAATCGGGAAAAAATAAAATAAAAAAATTAGTTCTTATTCTCCTCAACTGCTACCTAACAAAATTTCCTTGAATTGACTTTAAATATAATCTCTGAATATCAATGCTTGTCTTGTATTCTTCCAGAAGAATAGACATTCTTAAAGGATGTGATGGTTTCAGTTTGTCTTTATAGGTGCAGGACTTTGCAAATAATATGTGCTTGCTGATTGTTGCATTGTTTGTAACATGCTTAAATGGAAGGACAATATTCATTTTATTTTTAATCAATTTTCTTTTTATTATTGGATCATAGATTGAGAACTGGAAAGAATCTCAGAAACCATTTAGCCTTAACTCCTCATTTTACAAATGAAGAAACTGAGTCCCAAGGAAATTAAGTGGATTACTCAAAGTCACATAATACTCACAGAGGAAGAATTTGAACCCATGCTCTTTTCCATTGTCAGGCAGTATTTATAAACTCAATGACAAAAATGAACATTTCAGTATTCAAATAAAAGAAGAGGATTCTATATGAAACCTTCAGTCTCTATTATGTGCAGTTTGTTCTTTTTTAAGTACCAAGGAAATTTAACAATACTAGCAATGTTGTCCTCCTTGTCCCTTTGTAAACTTCCTTCTGCTCCTTCTGTGGATTTTTAAAATGCTCATTGACAAAAGCTCTTTTCTTTATTTTTTCCCTTTTGAAATAATTAACTTTCTAAGCTTAATGTTTTTATTTTCCAGTTCTAAAAGTTTTTCTCCCCTAAGTAAAATAAAAATTTCAGTCACCATAGTGGGAACTACATAAAAACATTTTTAATAAAATTATCTTATAATGTGTAAAAAATACAACCAATTAATTAAATTATGATCCATATTTGTCATCAGTCAATTTACTCATCCCGGGGTTGCAATTAGGGGTTGAAATCAGTAGGAATAGGTCGTCTCTGAGGGTGAGCCTATGTTTAATTTCTGTTGAATAGGCTATAGTTTTCCACAAACTGTTGGTTGGTTTGTTTGTTTGCTTATGTTTTCTGAAAGAGAATATATGAGATTTGACTACAAAGTAATGGGATTAATTTGGTATAGTCACATGAAAAATGGTGTTCACACTTTATGGACACTCCATGTACAGAATAGGTTCATTTCTGTTGTTTTTTTTCCAAGTGTTTGTCTGTGTCTTTGTTATGACTCTCCAACCCCCAACTCTATAAAGCATAGATAGAATTTCCTGTGTGGCACTCAATATCTCTGAGACCTCGACCATTTCTGGTGAGGCACCATGCTATTTTGAGGTAAGTTACAGCCGAGAGCTACATTACAGGACCCATTTGTGAAAATTATACCAAATTCCCAGATATGTGGTAAGTAGTTGCTGGTAAAAATGTGATCCTAATGCTTTTTCATAATTGATGTTTTTTAAAACCAGATATAATTCAGACCAAGCTACCTTCTCCCACCCTTCTCTGTCTCCCCCCAATAAAGGACCTTATGGGTGCTGACGAATTCTGCATTTTATGAAGCTTTGTCACTCTCGTATTTAGATGTTCTTTCATTTTTTAAAAAATCCATGCTAGTGTGTGAAAAGTAATGTTACATACACAGACTAAGATTGTATAGGAGGAAAGCTCTCGGAAGCTATTCTGTGACTGATTCTACAAAGAGTGAGCTTTGTTAGTGCTCTGTGACAGCTTGCAAAAGAGCCCATCTTTACATGGCTGCTGCTTTTTTGCGGTAAAACTGGGGATTAAATAAAGTATTTCTCAGGGCAATTCCCAGATTATTCCATTTGTCTATGATATAACTTTGAAAATAGCATTTTCTCAATATATGTCCACATCTACATTAATAATATATTGTTTGGCTTTAATCAAGAATATCTACCTCCTCATCCAGACTAATAAATACTTAGGACCCAGATAAGTTTCAGGAAACAAAGGCTCTGTTTCTGTGATCTGACTCATGCAAAAATGTCCATTGACTTTTACTGGAGTCAGAAGGAGTTTGTCAGACATCCAGAATCAAACTCAGAGTTATATGGGAGAATATAAAATACGAGTGAAAGACCAATGCCAGCCTGTACCATGGACACTGGTAATGTACTTTGGTGATTTAGGATTTCCCAGACCTCCAAGGGATTTTTTTTTTTATAATTAAGCAGCTTCTACAAAGCCACTTAGTTTCCTGGTGGAAAAAATATGAATAGACACACACATGCATACTTAGCAGTTTCATTATTTAAAATATTATATAATAAAAGTGGTCATTTCATTATATAAGATATATAATAATATTAGGGTAATATTGACAGTTTTATTCTATGAAATACTATATAAATGGTATCATAATATTGTATTATTACCATTTATTGCAGTTGTTTTTCTTTATTATTAGTTTGTAGTTAATATAGCTGAACAAGAACTGTATTTAAAAAGAACCCTCAGTTATGGGATGACTGTGGTGGATTCTAGCACGTGGTTTAAGTATAGAAAACCATGTGTTGCCAGCTAAGTAAAGTTCTCTTTATTCTAGAAAAAATATAGCAGTATTATCTTATTTTCTGTTTCCAGGATTTGTCTTATAAGGACACAGATGTTGCAGCTAGAAAGTTACACATTAATCCATTCAGTCTGATTACTTTCTTTTTTACAAGAGGTCCGAACAGATGCAGTGACTCACCCACAGTCAATTCTAAATATGACTGATTTCTTATATATGTAGTTCATCAAATGCTTTGTGAGAAATGGAAGTGGATTTAAAAGAGAAGAATTTAGTAGGACAGGAATTATTATTATTATTACTATTATTAATTATATTATATATATATTATTAATATTAACTGATATTAATCTAATTTTATTTTATTCTGGTTTGTTTTATATGTGAATAGACACATATCCTTGTTTAGTTTAACTCTCTTTTTTTTATCTCTTGCTGAGTAAAGTACCTTGGCAACAGGTATACAATAAGAAAATGTTGGAGACATTCCTTGGGGTGGGGCATGAGTGACTGAATGAAGAGAATGAAATCTAATGCCATGCATATTAACCTAAAATCTTTTCTTTGTCATTAGAGGAAAGAAAATAAAATAGATTTAGCCAATTCACAGAATTTCTGAATTAGAAGAGATCTTAGAAGCCACCTAATTCAAAACATACTGGAAAAAGAGTTTTATCTTCAATCTGCTTAATAAATAGTTATACAACCTTTGTTTGAAAACTTCTAGTAAGGGAGTTTGTGAAAAATTTAAAGTAGTTCTGGTTGTTAGGAAGATTCTCCTGAAATCAAGACTAATTTTTCTTCTTTACAAATTTCACCCACATTCTTCTATATACTCTTCATGGCTAAATAGAAGACGTCATAATATTTGAAGATGGTTGTCAGATCCCTCCCAAATCTTCTTTACCATCTAGGTGTCCATAAGTTAGTATACTTGCTAGGAAAAAATTTCAAATGATGTCATGGGAAAATATGAAGAAATAAGAAAAAACTAAGAGAGATTTAAGTGGATTTAGAAGTAAAATTTCAGTTTGGGAAGAAATGACCATTTTTTTGGAATAGATCATTAAAAAAGCAGCACTTTGTTGGTTTCCCTGACTTTATATATATTCTGGTAAAAGTTCTAGTGTTCTTTTTTAATTTGGTAAAGCTCATAACAGAGGTAGTGTTTCATAGTGAATAGAAAATTGGCATTGATTTCAGAAGGACCTGGGTTCTAGTCTTGATTAATACATTTTGGCTCTATACCCCTATCCTGAGGTCATTCTCCAGCTCTCAGTTCCTAGGAAACTCCCCAAGACTATAAGGTACCAGACAGGAAGAGATCCCCACACAATTACAAAGTATTTTGCTGTGA
Source organism: Monodelphis domestica (assembly GCF_027887165.1). Classification (NCBI taxonomy): domain Eukaryota; kingdom Metazoa; phylum Chordata; class Mammalia; order Didelphimorphia; family Didelphidae; genus Monodelphis; species Monodelphis domestica. The sequence goes on along the minus strand of NC_077234.1, from coordinate 77,731,532 downwards.
ACATTAACTGTATATCATTATTTGATAGTATTTGAATATAAGCATCTTGAAACAAAAATAGAGAGAAAATAATTTAAAATATATTCTTAAAGGTAAAGACTTTATGCAGAGCTTTTTAGCTTTTTGTTGTGTCATGACCTCTTTAATAGACAGACAGTCTGGGGAAGACTATGGAACCCTTCTTAGAATGATGTCTTAAATACATAGGATTTAAAGGAAATGAAATCATATTGAAATACAATTATCATATGTGTTTATACATCAATTGAGATATATAGAGATATTGATATGTCAATTGATATTTCTATCTCTAAATCTATATTTATATCCACATGTATCTCTATAGATACCTATGTATGTAGATGGATAGATAGATAGATAGATAGATAGATAGATAGATAGATAAAGGATAGATAGGAGAGAGATAGAGCGATAAAGGATAGATAGAAAGAATAAACGGACAGACAGATAAAGTTTATAGGCACTGTATTAAGAACCTTTGAGTTTTCTTTGAAAATGCCTGTTGACTTCTTTAAGTCAGGTGAAATACTCTTCAATATAAAAATAACTTTCCTTTTGAAAGGTTTTATTTTATGAGCCTACAGTACTTTATGATTTAAACTCTAAATTGCTTATTAAGGAAATATTTTAAAACCATTTTCCATTGCACCATGTATTCTGTTTCTATAATGAAACTGTCAGCTCACTTAAATGTTTATCAGTTTTTTTCCAAATTTTCTTACACAAATTTGGTTTACCTTACTTGATATTTAGAATGTACCCTTGCCCTTTCATATGCTTTCAAGAACATCATCCAGCCAAGCTTCCACATTCTTCATAGTACAGAGTCAGAATTCCATTACAACTTCTTCCTTTGAAGTAATTAGTGAGACATTGACTTAAAAAAAATACCAACAACTTTAAAATATAACCTTTTAACAAAGGGGTGTTTTTGAACTAAACGTCACAAACTATAAAGGTTATATGGAAATAATTGTGATGTTCTATCACAAACTGACATTTAAGTGATGATGAGAGAACTTTTATATGGGTACCTTGAAACTTCAATATATCTCTATCAAAGTGATGGGTATTCCCTTTATCAAAACAGATTGCAATCCATCTAAAACTTCTCAGCCCATATATTTCAGATCATGCTTTCCTGTCTTCTACTGAGAATTTACCTGCCATACTTAAAAAGATTTCCTTTTATTCTTTCAATACTTCTGTAGATACCAGTGCAGTACTAGGAGGAGTGACCCCAAAACATGAACAAAACCTGCCATTTCACAAAGCATTATTTGCTCTCTATAATTTCCACCAAATTCTTTTAGCTCTTCGCTTTGGAGCCAAAAAAGAGCAAGACTAAACACTATTCCAAATGACATACTTTGAATATTTGGAGATAATTGTGATGTCTTCCAGGCTAAAATCCTTAGTTCCTTCAACAGATACTCAAATCTTCTTACTATAACCAGGTGTCTTTCTTTGAATTTTCTATTTCTATATTTTCCCCCTGTCCCTTCCCTTTAGATCAGAGTTCTTCATCTTTTTTGTGCCATGGACCTCTGGCAGTGTCACAAAGTCTTTGGACCCACCCTCAAAATGTTTTTATTCAATTAAAGGAAATTCTACAGACCTTAAAACTGTCATACCCTCTGACACAGCTATATCCCTATTAGATGTATATTCCAAAGAATTTAAATAGAGGGGGAAAGTACCTACCTGTACAAAAAAATATTTATAATAGCTCCTATTTTTATGGCAAAAAAACTGGAAACTGAAGGGATGTTTATTGATTTGAGAATTTCTGAACAAGATATGATGTATAATTTTAATGAAATACTATTATTCCATAAAAAAATATGAACAAGATAATCACAAAAAACCTAGAAAAACTTATATGAAGTGAAGCAAAGTGAAATGAGCAGAACCAGAAGAACATTGTACACAACAATGTATGATGATCAACTGTGAATGACTTAACTATCATTAACATGGCAAGAATCTAGGATAGCTACAGGAGACTCATGACAAAAAGGATATCCAACACCATAGAAGAATCATATTGGGTCTGAATGCAGACTGAAACATTATTTTTCACTTTATTTTCTTCATGAATTTTTCTTTAGTATAAGTAATATGTCTTATTTCTCAACATAAAGAATGTGGAAATGTGTATTTATTTGCCCAAAGCTAGAGAAGTCAAAATTATAAAGGAAACATGTAACTAGGGAAGAAAATTTTGGCAACAGATTTCTCTGATAAAGGTCTTATTTCTAATATCATAATGGAACTGCTTAAAATTTATAAGAAAAAGGTTCTTTCCCCAACTAATAAATAGCCAAAGAATATGAATAGATAATTTTAGAGGAAATCTAAGTTATCATTATCCATAAAATAAAATGCTCCAAATTGGTAATAGAAAAATGCACTTCATTGGGGTGCTGCTTCACACCTATTAGATTAGCAAATATGACCCCAAGCCTCCCAAATTGCAAATGTTATATGGACAGCTAAAAGAGGTAAATTAATATAGGGTTGGATGAGTTATAAAGTGGTTCAGGCATTCTGGAAAACAATTTGGAAACCTGTCCCAAAACATGAGTAAACTATGCCTGCTATTGGCCTTAGCAATAACTACTCATTGGGCCTTTACCTTAAAAAGATCAAAAAAAGAGGAAAATTACCCATATGTATAAAAAGTTATAGCAACTTTTTTCATAGTATCACAAATCTGGAAACTAAAGGATTTCCTTCCTGTTGGGAGGTAGCTAAATGGAATATGGATGCCATTGCATTCTGGTGTCCTCTTTTTCTTTTGAAGGGATTGAACAGGGACTTTCTCCTTCCTTTTTTCTCTGTGCTAGATCTATTTTCCATTTAATTTTACACTGAATTAAAAAAATAACAGTTTCTTTTGAACCCGTATTTTATTTGCGGTTCTCTTCTTTCTTTTCCCTGAATTTCTTTCCAAATCTATAATGGAAAGTATCTCTCCCCACATCGTATCCCCCACTCCCTGCCTTTGATGTTAATTCATCTATCCCTTCTCATCATTCACATTATTACTTTGATAGTGTAGGGAATTAAATTTAGAGGTTTGACTAAATATTAGACTTCTAAAGTATTATTGTGGTTACTGATTAAAAAATATTATAGCAAGTCAAAATGAGTTTTAATAGCTTTTATTTACAAAGAGGTGGAAAGAGTGAAAGTAGAGAAATGTAAGAAGAGGGTATAGAAAATGCCTAGTCTATCACACTAAATGCTGCTCCAACCTTATACAAAGGTTCCAGTAACTTATCTTCCTCCAGGATAAGGAGGCCTCTCTGTAACTAATCTCTCCAGAAGCCAGGAAGGGAAGGCCAGCTACTCACTCAGCCAAGATGAAGTCCAAAGGAGAAGAACCAAGAGCCAATGACCCAAGTCGAAGCTGAAGTCCAAAGCCACCTCCAAGAGGCAAGCCACCAGCCAAAACTCCAAGCCTAAAATTCAATCCAAAGACCCCTTGGACAGGAAGTTTAAGACTTTTTATTGTCCTTTTCCCATATCACTTCTTATCCTTTCCTTAATTTAATAGGGGCCAGTCATGACTTCCAAACTGCCTAGCACTACCCCGGGAGGGGGGGGGGGGGGAGTGTCTGTGGGATCCACCTTTCATCCTCTGAGGGTGTAAATTCTTATCAAAGGATTCACAAATTTCTGACTGAGTTAAAAAGGTGGAGTTCTTCAAGTAAATGAATTGTGACTCCCCCACCCCCTTACTCAGTGTTAAGTAGAGGTTTTTAAGTTTTTGGTTGATTAATTCAAAATAGACAAAGAGAGTAAAGATTTCCCCTTGACAATAGGAATAAATACAATAAAATAATGATCTTCCTACTCCAAAGCTTTCATTTATGGGCCTCTTCTTTGGTAGGACATTTCATAGCCCACATCTGATTTCAAATAAATACTGGAAATTGTAGGGCTTTAGAGGTCCTCCAAAACAATGCAAAGATTTCTTGTATTCTTAGAAGAGTGATGGATTTGATGTTAAGTTATTAAGATTACTCAGTTCAATACTAGCTATGTGTCCTTTGACACAAGTTGGTGCTTGAGTCTTTTTTCTTTTTTAGTAAAATAAGAAAAATAAAATATATACTCTTCACCTATTTGTTTTTCTGTCAGGGAAAATTTTTGAAAATGTTTAAGTGCTATGTAAGTATGATTTATTAACAAATGATTTTTCAGCTTTTGCTATGATGGACTCAGCCTCCATTGATGGAGAGTTCATTATTTTGTATAGTGGCCCAATTCAGGGTCCCTAATATACATCATTCTCTCAGTATGAGAAAAAAATATAGGTTTAATTATTCCAACTTCTCATTTTAAAGAATATAAGTTCTTAGCCATTTCTTCTATAATTCATTCTTTTTCTCCATTCTCTATCTTACTTCTCACAGTTTCTTTTTGATTTCTAGGCCAAATGAGATTCTAAAAATAACAATTTCAATGTTCAGATTGAGGGCATGATCTGTAAAAGAACTAGCTTATATTTTTAAACTCAAAATATAATTCAGTGATAAAACTTTGGATGGGAACTTTCAGGTGGCAGTAAATCTTTAGAGTTCAGTAATAAGCCTTTGAAAGTGCTGGTTTGTGAGGGAGACACTTCCTGATTAACGGTACAATATCAATTATATAAAACTGCAATGCTGTGATATTTTCAGAATTTAGAGTAATTTGACATTATGACATGAACTGCTGTGAAGTGTGATAATGAGCTGCCAAGTGTCATAAAGTGCCATGAGGGGAAAAAAAGACAATCCTTTGCATTTAGGCAAAAAAAAAATGATTTTTTTCTTCCTATATTTAAGTATGCTTTCTTGAGCACTGTGAACATCCACAAGCACAAGCTTGACTTCCAGGAAATGAATAGCCTCATCTCTTTTCCTTTCATGAAAGCAATCTGAATGATGTAAATCAATTTTCTAGGAGAAAATAATAGTCTCATTAATTAGGAGAAAATATATGTCTAAGAAATGAAGAATTTAAAAAGATATGGGTTTGTCCTTTCATCCTTTTACAGAAGGGTACAAAGAATGTAGTTATGACTTTCAAAAAGTTATACCTCCCTGAACGTTGGGTGATAGACACTTGTCTGGGTCATTAAGAACAAATTCAGGCTTTTGGAACAGCAAAGCCAGGATGGATAAATGGCAGGATCACCCTACTGGGATTTAATTTCTAAAAAATGTACAAGTCTCCCCTCCCTATATTGTATCATATATCTGTACTATAGACAAATTTCATAAATCTGGCATTAAATGTAAGAACTTAGGGATCAAAGGTTGGGAAAAGAGAGATTAACAATATAGTCAACTGTAAAATAAACATTAAATAATGAATAGAGGCATATCTAGTGCTGTGCTGGAAGCTAAATTTTGAGAGCTAATTGTCAAAATTTCAGTGTGAGTATTTGTATTCAGCAATTTGCAAAATCAACAAACAAGGGTTGGTATATTTTTTTTTGGTTGTTGTTGTTGACTATCTAGACTTCTCAGAAAATGATGAAGAAAATTCTAATCATTCAGATTGAGCTTAAAAGTATATCTGACTCATAATCCCCCCCCTCCAAGAAATGGTTATTCAAAATTTGTCAGCACATCTTTGGGCTATATAGCTTTGGAATCATGACCAGGGTTCAGGTCCTGCCTTTGACACGGGCTAACTGTATTATATGAGTCATAAGTAAGTCACTAATCTCTCTGACTCAGAGAGTTCTCTGAAATTAGAAATCACAGTCAAATTTCCCATCTGTTAAGGAGAAGCAGTTTCTTCCCAGGGAGTTCACCAAATGGATGAAATAATAGGTCTGGATAAAAAGCAAATGCTTTTTAAGTTGTAACTTTGATTGTTTTTGATTAATACTATTATTCATTAATATGATTAATTCAATGTTTGCTCATTTAAACGTTTTCATTACACCTTTAAATGAGTCAATTCAACAAATATTTATTGAATTAAGGGAAGAGAAGAGTGTTTTATTCATGTTTGCTTAATAAATAGGTTCTCTCAAAGAAAATTCATCCACTCAGTTGAGTGATCACATGATAATTTAGAAATCTAAATTTCTCTTCCTGACATCATTCATCAGTCCCAGCTATGCATCTTCCACTTATCATATGGATCCCTCCACTTAGAAGTTCCACTATTAGTTCAAATTCTAGTACACAGGATGCACCCCTAATTTAATCTACATTGCCTAAACCTAGATCAAGTCTTAACTTTATCAAGATTCTTTCATTGACCATTAAGGCACCTACTGATATCTCCTTTCTCTAAACTTATGGTATGCTAAACAAAGCCAATTGGGCACTTAATCAGATATAACCTTGTAATGTTGAATAAATATTGAGTAAATTTTGTATCTCTTCGTGCTATATCTGCCAAACTGCCTTTGAAGGTGTGGACTATGTATTACATGTGTCTTAATTTTCTCTACATTATGACTAGCATAGTGTTTCATGTTATGAACTTAATAAGTGTTTGTCAATTGAATGAAGTAATGATAGATTAGAAATATATCTTCAATTTTACCTCTTACTTAGTAAGCTTTCTTTGTATCCTTTGCATAGGATTTCCCAAACTTTCTCCTAAATAGAAGATTTCTAGGTATAATAGAATGAGACTTTAATTGGGAGACTCCTGATATTATAAAAGAAGTGTTGTCCTTCCCTCCTCCAAAGCACATTTATTTGATTATCCACAGTGAGGTGGTAGTAATTTATAATTATGAAGACTGCCTTCCTATTGGAAATGTCTGGGAACTATGGTAGAGGTTTGGAAATGGGCAGTTATTACCAGCTCTTTGATCAACCACCTTAATTGAGTTGATTCAGATTGACTGATCAAGGATCACTGCCTTGGGGTAATTGTTTAATTGAAATTTCACTCTTTAAACTTGCTAGTGATGTCTTAATTGTATTTCTCAGGCATCATCATTCTAGTCCTCTCTACAATTTTTGGGTCTATGAACCATTCTGTTTTCCTGGTTTTGTTCTCCGTCCTCATTTTTCATGACATGCCTCTCTTTCACTTCTCTTCCTTCCTATCTCTCCTGCTCCCAAGACATGCATGACTCCCAATACTTTGTCTTGGTGGTCCTTTTCTGTACCCTCACTCTTGGTGATATCATCAACATCCATGATTTTAATTATTATCTCTATTTGATGATTCCAAACTATAACCAGACCACATGTCTTTATGAAATTCCTGTCCTGCATCACCAACTGGAAACTTCCACCTGGATATGTTGTAGGATATTTTAAAATTGATATTCCCAAAATGAATCTCATTCCTTTCTTTCCTAAACTCATTCTTTTTCTACTCCTTCATGTTTCTGGAAAGAGCAATCCCTTTCTTTCATTATCTTTCAATCTTTCAATCTAATCCATGGTCACATTTTATGGATTATCCACTTCTATAGTAGCACTTACATTCTTTTTCTTCTTTCTGTTTTCATGACAAATGTCACTCCATTTCATGACCCTTATCATCTTCTCTTAGACTATTATAATGCCCCCTAAGTGGTCTTTCCCCTTCATATTCTACACAATCCTAAAAGAATCATGCTAAAGCACAATGACCTACAAACTCTCCTGCACAAGAATCTTCACTACTTCTGTATTGCCTTTGTGATCAAAACAAATTCCTCCATTTGACTTTTAAAACTCTTCAGACTAGCTCCAGCCTACCCATGTTGACTTATGTCTCACACTCTGTGTCTGAGTCAGTCGATTTCTTTTTTCTTGGATTTGGTATTCTATCTATTGCATCTATGCCCTTACAAGATTGTGTCACTGATTCATGTAATTGTTCCCACATTGTTTCTGCTTCGTAGACCTTAACTTCTATCATGGAGTAAGTCATATACCACTTCCTACAGGTAGTCTTTCTGATTTCTCTCTCTCTCTCTCTCTCTCTCTCTCTCTCTCTCTCTCTCTCTCTCTCTCTCTGATGTATGTACTTCTCTTTCTGAAGTAGAATATAACTCACCTAACAACAATATATTTCTATAATTTCTTGGTATTTGTAACCACAGTATTTAGGATGTTGCCTTGAGGTGAATAAATAATTAATAAATTAATAAGATTATTTTTAACTGAATATAACAATTTAATTAATTGACATTCTTATCCTCAAAATACAATTTCCATGCCTGTCTCTTTTGTTCCTAAGTCAAGCTCATTCCTCTTTTCCATGCCTGTCTCTTTTGTTCCTAAGTCAAGCTCATTCCTCTTTAAGATTTTTACAAACAAGTTTATATTCTAAATAAATTTGGCATTTCCCTTGACAGCCATCATTCTGCATTTAGCAAGGAGATTGCTGGCTGAGGCAAAAGTTCTTCTGATCTCTTTGTTATGGAAGTTGGTTTACCATATTTAATAGTTATGACTCTTATTAATGTCTACTCTCCTATTCATTTACTAGTTGGAGGATTAATTGGCTTGTTTAAATAGATTAGGTTAAAGTTTATTAAATTCCATATCTTTCCATTTCTATTTCTTCTTCTAGTTCAATATTGATTGGTCCCCCTGCATATAGTCTATCTGTCCAGATCTAGCATCCTTTACATAGCTGCCAAATTAACAGTCCTAAAAAAAATAATTGTGATCATGTGACTCCCTTGCTCAAAAACCTCCAATATCTCTCTATTCTTTTTTAACCATTGTAAATGAAGATATTTGAGAAGTGGCAAATGGATCTGCAGAAAGACAAGGAGTTCAGAACACTAAACACCAATCATTGGAACAGGGGAGATGGTGTTCCAATGGAATGTTGAAGTAAGCAGTTAAGCAGTTTGAGCTGACAGAATTCATTCCCTCTCTGGCTGTTTGACCAGAAGGTGGAAAACAGACTACTTCATCTACTCTCTGGCCATTGTCTTATCCATAAGACTGTGAGCTGAAAAAGACATTTGGGTTTTAGCCCAGAAGAAACCTGTCAGCATTGCTGTCAATCTCCCCCCTTAGGGAAAGATAATTTTGTTTCCTGAATTTGAATATATCTTGAAATCTTCAATCAACTGGATGACTTAGAAAATTTAGGCAGACCTAATTTCCTCTCACCCCTCCCCTCTCCTTACTTCCTCTACCCAAAAGAATAAAAGATCTTTTAGTTGAAGGATCTGATTTTGGGATTTGGTTATTAGGGGAATTCTTTAAGTTCACCATCAGTGAGAAGAACATTTCTAAGACAGTTGAAAGGGAACAGGAAGGAGTTGGGGGGGGGGGGCTAAAGAGCTAGTCTTTTCCCTGGCTTGCTTCCTTGTGTTACTTCTCTAACATTTCCCCATTACCATAATTCCCCTAGTAAAATTATCTACTACACAATTTATTTTAATTTTTGTATATAGCATGATAATATAATACATTATTTGTTATAAATATGTACTGAATTATAATAAATATGCTTATTTATACAAGAGAAATAAATTCTCACTTGAGTTATGTCCAAAAATTATAGGATATCATGAAAACTTTTCTTTGGCATTTAAAGACTTCTACAATCTGGCTTTTCCATTAGGTTTATAGCACCGTTAGGATTATTATACAATACACCCAATATTTTGGTCAACTTGGTCTTCTTGTTATTCTCCCTATATGACATTCCTTTTTCCATATGCATACCTTTGTAAGATTGTCTTCAATAACTAAATATATTCCCCCCTTACCTCCACCTCTTAGAAATCCAGGTAGCTTCCTTCTAAGGTCAACTCTCGTGCTACTTATCCCACACAAATCATTTTCTAATCTTTCCATGCTGCTAGTGCCCCATAATTAATTTGCATTTATTTTGTACATGTTTTGATTCACTTATAGGTATATAATGTGACTGATTGCAAATTCTTCAAGGTCAGAACATGTTTTACTTCTTTGTATCCCTAATATCTAGCAGAGTGCTGAGCACACAATAGCCACTTAATAAATATTTGTGAATTGATTAAATGAATGGTATTTTTTCTAATAAACAAATGATCTGATTTCTAATATAGCTATTTAGTCACATTAATAACCAGGCATTTCTGTACCACTTAATAAATATTTGTGAATTGATTAAATGAATGGTATTTTTTCTAATAAACAAATGATCTGATTTCTAATATAGCTATTTAGTCACATTAATAACCAGGCATTTCTGTACTCAATTTTATTTTTTATAATTTTTGTGCTCCCCTTGTCTAGTACCACCTGATTTTCTCTCCTTGAAAAAAAAGAATGATGATATCATGGTTTATTAAAAAAATTTATATAATCTACGAACCTTTGACCTCTATTATTTCTTAATCCTGAATCATATTTTGCAACTGATTTCACCAAGCTAACCTATATGTCAACTTAAATTTGAAGGGCCTTGTTGAGTTCTTTTCAGAGTGTTTAAAGTCTTTATCATCCTCTGAAACAGATATTCGTGCCTATGCTGCAATTATCTTCATAGTGGTCTTTTTGGAAATGCTTACTATGTGCATTGTAATGTAAGATAATAAAATGTTCTGTGACATTACTTTTTCTATCACCTTTACACACACACAATAATACAATTCCACCACACCTCTTATTTACCTTCCAAAGGAAAGTCCATTAGTCATTTTTCTATTTAGTGCTCCTTTCTTTAGCTGTCTGGTTTCATTTCTGCTAGGAACGGCAAGGTTAACATAATTTGTTTCCTCCTATAGTGTGTCTTCTTTCAGATTACTCAAAGATCTTCTATTTAGAATCCCAACAATGATGTCAATGTTTAAAGTCTAGAAATCACATTATTTTTTAGCACTTGTAGCTCACTTTTCCAAAATTCAGCCACCTTTATTGAAGAAGGAGAAAGGGTAAGCAGGACAGGTATATTTCCTCATTTCATATGTTTATGTGGCTTAAAAAATCACTACCTAGTAGCCAGCTAACTGGTGATGAATCTCTTAATACTAAACTAGGTTGGCCTTCTACAAAGAGATACATCTTTTGCAAAGATTATCCTTGAAGCCTTTCATCATGGTAGAATCTGTGACAACTTGTCTTTTCCTAAGAAGGTTACCTCTAACTCAAGATTGCCACTCAGAGTGGAGCAGGATTTTTTTCATAATTCTATAAAATGGTTTGGAATGATTTTTAAATTTTTTTTAAATTTCCCATGATGCAAGTTATCCTAAAACTTGACCTCTAAATCTGCTACTTTTTCTCTGCATGATTTCTTATTCCCTTAATATTTGATTACTTTTTATATTTCCTTTCTCCAAGTGTTCTACTTTATAATTTTGTTTTTATAACATAATATACATATTCTTAGTTGATTCTATGATTTTAAAGTTTTTATTCTGTTTTTCATATTTTATTTTTTAATTTCTTCTAATTTAAAAAATCATTCTCTAATGCTATATGCAGCTCTTTCTATTGTATTTTAATTTCTAAATGCTACTATTTTATTTATTCTTATGATTTTAATTTCATTTGACCTAGTTTAGACTGGTGATTTTTATCATATTAGAGTTTCTGTCCAGAGTGCCATTTGGCAACTTGTTTGCAACATGTAGTCTTATTTTCCCAGTTTATTGAGAGGTTAAGTGGAAAAACAAATCACATGTGTCAGAGGCAAGGCTTGTGTCCAAATCTCTCAGACTCCAGGGTTATCCCTTTACCATACCATGCTGGTGCATGAGTTTATTAGCAAAATTAATTCATAATTGATTTGTAGTAGTCTAGATAACTATATTGGCAACTACATAGTGCAGTGGATAGAGAACTGGGGTCAGAATCATGAAGATTCATCTCCATGAGTTCAAATTTGACACCAGACTCTATCTGTGAGACCCTGAGAAAGTCACTTAACCCTGTTTACCTCAGTTTCCTCATTCTTCAAAGGAGATGGTGAAGGAAATGTCTTTCTAATTAATATTCCTGCCTCACCTTTCTATATTCTTCAATTTATCCTTCACATAATTGTTGACATGATCTTTATAAGACACTGGTTTGATCATATGACTCCTCTATTCAAAAAATGTTAATGGTTCCCTCATCTAGGATGAAATTATAGAAAAACAAAATACTTTCACACATATATCAAATACTCCTTAGTATGGCATCAAACTTCAATTCTAGCCTCATATTATACATGGCTTCATACAAACTACATTCTGTTCAAGGTAGATGAGTGACTACTGGTGCCATCTTTTGACTCAATGAGCTCAGCTTTCTTGATGCCTGTATTCTATGGACAAAGTCTTTTTAATTATTTTTTTTCCATTTGGAAAAAAATTGTGCTATAGTATATTCTAAGTACTTTAAATTATTAAAAAAAAGAATAGTCACATATTTTGTAGCAATTCTCAATTAGCTATTTTCAGGGTTTTAAGCAAAATATTTAATTCAGCTCATCAGTCATTGATTGACTTTTTTAGGTGTCAAGCACAGTGTAAAGTTTGGGTAACAAAAGGAAAAAAAAATAGTTCCTTCCCTCAAATAACTTACATTTTACTGCATGTGGGGGTACATTACTATATACATAGATAAGTATATTCAAAATATATTCAGGAAAAATACAAAGTATGAGGGAGGTAGGCAAAGGAAAATACTTTAGAAAAGATGTAAATTGAAATGTCATCTGTTGGTTGATTCAGAGAAAAGAGGCTTGATATTTCATTTAAAACAACTGACCAGGAAGCATTTGGTGAGAAGTGGGAATTAATATTCTCAAGACTTTATTTTCTTTTGTTTCCCCACAACATAGAAGGTATTATCTAGCAAAATATCATATTTCCACTCCTCGGGTCATTCTCTGGAACTAAACAAGTTTTTCAAATATTAAACCTGTAACAATATGTAATGTTCTCTTGGTTCTACTTGTTTCACTCTTAATTTGATTCATAAATAAAAAAAAACTAATCTCCTTATTTATTCTTGTGGCACAGTAATATTCCATCATAATCACATATTACAATTTGTTTAGCCATTCCATAACTGATGGACATGCCCTTAAAGTCCAGTCCTGTGCCACCAAAAAGAGAGTTGCTATAAATACTTTGTAACATATTGGGGAATTTTTCCCCTTTTCTCTCTTATTCTTGAGAAATAGACTCAACAATGGCAGTGCCAAGTCTAAGAATACACAATTTTATAGCTCTCTGGACATAATTCCAAAATTGCTCTCCAAATTGGATGTTTCTGTCCACAGTTCCACCAACTTTTGCTATCCCTATTTTTCCATGTCCCCTCGAACATTTGTAACCCTGCACTTTTGTCATTTTAGCCAATCTGATGGGCATGTTCCCTCAGAATTGCTTTGGTTTGTATTTGCCTAATCAGCAGTGATTTAGAGTATTTTTCATATACCTATAAATGGCTTTGATTTCTTCACTTGAAAACTTCATGTTCATATATTTTGCCCATTTATTAATTGGAGAATGGTTCCCATTCCTATATATTTGGTGAAGTTCTCTGTATATTTTAGATAGGAGACCTCTATTTGAGAGATTGTGAAAATTTCACCCCAATTTTCAGCTTTCTTTCAGATCCTGGCAACATACATTTTATTTATGCAAAATCTTTTCAATTTAATTTACTAAAAATTACCCATTTTACATCTCAATGTTCTTTATCTCTTGTTATTCATAAATCACTCTCTTATTTATAAATCTGATAGGTAATGTTTTCTCTGTTCTGATTTGCTTATGATATCTCCTTTTATGTGTAGAATATGTGAATACATGTCCTGATCTTTCTGAATGGTATAAGATATTTGTTTATACCAATGAAGGCAAACTTTTTAGAGTACCCAGCCCCATTCCCAATCCAACCTCCCCAAACTTTGTGCCATGCCCTCTCCCCAGAAACCAATTGCCCCACTTACCACACACAGGGAAGGGTGAAAGCACTGCTAGCGGGGCTGCTGGATAGAGGAGCAGATGAAGTGAGGAATTTCCTCAGCAAGTGTAAAGGGGGGAGGAGAGAGGGAGTGGCCTGAGCACTCTGCTCCCCTCAAGCTCTGCTGCATTGAACTGCTGGGCAGAGGGGCAGGTGATGTGAAAAAATGTCATCAGGCATGAGTGGGAGGGGAGCATCTCCACCAGAGTCCCTCTGCGTTTGTAGTAATGAACTCTGGGAGGAGAGGGAAGATGACCACATATCCACAGAGAATGCTCTATGTGCCATTTTTGGCACCTGTGCCATAGGTTCACCATAACTATATACATATTTCTGACAAACTGCTTTCTAGTTATTCCCCCAAAATTTACCAAATAGTGATTTTTATTTCCAATAACTTGTTCTATATTTTTGTGAAATACAAGATTGCTACAATCTTTTACTCATGTTTGTTGTATATCTGTTCTGTCCCACTGGTCTACCTTTTTATTTCTTAGTCAGCACCAGATAGTTTTGATAATTACTGCTTTATAATAATACAGTTTAAAATATATCTAGACTTCCTTTCTTTATATTTTAAAAATTAATTCTTTTGATATTCCTGATCTGTTTTTCTTCAAAATGTCTTTTTATTATTTTTATAGCCCACTAAAATAATTTCTTGGTAATTTGATTGAGACGGCATTAAATAGTTTTTGTAAAATTGTCATTTTAATTATTTTGGTTCTGCCCATCCATGAACAATTGTTTTTCTCATTATTTTTAAAATTTCAATTCCCCTCCAATTACATGTAAAAAGTCTCCCACATTTTCCAAAGAAAATTAAGTTTCAAATTCTTTTGCTCTTTTCCTTCCTCCTCCCACCCCCCAACCATACCACTGAGATGGTAAGCAATCTCATATAGATTTTATATGTGTAATCATGTAAAACATTTTTCCATATTAATTCTTTTGTGGAAGGAAAATTGAACAACAACAAAAAAAAACACAAGAAAGAGAATGAAAAATGTTTGCTTTGGTCTGGACTCATATTCCATGAGTTCTTTCCACAGAAACACTTTTTTAAATGAGTTTTTTTGGATTGTTTTGGATTATCATATTTCTGAGAATAGCTAAGTTATTCACAGTTGTTAATTGTACTCTATTCCTGTCACTGTGTATAATGTTCTTCTGATTCTGCTTATTTCACTCTCCTTCAATTTGTGCAAGTCTTTCCACTTTTTTTTGAGCTTCTCCTGCTCATCACTTCTTAATGTATAATAGAATTTCACTACATTCACATACTATAACTTTACTTAGCTATTCCACAATTGATGGATATCCCTAAAAGTCTATTTGGTACACAAACTTAGAATTGGTTTTGATAGATCAAAGGGCATGTGCTGTTTTAAAGCCCTTTGGGCATATGTCCAAATTGCTCTCCAGAATGATTGAAATCAGTTCACAATTCCCCCTAAAGTGTATTAGTAACTCAATTTCCCCACTTCCTCTCCAAGTTTTGTCATTTTTCTTTTATTTTCTAATAGCCAATCTGATAGGCTAAGGTTATAGGTTAACCACAGTGGTACTTCATAGTTGTTTTAACTTTCTATTCTATAATTAATAATGATTTAGAGCATTTTTACATGACTATTGAGTGCTTTAATTACTTTGTCTGAGAACTGCCTATTCAGATCCTTTAATCATTTATCACTTGGGCAGTGACTTGTATTCCTAATAGCCAACATATTTCTCTATGTATTTGAGAAATGATGCCTTTTATGAAAGAAGCTTGTAAAAATATTTTTGCACCATTATTTTTATTACTAAATTAAATAATAGTGATGATAATGGGCATCTGTTTCATCATCCATGATCTTATTGGTAAGTTATCTAGTATATTGCTATTACAAATACTTGCTGATTGTTTTAGGTAGTTGCTTCTTATCATTTTAAGAAATATGCTTTCTTTTGTTTTTAGTAGGAATGAGTATTGTATTTTATCAAAGACTTTTTATGCAAATATTGATATAATCATATGATTTTATTACTTTTGAAATTAATGTGATCAATTATGTTAATAGCTTTCCTTACATTAAATCATCCCTGCATTCCTGATATAAATCCTATTTGGTCAGAATATATAATATTTGTGGTGTATAGTTGTAGTCTCCTAACTAGTTTTTTATTTGGGATTTTTGTATTCCTATTCATTAATGAATTTAGTCTATAATTTTCTTTCTCTGTTTTTTTTTTCTTCCTGGTCTAGGGTTTATTACCATATTTGTTTTGTGAAGGAAATTAGCAAACTTCTTTACCTATTATTTAAAATAATGTATTTAATATTAGGAGT
Source organism: Monodelphis domestica (assembly GCF_027887165.1). Lineage (NCBI taxonomy): Eukaryota > Metazoa > Chordata > Mammalia > Didelphimorphia > Didelphidae > Monodelphis > Monodelphis domestica. The sequence goes on along the minus strand of NC_077234.1, from coordinate 77,715,305 downwards.
AGTTGATCTTTAAATTTTGGTGAGAATTCACTTGTAAATCCATGTGACCCTAATGTATTTTTGTTAAGAAGTTCATTTATGGTCTGTTAAATTTGTTTTTCTAAATAGGGTTATTTAGATATTCTATTTCCTCCTCTGATAGTCTAGGCAGTTTATATTTTATTAAGTGTTCTTCTATTTCATTTACATTATTAAACTTATTGTCATTTAAATGAGCAAAAAATCTAACAGTTTCTTTAATGTCACCTTCATTGGTGGTATATTCACACTTTTCATGTTATTGCTAGTAATTTGGTTTTCTTCTCTCTTTTTAAAATATTATTAACTTGACTTCCAGTCAAGATGGCAGCTTAGAGAAAGCTAAAGTTCGGAGCTCCAGAAACCCTTCCTTACTGATCTCAAACAGAATGCTCCTAGGGCATCAAAATTCAAAACAAACAGCAGAATAGACCCCGGAAACACTCCTCCTGGACCTGGATCAAAAGGTACGGCCCCCCAAGAGTCGGAGCCCGAGATCATTCGGATCTAAGGGGAAGGTCCCAGGACCCATCCCCCCCAACCCAGAGTGCTGAGTCCGAGGGCCTCCGGAGCCAGCTGGTCTGAGGGCCTCCCCCTGAAAATGACCTGAGACAGTCACGGGGGCACCCAGACAGCAGGGAGGCAGAGAGAGACGGGGGAGCCTGTAGCCCCCTGACCAGAACCTTCCATCTGGGTCTCACTGAAGGCCGCTGCCTGAGGGCATACTAAGTCAGAGGTTAATCCTATCACCAGCCCTCAGAGCTCCAGGAAGCCATGGCACCTCCCCCCTCAGAGTGCAGGGTCATCTGAAACAACATTAACCCTAAGGACTGGCAAAAGGGCCTTGGAGCTGAAGGCTGAATCCTGAAAACAACCTGACCCAATCGAGGGGGCACCCAGATAGCAGGGAAACAGAGAGAGACAGGAGGAGCCTGTAGCCCCCCCCCCATCCTTCCATCTGAGTGTCACTGAAGGTCCTTGCCTGAAGGCATACTCAGTCTGAGGTTAATCCTATCACTAGCCCTCAGAGCTCCGGGAAGCCGCAGCCCCTCCCCCCTCAGAGTGCTGCCTCTTCCGGCCAACTGAGGCACAGAAACAAGGGCCAAGCCATAGAACGGACAATCTGCCTAGGGCTAAAACCTCTGAACACCAGACAGAGATAAGAAAAGCTAATCCTCCCCACTCAGAGAGAGATGGCAAACTCCACAGAAGCACAAAAACCCAAAATTCCAAAAAAAAAAATCAAGAAGTAGGGGGCGACTTTGGACACATTTTATGGAGCAAAAATACAAAACACAGAGGAGGTAGAAGAGGAAACACAAGCAAATGATCTGAAACCTTCCAAAGGAAATGGAAACTCTCCACAAACCCATAAAGAGTATGAATCAGAAATGATCAAAAAGATGGAAGCCTTCTGGGAGGAAAAATGGGAAATAATGCAAAAGAAATTCACGCATCTACAAAACCAGTTTGACCAAACTGTAAAGGAAAACCAGGCTTTAAAGCAGGAACTAATAAAGCAAACCCAAAAGACCAAAAAATTAGAAGAGAACATAAAATGTCTCACTGACAAGGTGACAGATTTGGAAAATAGAGGGAGAAGAGATAATTTAAGAATAATTGGACTTTCAGAAAAGTCAGAAATAAACAGCAAACTCGACATCATAATACAAGATATAATCAAAGAAAATTGCCCAGAGGTTCTAGAACAAGGGGGCAATACAGCCACTGACAGAGCTCACAGAACACCCTCTACACTAAACCCCCAAAAGACAACTCCCAGGAATGTAATTGCCAAATTCCAAAGCTCTCAAACAAAAGAAAAAATCCTACAAGAAGCCAGAAAAAGTCAATTCAGATATAAAGGAATGCCAATCAGGATCACACAAGACCTTGCAATTTCTACTCTGAATGATCATAAGGCATGGAACATAATCTTCAGAAAGGCAAGAGAGCTGGGTCTTCAACCAAGAATCAGCTATCCAGCAAAACTGACTGTATACTTCCAAGGGAAAGTATGGGCATTCAACAAAATAGAAGATTTCCAAGTTTTGCAAAGAAAAGACCAGAGCTCTGTGGAAAGTTCGACACTGAAAAACAAAGAGCATGGAATACCTGAAAAGGTAAATATGAAGGAAAGGGAAAAGGAGAAAAATGTTATTTTCTTCTTTTACTCAAACTCTCTTCTATAAGGACTACATTTATATCAATCTATGTATACTAACATGTGGGGAAAGGTAATGTGTAAATAGGGGGAAAAGAAAGACCAAATAGAATAATCTTTCTCACACAGAGATTCACATAGGAAGGGGAAGGGAAGTAAACTCCTATAAGAAGGAGAGGAAGAGAATTTTTACTTAAACCTTAATCTCAGGGAAATCAAATCTGAGAGGGAAAAACACCCAGATCTATTGGGACCTTGAATTCTATCTTACCCAACAAGGGTAGGGAGAAGGGAAAACCAAGGGGGGGGGGAGGGAAAACAAAAGGGGAGGGAAAGAGAGGGGGGAGGAGGAGAGAACAAAAAGGGAGGGACTAAAAAAGGAAACATATCAAGGGAGGGGACAAGGGGAACTGATTTAAAGTAAATCACTGGACTAAAAGGTAGAGCCGAAGAAGAAAAGGTTAGAATTAGGGAAGGATATCATAATGCCAGGGAATCCACAAATGACAGTCATAACTTTGAACATGAATGGGATGAACTCACCCATAAAACGTAGATGAATAGCAGAATGGATTAGAATCAAAAACCCTACCATATGTTGTCTTCAAGAAACACACATGAGGTGGGTCAATACCCACAAGGTCAGAATTAAAGGATGGAGTAAGACCTTCTGGGCCTCAACTGACAGAAAGAAGGCAGGAGTGGTAATCATGATATCTGATAAAGCCAAAGCAAAAATAGACCTGATCAAAAGGGATAGGGAAGGTAATTATATTTTGTTAAAAGGGACTTTAGACAATGAGGAAATATCATTAATCAACATGTATGCACCAAATAATATAGCACCCAAATTTCTAATGGAGAAACTAGGAGAATTTAAGGAAGAAATAGACAGTAAAACCATATTAGTGGGAGACTTAAACCAACCATTATCAAATTTAGATAAATCAAATTAAAAAAATAAATAAGAAAGAGGTAAAAGAAGTGAATTAAATCTTAGAAAATTTAGAATTAATAGATATATGGAGAAAAATAAATAGGGATAAAAAGGAATACACCTTCTTCTCAGCACCACATGGCACATTCACAAAGATTGACAGAAATATGGCACACAAATGCAGAAAAGCAGAAATAATAAATGCAGCCTTTTCAGATGACAAGGCAATAAAAATAATGTTCAATAATTGTACATGGAAAACCAAATCAAAAACTAATTGGAAATTAAACAACATGATACTCCAAAATCATTTAGTTAGAGAAGAAATCATAGAAACAATTAACAATTTCATCGAGGAAAATGACAATGGCGAAACATCCTTTCAAACCTTTTGGGATGCAGCCAAAGCGGTAATCAGAGGCAAATTCATATCCCTGAGTGCATATATCAACAAACTAGGGAGAGCAGAGATCAATCAATTGGAAATGCAAATAAAAAAACTTGAAAACGATCAAATTAAAACCTCCCAGCAGAAAACCAAATTAGAAATCCTAAAAATTAAGGGAGAAATTAATAAAATTGAAAGTGATAGAACTATTGATTTAATAAATAAGAAAAGAAGCTGGTACTTTGAAAAACAAACAAAATAGACAAAGTACTGGTCAATCTAATTAAAAAAAGGAAGGAAGAAAAGCAAATTAACAGCATCAAAGATGAAAAGGGGGACATCACCTCCGATGAAGAGAAAATTAAGGCAATCATTAAAAATTACTTTGCCCAATTATATGGCAATAAATACACCAATTTAGGTGATATGGATGAATATATACAAAAATACAAACTGCCTAGACTAACAGAAGAAGAAATAGAATTCTTAAATAATCCCATATCAGAAAAAGAAATCCAACAGGCCATCAAAGAACTCCCTAAGAAAAAATCCCCAGGGCCTGATGGATTCATCAGTGAATTCTATCAAACATTCAGAGAACAGTTAATCCCAATACTATACAATCTATTTGACATAATAAGCAAAGAGGGAGTTCTACCAAACTCCTTTCATGACAAACATGGTACTGATTCCAAAACCAGGCAGGTCAAAAACAGAGAAAGAAAATTATAGACCAATCTCCCTAATGAATATAGATGCAAAAATCTTAAATAGGATACTAGCAAAAACATTCCAGCAAGTGATCAGAAGGGTCATCCACCATCATCAAATAGGATTTATACCAGGGATGCAGGGCTGGTTCAACATTAGGAAAACTATCCACATAATTGACCACATCAACAAGCAAACCAACAAGAACCACATGATTATCTCAATAGATGCAGAAAAAGCCTTTGATAAAATACAACACCCATTCCTACTAAACACACTAGAAAGCATAGGAATAGAAGGGTCATTCCTAAAAATAATAAACAGTAAATATCTAAAACCATCAGCTAATATCATCTGCAATGGGGATAAACTAAATCCATTCCCATTAAGATCAGGAGTGAAACAAGGATGCCCATTATCAACTCTATTATTTAACATTGTACTAGAAACACTAGAAGTAGCAATTAGAGAAGAAAAAGAAATTGAAGACATCAAAATATGCAAGGAGGAGTCCAAGTTATCACTCTTTGCAGATGACATGATGGTCTACTTAAAGAATGCTAGAGATTCAACCAAAAAGCTAATCGAAATAATCAACAACTTTAGCAAAGTTGCAGGATATAAAATAAACCCACATAAGTCATCAGCTTTTCTATATATCTCCAACACAGCTCAGCAGAAAAAACTAGAAAGAGAAATCCCATTCAAAATCACCTTAGACAAAATAAAATACCTAGGAATCTAACTCCTGAGACAAACACAGGAACTATATGAACACAACTGCAAAACACTCTCCACACAACTAAAACTAGACTTGAGCAATTGGAAAATCATTAACTGCTCATGGGTAGGACGAGGCAATATAATAAAAATGACCATCCTACCCAAACTTATTTATCTATTTAGTGCCATACCCATTGAACTCCCAAAATATTTCTTTACTGATTTAGAAAAAATCATAACAAAATTCATCTGGAATAACAAAAGATCAAGGATATCCAGGGAAATAATGAAAAAAAAACCACATATGATGGGGGCCTTGCAGTCCCAGACCTTAAACTATATTACAAAGCAGTAGTCATCAAAACAATTTGGTACTGGCTAAGAGACAGAAAGGAAGATCAGTGGAATAGACTGGGGGAAAGCGACCTCAGCAAGACAGCATACGATAAACCCAAAGATCCCAGCTTTTGGGACAAAAATCGACTATTCGATAAAAACTGCTGGGAAAACTGGAAGACAGTGTGGGAGAGATTAGGTTTGGATCAATACCTCACACCCTACACCAAGATAAATTCAAAATGGGTGAATGACTTAAACATAAAGAAGGAAACCATAAGTAAATTGGGTAAACACAGAATAGTATACATGTCAGACCTTTGGGAGTTCGAAGACTTTAAAACCAAACCAGACATAGAAAGAATCACAAAATGTAAAATAAATAATTTTGACTATATCAAATTAAAAAGCTTTAGTACAAACAAAACCAATGTAACTAAAATCAGAAGGAAAACAACAAATTAGGAAAAAATCTTCATAGAAACCTCTGACAAAGGTTTAATTACTCAAATTTATAAAGAGCTAAATCAATTGTACAAAAAAATCAAGCCATTCTCCAATTGATAAATGGGCAAGGGACATGGATAGGCAGTTTTCAGATAAAGAAATCAAAACTATTAATAAGCACATGAAGAAGTGTTCTAAATCTCTTATAATCAGAGAGATGCAAATCAAAACAACTCTGAGGTATCACCTCACACCTAGCAGATTGGCTAACATGACAGTTATGGAAAGTAATGAATGCTGGAGGGGATGTGGCAAAGTAGGGAAATTAATTCATTGCTGGTGGAGTTGTGAACTGATCCAACCATTCTGGAGGGCAATTTGGAACTACGCCCAAAGGGCGATAAAAGACTGTCTACCCTTTGATCCAGCCATAGCACTGCTGGGTCTGTATCCCAAAGAGATAATGGACAAAAAGACTTGTAAAAAAATATTCATAGCTGCGCTCTTTGTGGTCACCAAAAACTGGAAAACGAGGGGATGCCCTTCAATTGGGGAATGGCTGAACAAATTGTGGTATATGTTGGTGATGGAATACTATTGTGCTAAAAGGAATAATAAAGTGGAGGAATTCCATGGAGACTGGAACAACCTCCAGGAAGTGATGCAGAGTGAGAGGAGCAGAACCAGGAGAACATTGTACACAGAGACTGATACAATGTGGTATAATCGAACATAATGGACTTCTCCATTAGTGGTGGTGTAATGTCCCTGAACAATCTGCAGGGATCCAGCAGAAAAAACATTATTCATAAGCAGACAAACTGTGGGAATAGAATCACAGAGGAAAAGCAACTGCCTGACTACAGTGGTTGAGGGGACATGACAGAGGAGAGACTCTAAATGAACACTCTAATGCAAATATTAACAACATAGCAATGGGTTCGAATCAAGAACACATGTAATACCCAGTGGAATCATGTGTCGGCTCCGGGGGGTTGGGGGGGAAGAAAAGAAAACGATCTTTGTCTTTAATGAATAATACTTGGAAATGATCAAATAAAATATTATAAAATAAAAAAAAAGAAAGATAGACTTAAGGCAGCTTTTAAAGAGCTTTAAATGCCAAAATGATCCTAAAAGTAATAAGGAATAATAATGAAACTTCTTCAGCACCTTGGTGACAGTCAGATTACTGTTTTAGAAATGTTGGTTAGGTAGCCATAAAGCAAATGAAATCTGTTAGATTCTGAACTGATTCCTCCTGTGTAGTTTTGGCATCCAGGGCATTGAGAGGTAGAGAGAAAAAGAGTATGTGTTTTTGTTTTTCATTTTAAATTAAATTTTTTTTTCAAATAAAAAAATATTAACTTGATCAATTTTGTTGATTTTTTTTCATAAAATAAACTCCTAGATTTATTTATTAATTCAATGATTTTGTTATGTTCAATTTTATTTATCTTTCCTTTAATTTTTAGTATTTCTAATTTGGTGTTTATTTGGGGATTTATTTATTCTTTTTCTAGTTATTTTTAAATTGCAATACTAATTCATTGATATGTTCTTCCTCTATTTTGTTAATATGAATATTTAGAGGTATAAATTTTGCTCTAATTACTGATTTTTCTGTATTGCAGAAGTTTTGGTTATCTTATTACTATCATTCTCTTTCATGAAATTATTTGTTTCTATGACATTCTTTAATCCACTTATTCTTCTAAGAGTAAATTATTTAGTCTATAATTAATTTTTACTTTGTGTTTCCTTGTTACTTTATTATGTATAATTTTATTGTATCATGGCCTGAAACGGATGCACTTAATATTTCTGTTTTTTCTACATTTAACTCTAATATATTTGTTCCTCATAGTATGGTCAGTTTTTGTAAAAGTACCACATACCATGAGAAGACAGTATCTTCCTTCCTGTTTCCATTCAATTCCCTCTGGATACCTATCATATTCAACTTATCTAAGATTCTAATCATCTCCAAGACTTGTTCCTTATTTTTTTAAATTTAGACTTATCTAGTTGTGAGAGAGGAAAATCAAAGTGCCCTATTGTTATAGTTTTGTTATTTGTTTCCATCTGTAACTCTTTTAGCTTTTACCTTTAAAATTTACATGCTATAACATGTGGTACATATTGGTTTAATATTGATAATGCTTCATTATGGTAGTTTTAATATAATATATTTTCTCTTTTAATATAAAATATTTCCACCTTTTCATTATATCTCTTTTAGCTTGAACTTTGTCAGAGATCAAGGATTGCTACTCCTGCTTTTTTTTTAAAATCAGGTGAGATATAGTATAATTTGCTCCAGCCCTTTATTTTTACTCTCTGTGTGTCTCTCATTTTTAGGTGGCTTTCTTGTAAATAGCATATTGTTGGGGGTTTTTTATCTATTTTGCTACCCATTTTGGGGGTGAATTCATCCCATTCACATTCAAAGGTATAATTATTAGCTGTGTATTTCCCTTCATTCTATTTTTCTCACTGTTTGTCCTCTTCCTTCCCTTCCTCCCCTTTTGCCACATTCTTCCTTATATAACCAATTTCCTCTGTCCACTAGCCCTTCAATGTATGCTCCTTTTTAAAAATCTCTCCCTTATTCTCTCCTTTTCCCACCTAGTTCTTTTTTTTTTCCTTAAAACCCTTACCTTCCGTCTTGGAGTCAATACTGTGTATTGGCTCCAAGGCAGAAGAATGGTAAGGGCTAGGCAATGGGGGTCAAGTGACTTGCCCAGGGTCACACAGCTGAGAGGTGTCTGAGGCCAGATTTGAACCTAGGACCTCCCGTCTCTAGGACTGGCTCTTAATCCACTGAGCTACCCAGCTGCCCCCTTTCCCACCTAGTTCTAAATCAATTCAGTCTTCTAAAGATTGCTCTCTTGTCCCTTTGCCCTTACCTACTAGTTCTTATTCTTTCTCATTTCTGAAAATCCTTCCATTATCTCCCCACCCTGTACTTTTATTTCTTGATATAAATTCCCTTCTAAAAAGTCTCTTCTTTCTCTTGTCCCAAGACACCCTCCTATCCCTTCACATTGCCCTCATATTTCCTGATTTGTACTCCTCTTTAGAACTCCTTCCCTTTTCCTATCCCCATATCCTTTTTTTCTCATAATCTGTATGTCCTTCATTTATTCCATTAGTTCCTTAAGGGGACTCTTAGGCCCTCCCTTATCCTAACTCCTCATCCTCTTCTTTCTCTGTACTTTAAGAAGATTTTTTTATAAGAAACCAATTTTATATGTGATAATTGCTCTTTTACCTCTTTCTACCTTATTTTATTGTTATATTTGGCTTATGACATTATATTCAATTTGACCTCAAGTTTTCTAGCTATATATGCTCTTTCAAACTACCCAAGTAAATAGGTCATTCTTAAGAATTATAGATAACACTTTCAAATATAAGATGAAAACTTTTTGACCTGTTTGGATCCCTTACAATTGCTGTTTCATGTTTACCTTCTTATGATGCTTTTTTATTAAATTTTCTACTGAATTCTAGTTTTTCCCCATGAATAACTGAAACTCCTTTAGTTCAATAAATATCCATTTTTTCCTCATATAATTATCCTCAGGTTTGCTGAGTACATTATTCTTGGCTATAAGCCTACCTCCTTTATTCTTTGAGATACTAAGTTCCATGCTTTTTGTTTTATTAATGTTGGAACTGCTAAGTCTTATGTTATAATGCCTGTTGCTCCAAAATGTTTACATTACTTTTTTTTCTTATTGCTTCTAGTATTTTCTTCTTAACCTGGGCATTAGAGAACTTAGCATTTTCATCTTGGGGATTCTATTTATGGTGGTGATTGATGGATTCTTTCAATTTCTCTTTTACCTTCTAGTTCTAGAGCTTCCAGGCAATTTTCTTTAACGATTTCTTGGAGTATGGTTTCTAACACTTTTTTCAATCATAACTTCTTGTTAGTACAACAATTCTTATATTTTCTCTCTATTTTCCAGGAGGGTTGTTTTTTGTAACAAGATGTTTTATCATATCTTCTGTTATTTCATTGATTTTACTTTGTTATTTCTTGTTGTCTTAGGAAGACATTAGGTTCACTTTGTTCAGTTCCACTTCTTAATGAATTATTTTTTCTGTGAATATTTGGATCTTTTTTCTAATTGGGTGATCTTTCTTTTATACTTTTATTGATTTTCTTTCATTGCTCTATTCCTTCTCCCCTTCATTTCTCTTCTACCTCTATCATTTGATTTTTTAAGGTCTTCCAAAAAACTATTTTTGGGCTTGTGGCCATTTGATGTTTTTATTTATTGTTTTAGAAGTAGATATTTCAAATTCACTGTCCTACAAATTTGAACCCAGGTTTTCTCTATTCCAATAATAGCTACCTATAATTGGGTTCTATCTCTTTGGCTTACTAATATTCCCCCCCCACACACACACACATACACACATTTTAGTGGCTAAATCAACAGGCTTAACTTTTACTTTTATGTTTAAGTTGGGCTTTGTTCCCATGGTGTTGGAGATAATGCCTCAGGTTAAAGGATTTTTGTGTTTGCCATTCCTTACACCCAATGTAGTTCTTCTCATTTTTATAATTCAGGGAAAGATGTAGTTCCTGCTGTCCCTGGCTCAAATTCCAGTCTGTGATTGATAACAAATGCTCCACGGAGGCATCCTCTCCCCTCAGCTGTTTTGCCATTGCAAGCAGACAACTCACCTCCCCAATGGGATAAGAGCCATGCTCTTGTGGGTGACCATAGTAGCAGGGTCCCAGCCACTCAGCAACTATATTCACATAATGTGAATATAGTTCCCTCTCCATTCTTTCTCTTTCAAAGCCACAGCCCAGGGACAGAAATGGGGTCAGGTCAGTACCCCTCAGCCCCTGAAGTCCTTTGCTATTCAATGGTTGACCACCAACTTGTGTGATTGTCAAACCCTGAAGTTGAGGCCACAGTCCACACAAGTGGTTCCAGGACTCTTTGCTGGAGAATTCCACCAGTATTTACCACTTGAATATAGACTCTCAGGTCAAACATGGCTTGTGGCTTCTTGAATCCTAGGTTTGCTTTCTGGTGCTTGCACAATAAGCCAATATTTAAGTCAGAGATGCCAAAGCCCCCTCTTCTTTAAAAAAAAGTTTTAATTTAATTAATTTATTTATTACCAATTACATGTAATAACAAATTTCCATATAAGTTTTTCCAAGTTATATGATCAAACTTATCTTCCTTTTCCCTTCTTTTCCCTCTCTCAGTGCTGGCAGATAATTTGATCTGGGTTGTATATGTATTATTGTGCAAAACAAATTTCTATATTGTTCATTTTTGGAAGTTAGTAAACTTATAAAACCAAAACCCCAAAACACAAACCCATATATACAAGTGAAAAACTGTATGCTTTCATCTTCATACCAACTCCAGAAGTTCTTTCTCTGGATGTGACTAGCATTCTTTGTCATAAGACCCTCAGAATTGTCCTGGATTGTTGTGATAGTACCCAAGTCTATCATAGTTGATCATTCCACAATAATGCTGTTACTGTACACAATGTTTTCCTGATTCTACTTACTTATTTAACTCCACATCAGTTCATTTATTTTATCATTACAAACAAAGCTTCCATGAATATGAACATGAACAGCTTTTTACCCTTGCAATAATGCCTTAGGGTCTAATCCTAGTAATGGGATTAGGTCAAATAGGTAAAGAGTATGAATAGCTTTACAACACTTAACATTTATTTCCATCTTGTTTTCTAAGAAAACAACATCTTTCCCAGCAACGTAATATTAGGCCACTTTCCTTTCTTTCTTTCTTTCTTCTTTCCTTTCTTCCTTTCTTTTTTTAGACCTGTTTCTCCATGATCCTTTCAGCATTTAAAATGATCATTTTAGCCCATCTGGTTCTCAGTTAACATATATTATGAGTACTATATCAAGCTATATAGGTCTTTAGGTAACAGACACAGTCTGTTGCCAGGACCATATGCTTTCCAAAACTTAAGTCTTTCCATCTTGTTCATACCCAGTGGAACTTTTGTTCCAATGGCATAATGCCTCAGGGCTGCAATATTTTCTCCACAGTATGAGTATTAAAATAAGATTTTTGTAAAGTATTTATGCTCTCTAAACCACTGTCCCACCAAAAATGAAGTTTTCATTATATATATGCTCAGGCTTCAATCTACTATTAACTTCATGCAAGTATGTAGGGACTCTCCAGATATCTATCTTATTTAAATAACTAAGGTCATTTATCTCCTTAGTTTCTTTATAATTTTTTGGGGTCAGATTTATTTCTGGGAAGGGAAAATTAAAGTCCACTACTGTTATTATTTTGTTATCTATTTTCATTTGTGTCTCATTTCAGTTTTCCTTTAAAAATCTGTTTAACACTTGGGGCATACAGGTTCAATAATGCTAATGCTTCATTATCCATAGAAACCACACAACATTATATAGAGTTACCTAGTTCATGGCTTCCTGTAATATGCATTTTAGCCCCAATTCAATCAGAGATCATGACTTCTAACCCTGTCTTCTCGATCATCTGAGAAATAGAATTCTCCTTTTTGAGAAAGTGATTGGCGGATTTTTTTTCAATTTATATTTTACCCTCTGTTTCTATAATTTCTGAGCAGTTTTACTTGATGATTTCTTGGAATATGGTGTCTAAACTTTTCTTTTTCTTATTATAACTTTCTGGGAGTCCAGTTATTCTTATATTGTATCTCCTTGATCTATTTTCTATGTCAGTTGTTTTTGTGATAATAATGTTTCATTTTATCTTCTATTGTTTCATTCCTTTGATTTTGCTTTATTATTTCTTTTCTCATGAAATCATTAACTTCCCCTTGTACAATTTTAGTTCTTAGAACATTATTTTCTTCTTTTTGTTTTTGAATCTTTTTCATTTGGGTGGTCTTTCTGTCATAATTTTCTTCATTTTCTTGCATTGTTCTTATTTTTTAACTTTTATCACTATTTTTGAGGTCTTTTTAAAGCTTTTTCAAAAGCTCTTTTTGAACTTGTAGCCATTTATTATATTTCTTTGCTGTTTTAAAAGTAGATTTTTTATTTTTCTGTCCCTATAATAGCTAATAGTTGGATTCTTTCTTCTTTGCTTGTTCATTTTTATTTTATTTTGCTAGGCCAATAGATTTAAATATTTCCTTTTTACTTGACTTTCAGGGTTCCTATTATTCTGGGTTATGTTACCTTATGTGTCAGCATTTGTTTTTTGCATTTGTTTGTATCTGAGTTCTGTTTACTTATTCCAGTTTATATAGTCCAGTAAACCTGGATTCCCCACTGAGTCCCTAGCATATGATTGACCTTCTGTATGGGACCAGAACCTGTGGGCAGTTCTGCCACTGATACTATAAGCAGCCAGTCCTCCTTCCCCTGTGGCAACAACCAGGGACACCACTCTCCTGGGAATGGCCACAACTGATGGCTCCAGTCCTTCAGCAACCACACTCACCAGTTAGCACCCCTTCTTCACTCCTCCTCTCCCATTGCTAGTGTCTAGGACAGCAAATGTCCAGTCCATGTTTCTTGAGTCTCTAAATTCTTGAGTCCCTAAATTGCTGTGAAACTTGCACTCCTGCTCTCAGAGTTTGGTACCTGTAGCTTAATATAGTTTAGGTGTTCACAGTCTCTTCTCTCCTTATTTTCCTCATTACTTGATTCTATGTTGGGATTCAGATAGCTGAGATTGCTGAAGCAGTGACCTTCAGAGATGGCAGTTAAAATATTCACTAACATGCTGTGATATGATGCTTTTGGAGGGAAATGTGATGTTAGTGACTCTTTATAATGTGTGAGTATAGTAGAATTATTATAAGCTTGTTTAAATCACACCATGACTTCTATTGACATTCCTAGAGAGGATTAATATACTTGCTGAAAAAAAAAAATTGGAATGAATAGAAATTTTAAGCCACTGATATTATTACTTTAAATGTTGGACAGAACATTTTTATGAGTGCCCACATCTACTTGCTTTCATTTCAAAATAAAAATCAATGCCATCTAATTCACATTTAGATTTCCCCCAATAATCTTTCTATGACATGTAAAGATTAAAATTTAGGGGAAACTGATAGAGGTAGACATTTTTTTCTCTCTGCAAGGAGTATTATATTTTTAGAGGTTTATTGAAGATTAAAATATAAAGAAAGCACAAGTAAGAAAAGCATGTGTCTAGGCCCAGAGAGCCTATTCACGACCACTCACATCTTGCCTGCTAGGTGGAGAGCCCCATGTGCTCCGAAGAGGAAGTAGAAAAAAAGGGCAGAAACTATTCACAACCATGTTAAAATACTCCATCTTGCTCTTGGCCCAGGTGAGATTACAAGGCATTTTGGGGAAGTGGAGCCAAGACTTCTGGGGATTGAAGTCCTGGATTCAAGTCCATTTTTACATATCACCGTTTGATCCTCTTGGGAAGAAGGACTTCCCCAAAGGATCATAAAATCATAATCAATTTAAAGATTATAATAATTTGAGGATAAGAGAAAAAAACAATAATTGTTGGACACACTGACAAAAAGCCAGTTAGGGGGCAGTCCCCTTTGGCATGAAAGTATACATACAAATAAATGTTCAATCAACCACACCCAAAGTTCATTTTTATGCAGCATGTGGTCTGGAGGCTTCTTCATGGTGTCTTCTCCAACAGTTCAGATTCTGGATTCAGAGAGGTATCATGTTTCTTTACCTAAAATTCTTCTCAAAAGGAATTTAAACTTTGCAATTTAAAATAATGATATTTTTTTACATCCCCCCATTAAGAGAGTGATTGAAAAATACAGGATCACTTAGGGATGCATGGCTGAGGTGTGAGGTATATGAATCAATTTGTAAGAGAAATTAAAAAGATATCAGAAAAATCCAAATAAAAAAGAAAAACCTCTGGATGAAAATATAGACTATCAAAGTCTTATGTGTAAAAATTCTAAGTAAAAAGAAAAATAAATCTATAACAGGCCCTTGAATCAGGGCCCAATCAAAATGATCTAAGCAATGATGCATTTACCCAGTCAGTAGCCAGGACTACAGAAAGGTACCACACTATGAAAGGCAGAAAAGGGACCAGATTATAGGAGCCAAGTAGGAGCCATGGTTTCAGGGATACTTGTCTGTGAGTATTTTCAGAGTGAGTGTGGACACAAGGAAAACCTATGTCTAACAATGATAAACACAGTAACCTCAAGTCTTCACACTAGGTTCAAAATCTTTGTATTGGCCTAGAAGTTTATTAATCCATCCTGGATTGGCTTTTCTTTGGCTCTGTGCAATGGCTCTTGTGTGTATATCTTGTCCTGGAATCAGACAGATCATTAAGTAAAGTCCCATAATTTTTTAAAATAATTAGTGGCATCATTTTTATAGTCTCTAGCTTTTGGGGTATTCATTAGCAAATATATTTTAAACTTGTAGTACTGAAAAATAAAAAAAGTTAAAGAAAACCTTAATGCTGGTGACATGTGCTTTAAATATAAAAAGGAGAGAAAAAATAAAAAAAAACTGAAAAAGTATATTGCACATGCAAGAAAAATATAATATTAAAAGAGCTTTAAAAATTCAAAAATATAGATTATAATCATTGACACACTGTGTCAGCTAAGAAAATATAGCATACAAGGCTTTCTCGCCAAAAATGAGATCCATTTCCTCTTCATATCTGGCCATGATCATTGTGAGTATAAGCAAATGAATTGAACAAAGTAAAATTTTTCATTTTTAAAGAACAGTAGTACAAATATGTAGATATCAATATCCCCAAAATTCTCAATAGCCCAATTAATTACAATAGCAAACAAACTATCATATTTCACATAAGTTGCTATATGTCATGTTTTAAAACCTATGAATTGATGGATATTTGTCACAAGTTTTTGCAATCATAGCAAATCTTTCAACCTTGGTAATAAACATATTTTTGAAACAAAGTAAAACTCATCTTGGGTTAAGAACATAATCAAGAAATCTATATATCATTCTGGTGGAATAGTAGCAAGCTGAAGAGTAAAAATGAGAGATGCTCCTTTTTTGGAGGCATTTTTAGGGGTACAAATTCCCTGAGATTAACTTCCCCAACTTCCATTTACATATTTACAAATGTGGGAAGGTTGGGGGTTATAATTGTATTTCACTTCAGCTACTAGAATTGGCCTTACATCTCATGATAGGGGCAGGCAAAATAACCAGAGATTGTTAAAATTCTAAAATTCATATTTAAAAAACCCTTAAAATCAATTGAGATATTTAACACATTAAATTTTCCAAAGGTTGTTATACAATTATATCCAGATCTGATGAAGTCCATCTATCCTCTATGTGACAACTTACAAAGGCAAAAATAGAAAAGGCTGTTTTTTCATATATGGGCTTAATTACAATGATCTCAATATGGTTATAGGGAAAAAACAACAGAATATAACAGTAGTCAACCCAGTGCATTAAATGAACAGTATAACAGAATAATATTGAATCCAGTAATATATGAACTTAAAATCACAAAGTTAAACCTTAAACAAAGCAAACAGTAAAATGCAATAGAATGCAGAGATTTGTATAAACCATTGGAGTCTGAAATGCCTCAAAATTATAACCTCTAGTCTTTAAAGTTCCTTGGGTTATTATCCATTTAAATGTCTATTGTCTGAAGTCAAATTGATAAGGGGTAAGCAATGAGGTCCAAGCGATCTGCTCAGGGTCACACGGCCATGAACTGTCTCAGGCCAGACTTTAACTGAGAACCTCACATCTCTAGACCTGGCTCTCAGTTCACTGAGCCACAGAGATTTTTCCCCACAGTTAGCTAAATGGTTGTAGGGAACTGAATATTTTCCCTGACACGCAGGTGAAGTCAATAAAAGGATCAATGCAATTAAAAGATATCCTTGTAAAATAGCCATGCTTTTAAGTTCCTGCTTGAAAAGTCTGTTTCTTCTCCTCTCCCTTTTCTCTCTCCCCTCCTATGATCCACCCACGTGGTCAATACCCCTTAGCCTAAGGAAAAAATTACCCCTTCTCCTTTCCCTATTGTCTCTCCCCTCTGCCCACTTGGCCAATACCCCCATTTGTTACCAGCTGGTAGAAATGAGTCTTGAATGATGAGTGGATCTGCTCCAAGGTTAGAGTTTGTTGGGCAAGCAGGTCACCAGGTGATTGCAATCTAGGTTGAATCAGGTGGGCCAGGTGAGCGAGAGAGAACACCACGGTAGGCAGGGCCCAGACAGGAATGCAGACAAGCAGCAGGACCGGGAGCCAGAGCGGGCAGCTGGGGTGGGCAGGTGAGCTGCAATTGAGTCAAACAGCAAACCAGTCTGGAGAAGATGGCTGCAGGCAGGCAGGGAGAAGTGGCTGAGCTAGTGGGAGGGAAGGGCTCAAGAAAGTCTGAAGCAGATGGCTGCCTGCAGGAGCTGATCAAGATGGTTTTCAAAAAAGCATCTTGGAGAAATGTGGCTTAAAAAATCTAGGCAGTAGCTATGAAAGGCTGAACTAAAGATCAGTAAAGAAAAGAATCAGAAGATTGAGAGTATTTCATTTTCCTGTTAGGTCGCCAACAGTAAAGATTAAAATTTAGGGGAAACTGATAGAGGTAGAAATTTTTTTTTTCTCTCTGCAAGGAGTATTATATTTTTAGAGGTTTATTGAAGATTAAAATATAAAGAAAGCACAAGTAAGAAAAGCATATGTCTAGGCCTAGAGAGCCTATTCACGACCACTCACATCTTGCCTGCTAGGTGGAGAGCCACTTGTGCTCTGAAGTGGAAGTAAAAAAAAGGGCAGAGTCTAGTCACAACCAGGTTAAAATACTCCATCTCACTCTCGGCCCAGGTGAGATTACAAGGCATTTTGGGGAAGTGGAGCCAAGACTTCTGGGGATTGAAGTCCTGGATTCAAGTCCATTTTTACAGACATATCTTTCAGGCAAAGGGAGAAGGCAGAATATAACAGATCTGTGAGGTGTTATTTTAAAGTTTTTGTCTCTGACCTGTGATTTCATTATAAAGAGAAAGACCAACAAGAAACTGGCATTTTGGGGTAGATGCTGTCCAATTTAATTTGAGACCTAGTTGGGACAATAAAAGGTTAATGAACTTGTTTAAAGATATATCAGAAGCAGTAATAGAAGTCAAATCTTCTTGACGATAAAGCCAATCTACTATCCAGTATTTCAAACTGCCTGGTAATTAATTCCCTGGTAATTGTCCATTTTGCTGTATGTGGGGTGGGCCATGCTTATAATCTCTGCTATTCTTTATATCATCATTAATATAGATATCTACATAGAGAAATAAACTGAAGCTAGTAGATCTCTTGAATTTTACCGTTCTAAGCAGAAGAAAGGAGAAAATTAATGTGGTATTCAAACTAAATTAGGAACCAGTATGGTTAAGCCTTCAGAAGTAGAGGACCACCAGGCTACCTCAGGAGGGTCAAACTGTTCCATGTTGGAGTAGAACATAGAAACAAAGCAGACCAAAACTTTAATGTCAATCATCAGTGGGATCTCAGTCTCAAAAAAACCCTTTCTACCATATATCAGTTAGTTTCAGAGTGCTCTTTATTAAAAAATAAAAATAGGCAATGCCTTAAGCAAAGGAATTCCATATAGTTTATACTTCAACTTTTCCTCCTACCTTTTTACCCTTTTATGCCTCTTCTGTATGACTGAGTAATCAAATAAGAGAGAATTTTATATTATTTGACATATTTTCACACATTCTTATAAAATCAATTATCATATCTCAAGTTGTTATAATTTCCCCATGCATGAATTATTCTGATTTACTTTTTGTGAACAACTCATCCATTCTAAATAAATAATTTTTTAAAATTCAGTACATTGATGACTTTTATTAAATGTTTATGATTCCATTATAGGATATGTTTTTACCTGTAATAACATGCAACTAATAGTGTCAAAAGAATCTAATCTCTAGTGAATTTGTCCATAATTTTTGTGGTAGTAAATATCTTACTTCCCTGGTCTTGCTCCTCCATTCTTCCTTTGCCAAATGATTATAATTAGAATTTAATGTCTCTAAAATAATTTCATAGTCCTTGAAATTCAGTAGCCAAGGAGCTGTTATTAAAACTACTAAAAATAGAATTTGATTTCTTTTTGATGAGTTGTAAAGGTGACTATGATTTTTTTAGTACTTTCTCCTCCTAGAAACTGGTAATGTTCTGTGATATTAACTCTGTAGGTTCTCTCAGAGAAGTGGAATTATGTTATATGTTAGGATGTATGTTATGAAATGGAGTGCTGAAATTTTCACATTTTCCCCCATCTTTTCAAAGGTGTGATCATTTCAATCACTTAGCAAGAAGATGTTGGTGTCATTTACAACCTCAGAATCCCACTTTAAAATGACACCAGTGCAATTGCAGAAATAATACAATTTAATTGACCTGAAGAGAGTTGGTGGTTTAAAAAAAGGGTTTTCAACATCTTTAAAATACTCCTTTTTCTCCAGCAAGATATGAATAAAATGACTTTAAAGAAAATTTTGTGGCAGCATCATAAGTTATAAAAGCATTTTCAAATAAGTGTTGGTTTAAAAGTTTCAGTAATGGCTGCCTCAATTTTATTAAGATCCACTGGACCAAGAGTGAAATGGGTGACCTTGGAAGGTGATGAGTTCCTGAGTTCCCCCTTACTGAACATTCTTACGTGGAAGAGGTTGTGGGAAAACTTGAATAGATATTGACTGATCCAGATAATCTTTGAGGCTTCTTCCAACTCAGACATTCTTTGATTCACAGATTGACAGAAATATATCTGTATGGCATCAAAATATGGGGTAGTGAAGAAGTAAACCAGCATTAGGGTCATGAAGAAAGAAATGACTCACAAAGATTAAAGCTCCATATTCCCCAATTGTTCTATTGTCGATAAATACATTTCTTATCTGACAATAACAATAATGATGATTAAACTTGATATAATGATGATAACTAGTCTTTCCAAATTGTTTTAATTTTGCAATGTAGTGGTATGGATACCCATTTACACATCATCCCTATTTAAAGTATGTCTCCATATTATAGGTGAGGAAACAGACTCAGAAAAGCCAGATGACTTGCCCAGGATCACCCAGCCAAATAAGTATATGAAGTCAGATTTGAACTCAGCTTTGCTTGTCCCTAATCCAATGTTCTATCCACTGAACTTCCTACCAACCTCCATAACTCTTAGAGTTCCACCATATAAGATTATGCGCTTCCTTTTGTTCAATCCCCTCATAATACAGATGTAGAGAGGTTTTCTTTGCAAAGATACTGGAATGGTTTGCTAAGCAAACCTTAAAATGTTTTGTAAATGCTAGCCATTATTATTGTGGACAGTTAGGTGGCACAGTGTATAGAGTGCTAGATTTGGAGTCAGGAAGACCTCTTCCTGAGTTCAAATCCGACTTTATCAAATTCTAGAATACTATGGTCAGTTACTGTTGTGTATTGTGAACTTAATCCATTTTACTGATCCACTGGTCCACCTACTTTATTTCTTAGCCAGTACCATATTGTTTTAATGATTCCTGCTTTGTAATATAGCTTGAAATCTGTGCCTATTAAGCTAACTTACCTCATACTATTTTTTCATTGATTTCCTTGATATTCTTGGCCTTTTGCTCTTCCAAATGAATTTTGTTACTATTTTTTCTAACTAACTTAAGAAGTCTTTGGTAATTTGATCAATATGACAACGAATCAGTAA
Organism: Monodelphis domestica; assembly: GCF_027887165.1. Classification (NCBI taxonomy): domain Eukaryota; kingdom Metazoa; phylum Chordata; class Mammalia; order Didelphimorphia; family Didelphidae; genus Monodelphis; species Monodelphis domestica. The sequence continues at coordinate 77,694,858 of NC_077234.1, read as the reverse complement.
GTTAGGTAGAATTGTCATTTTTATTACATTTTCTTAGTCATACATATATATACATTCACATATGTAAACATATATACATATAACATTTAACTCCCTCTGACAAAAGTTTTCCTTTTTCAAATGTTTCTCTATTATGGTGAATGGATTTCTCCATAACAGAGTGAAAGATAATTAATTTTTATTTTACCATAAAATTGATTAAAAATAACAAAAAAGTCTTAATCTTATTTTGACATAAAATCCAAAGGCAAAAATAGAATATATATTTGCATGTTTAAAGCCCTATTTCCTATGTGTCTTCTGTTTTTCTCTAGGTTCTGATTTTATCCTCCTCAAATATTCAGGTTCAGTCATTTATGTAGATTGATCTTCAAATGTAAAGATATAAATTTTTTTCTCAACATTGAGACTTTTAAACCAATATGTAACTTTATTTTTCTTTATTCAGTCCTACTCAATTAAAGCAAACATTGATTTTAAATAATATTTTTAGAAAAACAATGAAATGTCTTTACAACTATTATGTATGAGTGTTGTGTATTCTATAGTTAATCCAATGACAAAGTCAAAGGATAAGAAACATGACTATTATAAATCCTCTTGTAGTAAATTTTCCAATAAAGAAAAGTTAATGGAGTAAGAATGGGATAGGCTGCTTGCTTTCCTAATAGAGGGGTACCTTCTTCTTTTTGAGATTGCTTGTGGACATTGTATATCATTTTTATTATTCTCTTCTTGCCCTAGGCCTGACAGTTTTAGGAAGGTTTCTTTCCTCTTCCACTATTAGATACATCACTAGGGAATTTGGTATAGGTATAGCTTCCCTCTATGATTTTCACAGTATATGGGGAGTTGTTCAATTAAAGTTGAAATTTTTTTTGGTGACTTCTTGACTCATTGATGAATCTGCAAGATTGGATATGAGTGAAATAGCCATAATTATTAACTCATATCAACAAAATTTTTTAAAAAGGGAAGAATTCAAATTCATTGAATGTTAAATCATGGAAGGGTAAGACATTCATAAGATGATGATTTATTTTCTTTATACCCGTCTTACCTTATTTTATTCTGAGTAGAAAAATGAAAACCCTCTTCCCTATTAGAAGGCCTATGTTCCTTCAAGAACAGCTTTAGGGTGTGAATTCACAACCAACTGAAATGTTTAATGAGGCCAGTTGGGTATGGTAAAGGATAACAATGAAAAGCAAAAAATATTCCCTGAAGAAAAAAAAAGGAATAAGGTAAGGATGAAAGACTGAAGGAACAGAAGAAAATGGGAATCCAACTTGTAAGGGAGACCACACTAAGGAAATGTGAAGGGTTGAAAATTATCTAGATGCCAGTATCCCTGCTGTAAAAAGAAGTTCTTGGCTGTTCTCAAGGGTTGAGCAAGAGAATATTCATTAGTAACCATGACAGGCGCCTCTCTACTTTAAGAAGTCTCTGATTCTATTCAGTAAGCATTTATTAAGTATTTACTATATTGTGTGAGGAACCATATAAGGACTGGGGACACATTTCCTTCTTTGTTAGAGCCTGGAACAAAGAAAGAGAAATTGGTATGGATGATGCTGAGTGAATTAGAGCTGCTGAGTTTGTAAGAAGAGAGAGCTCATGACAGATTCCCTCTATTTTCTTGGTAAAATCCCTGAGAAAAGGGAAGAGGTAGGGAGTAGTAGAAATTGAGAAAAGGAGAGAAATCTTAGAAGAGAAGTTTTAGGGAGTGTAATATAGTGTCAACCAGGAAAGATTGTCATACAACAGGGAGGGTTTAGTTGAAATTGCCTACAAGACTGTAGGACACCGAGTCTACAGAGTTGGGGGACTTCCCCTAGCAGCACAAAAGCAGTGATATAACCAGAAAAAAGTAGATGGTGATGATAATCCAAGGCTGGCATTGCTAAGGTATGCATGGTAGTAAGTGGGAAGAGGGGAAGAAAATTCTAAAGAGTTAGGTTAGAGGACAATATAAAATTTAACTAGGTAATTGATGAAGATCTTGTAGAAATATAAATGAGGTCAGAGAAGGCATGATAGACTGGGAAATCAAGCAAAGATATGGTGATGAGAGGTCATGAAAATGAAAGATGATGAAAGATGGGTTTAGAAGGAGGAAGGAAGAGAAGGAAGGTATGGAGAAGGAAGGAGAAGGAATTACAATTTCTGCAGGATATGAGATTATTGATGTGAAAAAGTTAGGGGTGACTGATGGTCAGATCAAGGATATAATATGACCATTCTCATGGGTAGCTGAGGTATAGGTTATGAACATTGAGGAAATTAAGGAAATAGGAATTATTGAGCTTTGAGAGGGAACATAGTATGTATATTTATATCTCCAAGTTGGAGAAAAAGTGTTTGTTCAACTTCTTGAGAGAGTGAATGATCTAGGGATAAGTAAATAAAAACAAACAAGGTCTTATCTTGCACATAGTTTACTGTGGAACCCAGCATTATTTCTTTTTCTTTCATATATCATTTTCTCATTTTTCTCAATATATCATTTTCATTTTTCCCATTTGGAGAATATCTCACTATATAGCTTACATTTACTTCTTAACTAGCTATATGATATTGGGCAAGACTCCTCTTCATGCCTTTGTTTCTTCATTTGTAAAATGACAGCATTGGACTAGATGTTCTCCAAGTTGCCTTATAGCTTCAAAGTGTTGATTTTCTCAATTTTTGAAAATCCAATCTAAACAAGAAATGTAAGTTTAAGGATCTGTTCTTTTCAGTTCTTGCCAGTGCACATGACTTTTATATTACTTCCCCTTCATGCACTACATATTTCTGTCAGATTGGCAGATCAGCTGTTCCCACAAGTGGATACATCATCTCCTACCTCCATGCTTTTTCCCCCATGTCTTGAAGGCATCTACTCACCGGCACCTCTTAGAATCTCTTGGCTCCCTTCAGAACCTAGTTCATGTGTCAGTTCCTCCTGGAGGCTATTCCTGAGGTCATTAATGCTTTCTCTTTCCTGAAAGAAATATTTATTGAATTGTTCACATACATTTTGTATTTTCTCAGTAAAACCTAAATTCCTCAAGGGCAGGTTCTATTTTAGGTTTTGCAACTAATGGCACAGTGAACAAAGTATTGGTTCTGGAACTGGGAATATTTGAGTTCAGATCCAGTCTCTGATACTTTCTAATTATGTGACCTTGAACAACTCACATAATATATCTGATCCTCAGTTTTTCTTCTGTAAAATGGAAATAATAGTACCTGCTTCCCAAAGTTGTGAGGACTAACTAAATGAGATAATGATTAAAAAGCTCTTAGCACAGTGTTTGGCACAAAGTAGGCACAATATAAATGTTAGTTATTATTTTTAAGTGGATGTATAATAAAGGGTTGTTGAAATGAAGTTGGGTTTTTGTATCTGAATCACTTTAAATTATTTTACAGTTATATCATTTGAGATATATTATCTCCATTGATGATCTAAATCCATACATTAATTTGATACTTTGTTGGCAGAGTGCATATTAAATAGTAATTTAATTACCTAAAATTTCATTTCCAGAATCTTTGATGCATTACAGGAGCTTTCTATTCTCTTTTTGGTGGAGGAGAAATGAAAATAGACACTATATTTATGTTAGTCACTTAGAAGAAGCTTAAGAATTCATGGGCACAGTGGGTTTTGAACCTGGATTTTTTAATTTACATGTAAATTCTTTTTTTAATTTAATTTTTAAATTAATTTTTTTTATTTATTTAGTATATTTTCCCATGCTTATATAATTCATGATTCTCCCCCTGCCTCTTCCCTCCCCCTTCCTGGAGCTGACAAGAAATTCCACTGGGTTATACATGTATGAGTGTTCAAAACCTATTTCCATATTATTCATATTTGCAGTAGGGTGAACTTTTAATGTAAAAACCAAAGAATTTTGGGGATCATAAATATAGATCTAAGAGGACTGCAGAGGCCATCTAGTCTTTTTTCCTCACTTTACAGATAAGGAAATCCAGGACTAGGCAAGTTAAACGATTTGCTTGGGGTCACACAGGTAGATGTTGTTCACCCTTCATTTTCAAAGACGATCAGTGAAATTATGGGATGATGTTTTAACCTGAGTGTGAAATGGATTTAATGGGTCAGAATTACACAAAATTGCCAACTTCATTATCTCTTTTCTAGAGTCAAAGTCCAATGACAAGACAGAAGTCAGGGTAATTGACAATGGCCTGGGATGGGGTGGTTGACCTTACCTTCTTCAGTGTTTGACCAAACTATAGGGGCTCTCTAGCACCTGCTTCAGCTGCCTGCATGTCCATTGGAACAAATTGTTGTCATCCACCCTTCCCTTGGGAAAAGTCTTCACATGCTTAGGATAGATATCTCTCTAACTTACCAACAAATTGGAGAGCTGTTGATTACACTTAACCTCATTTAGTCCCATCTTCCCAGATGGTTTTACTAAGGTGTGTCCACTGTGCTTGCTACAGCCGCTTGTGGTCACAGATGAGAGTTGGGTGACAAATGAGGAAAATGAATTAGTTGACCTCTGAGATTCCCTCTAACTAGTGTCAGAAGCAGATCTTGAATTCCAGTATTCATGGCTCAAATTCTAGTATGCTATCAGTTACTAGTTTTCAACTGTTGAGAAAAATTTTTTTCTTTCCTAGTTATTTCATTTAATTTCAAATATTGGTTTATGAAATCATCAGACCTGAAAAAACTAAGAATTAAATTCAATTCCATAAATATTTTGAAAATATCAACTACATGCCAAGCAATGGAAAAGATTGTAAATTAATAAGTGAATGAACAACAATCTCTGCCTTCATGGAAATTATAATCTAGTAGGAATGTTAAAGGCTGATAATAATAAATAATAGGAAATTATGGAATCTCTTTTCTTTAAGAAACATATTTTTTTGAAAATGAGAACTCATATAAGACTTTCTGCCTTCCTCATTTAATCCTGAGGTAAGTCAAAATAATAAAGAGAAATTGAATTGTTCATAAATATGAATAGCTGGCTAATTCCTAAAATGTTTTATTATAAATAATTTTTTCCAGATTAAATGTCAATACAATTTTTAAATATTTGTTTTCTGACATTTCACAATCCCCATCCTTCCTCTTCCTCCTATCCTTCCTTCCTCCCAAGAAGGAAGGTAATGGACTATAAGTTATATATATGATAATATATCTATATTATCATATAATATATATTTCTATGACTGTCATGTTATGAAAGAAGTCACATAGTGCTATATAAAAGTTATTATTGTTGTTGTTTTCTTAACTTCTCTGACTTCCTTTTGGTTCTACTAATATGAAGTTTAGGTGATATGTTAACAACATTTTGGATCTCCAATAGGATAAATTGCCAATGTTTGAAGGACAAAATGTCAATGAGAATATCTGGTGCCTGGGGCAGGAAAGGATAATAAAGGAGATTTCTTTTGAGACTGAACATTCCTTTTTCCATTACATTTAAAGAGTATTAAGCAAATTTTATAATAATTTCAATGTATTATATTATTCCATTGATAATAATGTGTTGATCTTGCAGAGAAGCATATGACATGCATTTATATAATGAATTATTTAATGAGCAAAATGCATGTTTGAAGCCGTGTTACTACTATACTAGAGTTCTAATTCAGCCATAAGACACAATAACATCCTGTACTTCTGTTAAAGCCTTTACCTCATTCTGACTCATACTATGGTTGTATATGTGCTTTATTTTCCCCTCTAGACTGCCAAGTAGTGTTTGGGTTCCCAGCAGCATCTAGCACCAAAACTGTGCACATAGTAGCTGGTCAAGAAATGCCTCTTGATTTGAATCATCTTTCAACAATTTATTCTTGGAGGATACCAGTTTAAAATAAACTGCCCTAGATTTAAAATAATTGAAGCTGTTGGTGATAAAATAACATGATAAAAACAGACACAAATGCTACTTCTCTGAAAGATCAGACATAGTCCAAACCAAGCTGTATTTGAATAAAATTTGTAGGAACTCTGTATATGATGCTTTTCAGTGTTAAAAATTATATTTTCCCAAGTTCAATATCTTATGGACAGCACCTCCAGTTGCTGCTTTCAGCTATTGATTTCAGATCATTAGTTCTTTCATAACCTGTACTTAGCAAGCTCTGACCTCCCAGCACTCAAAGACTATGTCTTTTGGAGATGAAATTGAATTAATCCCTTAACCTTTTTTCTCCTTTATTATGTGTGCTTTATTAGTTGTGCAAAGATGAGGTTCCTTAATGCACCACTCTAGGTAAGAACATATTTTAACCTTAATTAATTGAGGAAAGTTTCCCCTAGGAAATAGAAATGAACCTAAATTCAAGAGAAAATGGAATGAGTATTAGATGAATATATATATATATATATATATATATATATTCAGTAGATATTCAGTATATTCAAATATAAAACTACATTAGTAGAACATATGCTCTACAATTATTTCACTCATATATAACTCTTTGTGACTCAATTTGGGGATTTCTCAGTGAAGATACTAGAATGGTTTGCCATTCTCTTCTCCAGTTCATTTTACAGATGAGGAAACTAAGGCAAATGGGGTTAAGTGAATTGCCCCGGGTCAAATAGCAGATAGTAAGTGTCTGAGGCCAGATTTGCATTTTGGGTGATAAATCTTCCTTTCTCCTGGATCACATAACTGCCCTACTATATGTGTATGTATGTGTATGCATATATGTGTGTATCTACATACATACATAAGCACATACTATATATGTGTTCAATATATAATTACATTTACATACTGAAAAAGTATACTGAAATTACACACACACACACACACACACACACATATATATATATATATATATATAAATAACTAAAATAATTGTTTAAGATAAGGGAGGAAGGGAATTGGGATGATCTATCTTAAAACTATAAATAACCTTCCCTCCAAAATAAAAAACCTCCAAAAATCTACATTATTTAACACTTCTCTATCTACAAATCTAATTCCTACAACTAGTTAAATTAAACCCCCATTAGTTGATATACAAAGATGGTAAGGAATTGAAGGTAGCAGGACTAGGCCAAGAGGAAAGAGTTCTCATTGACATTTGGCACTTGGATGTCTTGAGCAACTCTGTTGGAAATCACTCTATCAGCCACAGTATAGACACACAGGGACACCAGCCATTGGATAAGCGATGAAGTCACAAGAGAGGGAAACTAGTTAAAATCACGAGGTCCACCCAAGGAGCTAGACTCACTGTCATGGTTGGCTTCAACTGTTCCCCAAGGAAGAACAACTCCATCACTCTCCTAGAATTCTGGAACCTTCCTGCCTTTAAGCATTGCTCCTGCTCCTACTAATTTCCCTATAACAACACATATGTACAAATACGTCCTTTTATAGGTCCCTTTTATCCATGAAACTCCTCTTTCCTCAGTTTTAGTTAGCTGTGGTGAAGTGCCAAAGGTCCAGCTGAGGCAGTGGTCTACCCCCCAGTATAGTCTCTTTTTTTCATTTTCCTTTTTTTTTTTAAGGAAATGGGTTTTTATTTTTTTAAAGGTTTTTCTTTTATGGGATGTATATGGGAAAGAATAGGGAATGCCTTGCCAAGGGGAAGGAGCAGGGAGAGAGAACATATATACATGGGTTCAGCAGGTGTTCACTTTTATCCAATTTCCAACCATCTGTGGTAGGTCCTAGGACATAGCCCCAGTGGTAATAGGGCCTACTGTATATGGCACTGTGTCATAGTAGATCCTTTGGATTCAGGAAGCCTTGGGTTCAAACCCTATCATTGATTTACACTGGCTGTGTGATATTGTTCAAGTCATTTAAATTTCAGAAATCTAGCAACCCTCCAGGATTCTGTGCTCCAGACAAGTTGCTAAATTGCACCAATCAAGGGAGTTTCCTATTTAGATGAAATAACAAGTCTTGATATCTGAATTGTCTCAAGCCAAACGGAGCCAGTGAAGTGCCATTTATGAAGTCTCATCACCTAGACATAAGATGAGGTTATACACATATTACTACACTTCACACATGTGTTGGTATTGCCAAACTGGCCATCTCAACATTAATCAAGCATGCTTTTGCCCTGGTTGATCCCTAAGTCAAGAATTTATTCTTTCTTTTTCTATGTTTCCTTGATTCTTTAGCTTCTTTGGATGTTCAGCCACAAAACCACCTTTTACATGAAGGCTTTCTTGATTTGTAATCTGTTTCAGGGGGCAATTGGTGAATTCATTAGATTCTTATTTTTCTTTTTGGTTTGAGGTCATCAAAATAATTCTCTCTGATAATTTCTTGTAATATGGTGTTCAGGTTCTTTTTTTAAAATCGTGACTTTGAGGCCATCCTATGATTCTTACATTATCTCTCCTAGATCTATTTTCCAAGTCAGATGTTTTTTCCAGTGATATAGTTCAGATTTTCCTTTTTTTTATTCTTTTTAATTTCTTTTATTGTTTTCTGATGTCTTAGGAAATCATTAGCTTCCATTTGTCCCATTCTCATTTTTAAGGTGTGGTTTCCTTGAGATTTTGTATTTCCTTTTTGATGAAAGCTTTCTTGATCATCTGGCCATCTTTTCCCCTAATCCATCTCTCACTCTTAGTACTTTCCCACCCTTTATGTTACTTATTTAAATTTTGTATCTACCTACATCTGTTCATATTCTCATTGCTTGCCATTACCTTATTGAGAGAGCTTATTCTTTATTTTTTGTCTTTTTCCTTAGCATCCTGACATAGTGTCTCCCACATGGTACATAGTTGATGTTTAATAAATGTTTCCTTATTGACTGACACATAATTGCTTTCCTATCCCTTGGCCCACAATAACTTTGTGGTGATTATTTGAATATCTATAAACCTCTGGGTATCTTACAGAAAGAATTATGTCAACTAAATGTCACATTATTTTATTAAAATGGCAAAGAAAAAGTATACTTCTTTTCATCACTTATATGAAGATAACAATACCTCTGTAACTATAATTTTAATTTACATAATTTATTATGTTTCAAATAAAATCATTTGTAAATACCTCAATGTGAGTGAACCCAAATCCAAATTGTATCATATAGGTTATTGTAGCATTCATTTATTACTACGATTTAGAGAAAGAATGTCAAGTTTATATATTCTGTGATGAATTCGTGCTGCAGTTCTGTTCTGCAGGGAAACAATGACATATGTGTACAAATATGTATTTATTTTGTGCATATTTTCTTTGCTATATGCTAGGGTCACTCCTCAAATATATAAGTAAAACTAACAGAAAGGGAGGCCAGATATGCAGTTCTGGGATAGATAGATCTGGATAGAGACCTGGGTCTAGAGTGAGGAAGACCTAGGTTCAAATTAAGCCTCTAACGAACTATTTAACCCTAACTAGCCTTAACCTTTAGCCCTTAACCTTACTTCATAGGATTGTGAGATTTTGTTGATATCAAAGGAGATATAAAGTGCTTGACACATTGGTGCTTAATAAATTCTTATATCTCCCCATCTTCTCTCCATTTCATATTAGCATAGGGACTCAGTTTACTGGTTAGAATTTTGGGTCATGCCATTTCCCCTTCCCTCTCCCATTTAATAGATGCCCAATTGTTTGTCTCATATCAACTGAACTGGCTCATCTCAAGCCAAATTGGGCCATCCCAACACCTTTTAAGAAGACTCATCACCTAGACATAAGATGAGACTATTGTCCCAGAGAGTTTGTCTTTTAGACACATATTTACCTGATGGAAGGAGAAAGAATTATGGAATTAAGGTGTACATTGGGTCATCTTGATTCTCAAGGTTACCTGACTGTTTTCCTACCTACATAGAGAACAGAGCTCAATAGCTATTTATTTATTTTGTGCTCATACATTGTTTTCTTAAGTCCTAGATTATAACACAGGTGTGCAATTAAAGGCTTTGATACTAGTGATATTGTAGCCTTTCTGGATCTCATTACTAGACCTCTGATCTTGTCTTTGATAACAAGTAGAACACAGAGAAATTATGATCAAACTCAAGTAATTAAATTTTATAATTGTATTGTCCATCCATAGAATGACATAGACACTAGAGTTCATTTGCATATGCCAAATGATCTAGTCTGATGACACTAAGCACTGTCCATCTCATCTCTGTCCCTTCTTTTTATTCTCATTGCCATCACTGCACTGCAGGTCCTTCTTGCCTCTCATCTTGACTCTTACTACCATATCTCTTTGCCTCTCACTTCTTCCTCCATCTGGTTTTTACACCCCCCTGCTTAATGTCTGTAGTGACTCACTATTACCAAACTTTTCTATCTAGCACAATCTGACTGGAGTCTCAAAAAACACTTTCTTTCTTGATAGGGTTTCATAATTTGTTAGGAAAGTTTTTGATTGTTGTATTCATTGACAATTGTTAGTTCTATCAGGATCTCTGTAGATTTCCTTAGATCAAATTGACACAGGACCTTAGACGTCTTCCAGATTACTTTTAGTTGATTAATGATGACCCCCAAAACTGGAATGTATTTTATTATCAACTTAACTGAATTCAGTTTCATACAATAGACATTTATTAGGTTGAATTGATTAATTGACTCAAGGAACTGTTCACTCAAATGAAGAAGATAAAAAAATAAGCATGATATTGTCATGTTAGGAGAAATAGAGACAGGGGAAAGGAATAAGCATTTATTAAGCATATGAGGTATTCTGCTAAGTCCTTTACAAATATTATCTCATTTAATCTTTACAATAGTCCTGGGAAGCATTAATGTCTCCATTTTACAGATGAGGAAACTGAGACAGACAGAACTTAAGTGACTTTCCCAGGGTTACATAATTAGTAAGTATTAAAGAAGGGATTTTAATTTGGGTCTTTCTGACTCCAGGCCTCAAGCATTAATAAAAAGAACATATTAGAAACTACAATACAAAATATTCTAAAAATATAGAAGAGATTTAATTAAAGTGCTTTGAGAAAACTGAAGAGGCAGAAATTACTCTTAGCTGGGAAAATTAGGAAAAGCATAATGGAGGGGGCATTACTTACACTAGTCCTAGAAGTATTCAAAAGATTTCAGTAGGTGGATGTGGGGGAAAGGCCTTGTCAGCATAGAGGATATGAAAAAAGATGAATGAAAATTGAAAAGGGAGTGGTAAATGGTGAGTAACAATGAGTCATGATATTTATCAGAGCGCACCTATCCCATAATTTACAGAATAATTAGTTTATCAAAAAACTTTTGTGGGAATAAAAATTTAGAAATTAAAATGCTAAGATACTATTAATACTTATATAATTTCTTTCAATTTATGTATCATGGGAGAAAAGGTATTTTGTTTCATCTTAATACAAAAATGCCATAGCAAGTTTGATAGCCCATACTCAAACTTCTCTATGAGCCAAAATTAAGTTTTTAATAAAGACACATCAATTAGAAGTATAAAACTGCCATCTAAAAGTTGTAGTGGTTGTTTGGGCTGCTTTTCCAAAGTAAGGGAGGGTAGTGAGAAGGGAAGAGAAGTTGCCTCTAGTCTGTCAGAATCTTTTAGAAGAGAAACAGAGAAATAAAATACTGCTCGATTCCCAGCTACTCCTCTGAATGAAGCTTACACTATTTGGTTCTAAACTTAATGGATTTTATTCCCTCCATGGTCAGAGTCCTGCCCCGGGAAATGGTTGGTAGGGTAGATATGATCACCATGTTTTTTGGGTAGTCCTGAGTCTGAGGGAGGAATAACGCATATCTGTCTAAATGACACTGACTCGTAATTCTTTTGGGCTTAGCAAATCCACATTTCAATGTGGAGAAGTCTATGAAGAGTGAATCATTCACCAGGAAAGAGATTTCATCATAATCGATTTTTCTTCTCAAGAAAAGATTAAAGGTAAAAAAAAATTTCATTAGAGAAAAATTTTGTAATGTTAAACTCAAATTGGAGATTGCATTTACTTTACAGAACATAGCGTAGAATAATAACACAGGAAGAGTAATAAAGCTAGGATTTTGAATGTAAATCTAAGGGATTTGGACTTTTAAATATAGTTAGTGGAGAACCATTGGAAGTATTTGAGCAAGAGAGGGTACATAAAAAGGGTTATTCTAACATTGGTTTAGGATTGTCATGAAGAGAAACTAGAGGGATGAGTAGGCAATAATTCAGATGAGAGAGTCTGAACTCAGGTAATTGCAGTCAGAATTTAAAAGAACAGAGCTATTGCTGAGAGTGAATTTATTAAAATGTATCAACTGATTAAATGTTAGAAGTATGGGAAAGAGAGGAATTAAAAATTTGTAACTTTGGAAAAGTCATTTAACCATTCTGGGGCTTGGTCTGCTCCTCTGTAAAATGACGTAATTAGACTGGACCTCTAAGGTCTCTCAATCTCTAACTACCATGAAAAATCTATGACCAAATATTCAAACATGGGTACTATTATGTTTGTTATCATGAACAGAAAAGGTGTCACCATGAACAGAAAAAGGGAAAATAGAAAGAAAGACAAAATTTTTGGGGAAAGATGATCAGTTTGTATTTGGACAGAAGAAGATGCCCAGAAAGCAGGTAGAAATATAAGATTGAAGCTTGCAAGAGGTCTAGGATAGAGATATAGTCTTGAAATTGAGTGGAAAAGGTCTATCTTCATGTGCTTTGGGTGTGTTAGAGTATTATGATTTTGAGATAATGGAAAAGACAGGTTTATCTATTATATCACCTGGACCATAAAGTCGACTTGTACTTTTAGTACTTAGAGGAAGAAGGATGCCACTTAGCAAACTATTGATTACAAGAGTCTGCTTTCTTGACCTAGAGGAGTCAGAGACTTTTGGTTTAGTGTATCTGTGAGAGCCATCTGGCCAGGAACTTCCAATGAAATAAAGACTTTGGTGATTGGCAACAGATGGATGGATGGAGCTTCTGAGCCTGAGAAAATTCTCAGGAAAACAAGTATGAATGAAACTGTGACTCTAATGGCATCAAGTGTTGAGAAAAAAGGAAGCTATAAGTCAAGTTTTTCTTGGTTGGTAGAGTCAGACACATTTTTCTTTTCATTTTTGGGGGTCTTCAGGACAGAAGCTTTTAGAGGGGCTCTAGCGGAAATTGTGTCAGGGCATAGATTCAGGGGTTCACCACATTCTGATTCTGAGAGATTATTATCAAAAGGATAAGTTTCCACTGTGGCTCTCCTGTGTAGGCTAAGGGTACATTTAAAGTTGAAAGAGAACCGTTAGTAAACCCCCTTCACCCAAACAGCCAATACTCCTCTGCTTCTTGCAGCTGTAAACAATGGTCAGTCACTTCATTTTTTTTTTCTGGGTAGATTTTTCATTAACTTCCTCAGATCTCTCCCACTGAAAACTTCCCTACAGAAATAGCAAACAAATCCCACAAGTGCTTTTCAATTCTTTCCTGCCAGCCTTGTGTTTCATATTTAAGAACTTTTCCAAGAATTATTTGTGGTCTGAACACATTAAGTAACATATGTAATATTTATATGCACTTAAAATGATGTATAACAACTCCTTTATCAGAGGATTTTCATACCAATTTTAGGGAAACAGCTTTTTATCAAACTCTTTAATACTTTACTGAATATCACAAGAGACAAATACTTGCTATGCTGAGGAAGGTTGAATATAGCATGTACTTAATAATGACATAATTGCCTGAGTGCTGCACAGAATTAAAATAACAGTCCTAGAAGCCAAGAATTTTCTTGCTAGAAAGATCCTGTGTTTGTACCACAATGAAATCCCCATTATTTTAGAGATTTTAATCACTCAACAAGCATTTACTTATTTAGCATTTACTTTGTACCAAGCACTGGGAATAGAAAGAAAGGCAAAAACATTGACTCTTTTCTCAAGGAGTCCACTTACAAATGGAGGGGAAAAACATTTAAACAATTGGAACAATTGGAACAAAAACAATTAAACAAGTGGAAATGGATGGTAATGTTGGAAAGAAAGGAATACCATAAAAAAAAGAAAGAGAGTCAGAGTTCCAGAAGACTATAAGGAAAGATTAATGAATTTATTGCTACTGAATCTGAATCTTAATTGCTTAGGAATGTCAATTTATGTCTTGGACCATGTAAAAATTAAATTTATATCTCTAATAATAAAAATAATATATTTATGAGGTTTATTAAGGATCATTAGAAATAAAGAAATAAAGAAGATCCAAAATAAAGACCACATGCCAATGGCAGTCAGTTCAAACACCAGACAACACCACCAAGCTCGGAACCAAAAGTCAAGAGGTAGGACCTTCCATGTCCCTGCCTAAAATCCCCTATCTATAGGAAGCACATAATGATAGGAAGTCAGTGGGCTCCTGGGAAATGTAGTTCTTTTTTTAGGGTAACAGATTTTCAATTATACAGCCATAGTTTCTCCATCTGTAAAATAAGGAGCCTGGGCTTCGGTCCCTTCTAGCTCTATATCTAAGGTGAGTGAATAATAACATAGGACTAGAACCCAGGACTTATAGTTCATAGTTGTTTCTATGACACCATGCTGATCATGAGTTTGGATAGCTAAGAAGAAAAAAATCAATCCCCAAATATATATGATTAAGAAACAGCTCTTTGGGGGTGCTAAGTGGTTCTTCATTTTATTTTCTCCATTATTTTTTCTCTAGTGTAAGCAATGTGTGTCTTGTTTCACAACATAATGAATATGAAAATATGTATTGTATGACAAAAGATTTATAATCTATATCATATCACCCACTGTTGTAAGGGGAGATGGGTGAAAATAAAGAGAACATGAATTGTAAATGTGAGAAAACATTAGTAAAAACTGTATTGACATCTAATCTGGGATGGAAAAAAAGAGCTTCATGGGTAAGGTAAGTCGTGGGAGAGAAGTGTCTCCTTGATAACCTGACAAATATTTTCACCACAAGGTGAAATAGTTATCAGAATTATTCTTCCAAAAGAAGTGTCCTTTGAGGTGGGCAGTCTGAGTCAAAACTGTGTCCTCCCACTTCTGATTATGACTGGCAGTTGAGAGTTTTTGTTGCTGTTGTTTTTATTTGTTTCAGTATAACATCTCAATAGCATTACCATATTTCTACATTTTTAGTTTTCTATTTATTTAATTTTTATTTAATTTCAATCATTTTAGCCTTTTTTGTGATTTAGCTATCTCACATTCTGAATGATTCCTGGATTTGCTTTAAATGGTTCTGAACTAATCAGGTCTTTTGGGAGGTTTAGTGTCCAGTATCACCACACCATCTATCATATATATATATATGTATATATGCATATATAGATGTATATACATATATATATGATAGACAAAAAACATAAATATATATGCTTTTTTAGCCCCTCTCAAACCCTTCATCCCCTCCTCTATTTTGTATTTGTGCTAAATTTAATGAGATGTCTATCAAAAAGCCTGAACAGGATGTGTATATCTGCAAATGATGGAACAGGACTAGGAAAATACATGGAAGTTAATTGAAATTAACTTTTTATTTTAAGTAATGAATAAGAATGATTGTAAGTAATTACATAGGAAGGTGGCACAGTTAAATGTCAGAAGGAGGTGACTGTGAGATGAGTTTAATTGTTCCTGTCAGAATAATACTTTACCTTCTTGAGTACTAAGATGGGGTTAAGTCTATTTGTGTCACTTAGAGCAATGTGAGAAACAATGCTTCTTGACTCATTGTTTCAAATTTAGATGAAGAACACCATAACAAAGCAAAGTAAACTCTTGATGTAACTTCTTTATGTTTAGTTCATCTCCATTGTGGCTCACCAAAACCCAGGAGAGTGAACTTCCTGAAATGAACGTTTGTTTTTCATATAAATACTTTATTTGTCAAAATCATTCTTTTGGGACAGTTTCTGTTCTGTTTGTTATTCTTTAGATTTGTGAAGCTTGCCCCTAAGTCCTGAATTTGTAGTAACCAATCTATGATTTTGTAACAATGATAAGATATTTAAAATCTATTTTTCCTTTGCACAGTTCAAATCGCAGAAAAGTTTTGAGTATTACATTTTTGGTGTGAGTTTCAATTAGACTTCTTCAGGGAAAATTCATGTCATATTAACAATTAATTGTATATCATTTTTTTCTGCAAGAAGATTACTATGAACACATAGTAACTGCCTCATTCCCCTCAAATTAGAATATTTTGACAACTATTCCAGGAAAGGATGTTGTGGGAAAACTAACTCTGCTACCCCCAAATCAATTATTGGGATAACTGATAGAACTTTGTGGTTCATCAAATCTTTGCTTGTTGGCCACATGGTGAATATTACAAATATTCTGATTTATTGAGAAATTTCTACTTCACTACAGAAATGCAAATCTATCCAAATAAATTTTGTAAATTAAATTAATATAAATATAATTCTTAACCAGAATTCTAAAAGTGCAGACATAATAAAAATCCTTTAAATAGGATGGAATTAGATTGAACATAAATGTTTCTCTATGGCTCTGATGGTGTCACCTTTATCATCAAAATATTTTTATTTAAATTTGTTTTTTGGTTCTTGGATGAAACTTGGAACCTGTTATTCCTCTGTCTTCCAGGAATAAATAACAATGGTTGCTTCTTCTAATATGGCCAGTAAAGAATTGAGAGTAGGGATAGAGAGAGGATAGAAATTTTTGTAGGCAACCTTCTTTCATTTTTCCTGTTATTTTCAGCCATTTGCTCTTATGAATGTCTTATATAGCCTACACCTTCAGTATCTCTGAGAGATGGAAGCACAAATTATATTTCATTCCTGCTTGATGCTAGATTTAGGGGGTCATTGGGAGTGTTACTCCCTTTTTAAGGGGTGGGATGTATTGAATCAAGAGGATCTGCCCTGAGAGCAACCAAATGTCGCAATGGAGTTGAAAAATTAGTTAAATGACCAAGTTGACAAAAAAAAGACAATCAAGGAAGGATAAAGGCTTAAATAAAATGGGAAAATCTTAGCAAAATCTTCTCCTGTTGATTTTTTTTTTGTAAGTCACTGGGCCTGAGCTTTCTTGGTAAAATAAAATGAAGAAGATGTATTATATGCCTTCCTAAGTTCTGAATAGCTCTACATTGATGATTCTATGACATTCCTCAGTGTAATGACATAACCTATTCCTATTTTTTCCTAAAGAGCTATTATTATTATTTTATTTTTTCAATTACATGTAGAAACAATTTTTGACAATTGTTTTCTGAAATTTTACAACTCAGATTCTCTCCCTCCTTCCCTTCCCCACACCCCCAGAGGTAAATCACCTAATAGTGATTATACCAATGCTTTCCCACAGTACATATTTTCATATGCCTCATGCCACAACAGAAGACACATAATACACAAACAATAAAGAGATCATGAAGGAAATAAAGTAAAAGATAGTACATTTATATTTGCAATTAGATTATGAAAGTTCATTCTATGGCTGTAGAGAACATTTTAATGGAGTCCTTTGGAGTTATCTTGGGACCTTGTTTTGATGATAATAGTTTAGTTCTTCTCAGTTAATCTCACAATATTTATTTTACTGTGTACACTGTTCTCCTGGTCCTCACTTCACTTTGCATCAGTTCATATAAGTCAATAGCTAGCACATCATGTCACCTATTTCAAATAGCTACAACATGAGAAATATTTAGCAATAATTAAATTTTGCCAAGAATATCAAGCAAGCTTCTAAAAAAGCCTTCATATGTAAAAATCAGTCAAACTTGGGCACATTTAAAAACAAAATATAGGGTTATAGGGTTTTTAATATTTTCCTCTGGAGTATATATATGTGTACATACATATTAATGCATGTTCATACATAAATGGGGATAAAGCAGTGTGATTAGAGACATTAACATCTATTTATTTAATAGTTATCTCTATTTCACTAATAATGATAGGTCTTTAAATCTCCTCATGCTATCTTTTAAATAGCAATCAATATGTTCTCATGTTTTACCTAATTTTTAAGAGTGAAAATATTATCTCCCTTGAACCCACAATATACAATATTATAATAAGGTGAAAATGAATCTCACATTTGGAGAGGTATTCCTGAGCCTGGCTAATGAAGAAATAATCTAGTTTGATGGACATCTTCATTTCTTTCTTAATCACAGTATGCAAGATTAGTAGTACGTGTATTTCACTTTAGTTAATTACTTTGAGTACAGGCACAAATACATGGGCTTCATTTTAACTAATTACTTTGAGTTTTGATAAACTTATGAGAGGACATCCTGAGAGTATTTCATCATAGCTCTTTGGTGAGAAGAATGTTTATTGTTATTATTGTATATATCATCTTTCTTCGTGATAACTAAAAGACATTTTCTGCCAAGTCTGGGAAAAAATCTGAAACTATAAATGTGCGGAATTTAAGAAACTGAAACAAAACACTGGATGCTCATTAAATGAGACTTCAAAGGACAATGACAAGTTCTATTAATTCAATTGAGTAGAATTCTAGAAGGATAGAAGATAGGAGCACACCTTTACTCAGGCATTAATCAGTTTATGGGCCAAAGAATATACCTGCTTTATTTGTAAACCTATAATTAACTTCATCTCAGAGAAGGCATCAGTTTAGAGTAAAGGATATTTTCTCTCATGTAAGTTATAATAACCTTTAAAAATCTAGTTATCAGTGGTTTCTAGATAGGGAGAATGGTGAAGGGTGGTCTGGAAATAAGCAAACAAAACTCTTTCTATCTAAAAATAATAAATGATCCTTACACTGACTCTACCATATATAGAATAATTTGAAAGAGTATAGAAGGATTTGAAATTTAGAAGTAAAATGATTATATTGAAGAAAACTAGACAAGAGAGGGTAGACTAGGCTAAAGCAGTAAAATTGCAGGTTAATTTATCAAGCAAAAATTGAAAGCCAGGATACCAAGTTGAATGTACCTTGAATACAGGGAAATAGACCCTGATGGTTATTGTGGAATGTAAGAGTTCATGGGAAGGGTAGAACAAAACAGAAAATCTTCAAACTCATGGTAAAGTTGGGCTATTTTAGGAAGGAAAGCTTTTTGGACAAGATAAGAAATGAAAATAAAAGGGTTAGGAAAACTATCAATAAACACATGAAAAAAACTGTTCTAAATCTCTTATAATTATAGAAATGCAAATCAAAACAACTTTGAGGTACCACCTCACACCTATAATATTAGTTAACATGACAGCAAAGGAAAGTGATAAATGTTGGAGGGGATGTGGCAAAGTTGGGACATTAATGCATTGCTGGTGGAGTTGTGAATTGATCCACCATTCTGGAAGGCAATTTGGAACTATACCCAAAGGGCTTTAAAAGACTGTCTGCCCTTTGATCCAGCCATACCACTGCTGGGTTTAAACCCTAAAGAGATCATAAGGGGGGACTTCCTGGTAAACATGGCTACAATATAGACTCAAACTGCTTCCTCTCCCCCAGCACCAAAAGAAATAAACTACCTCAAAAGAGCATAAAAATCATCTTTGGAAGAACAGAGGGACTCTAAAGTAGGGCACAGCAATGAAGGCACATGGGGTTTGAGCATTTCCACACTTTAAGAAGGAGAAAAATCTCACCCCCAAAAGTGAGCTGAACTACCCTCCCCCACCTCACCTATGGAACCAGAGTAGGGACCAGGGCACTCACCAGAGACAGCAAGTGAGTGAAGAACATCTCTGTCTGGGGGGGGGGGGGAGCACACCAGGGTCCCTGGCATCTAACGAGGACTGCCAGGGAACTGCCCCTCAGAGCGGTTTCACAGGAGACTCCTGCACACAGGAGAGAAGAGACCATAGCTCATATGGGCGGGCACACTAACAAAATGTGGAGGCTGCCGAGGAAGAACCAGCCTGAGGCAAAAGCATCAAAACCCACCCATCTCACTCAGACCTCTGACTAAAAAGGAAAGGGAAAACCACCAAAGAGATGGCTCATACTGCTCAGGATCAACCCTCCAAGAAGAAAGGGAAAAAAGTGACTATTGAAAACTTTTACAGAGGGAAAACCTAGGCTACAGAGGAAAAAGAGGATGAAATTCAAACAAAATCAAAACATGCCCCCCCAAAATGGAAATTATCCACAAGCTCTGGAAGAACTGAAAATGGGGCTTATCCAAAAGATGGAAACCTTCTGGCAAGAAAAAAGGGGAAAAATTCAGAAAGAGGTCAGCAGCCTAACAGACAAGAACTTCCAATTGGAGAAATAGCTGGAAGCCTTAAACAGAAGGGCAGACCAAACTGAAAAGTAAAACCAGTCCTTAAAGACTAGAATTAAACAACTGGAAGACATTGATCTTACAAAACAGCAAGAATTAATAAAGCAAAGTAAAAAAATTAATGAATTGAAAGAAAACATAAAATATCTCACTGACAAGGTGACAGACCAGGAAAACAGAGGAAGGAGAGACAATTTGAGAATCATTAGTTATCCTGAAAACCAGAGATAAACAAAAATTTCAACGCCATACTACAAGAAATCATTGAAGAGAATCGCCCTGATATTCTCAAACAAGGGGGTAAAATAGAAATTGAAAGAGTTCATAAAACACCCTCTATAATAAATCCCCAAAAGACAACACCCAGGAATGTAATCGACAAATTCAAGGGCTTCCAAGTTAAGGAGAAAATCTTATAAGAAGCTAAAAAAGAGAAACTTCAGATACAGAGAAGCACCAATAAGGATCACACAAGACCTAGCAGAGGCTATGCTAAGAGACCACAAAGCCTGGAACACGATATTCAGAAAGGCAAGAAGATTGGGCCTTCAACCAAGAATCAGCTACTCATCAAAACTGACTATATACTTCCAGGGGAAAGTATGGGCATTCAACAAAATAGAAGATTTCCAAATATTTGTAAAGAAAAGACCGGAACTTAGTGGAAAGTCTGATATCCAAACCCAAAGAGCAAGAGAAACATGAAAAGGTAAATGTGAAAGAAAGGTTAAAGGAGAAAAGTGTTTTTTTTAAAATTTTCTTTTATTCAAACTCTCTTCTATAAGGGCCACAATTATATCAAATTATATATACTAACATATGGGGGAAATGTTATCTGTAACTTTCAAAAAGTGTATGCATTAATAGAGTAATCAGAAGAATCACTCATAGGGAAAGATCGGGGCATTAACATGATTTGGAGGAAAAAACAAAAAGAAAGAAAAAGGAGAGATCAATGATGGTACTTAGATATGCTTGAAGAAATAGAAATAAATTAAACAAAACAATCTTTGTCACACAAAGATACACACGGGAAGGGGAGGGGAGGAATTCTCTTATAAGAAGGAGAGGAAAAGAGTGCTAATTGGTATTTCTTAAAACTTACTCTCATTGAAATCAACTCTGAGAGGGAAGAGCATCTAGATGCATTGGGATCTTGAATTCTATCTTATCCTACAGGGTAAGGGAGAAGGGAAAACTAAGGAGGCTGGAGGGGGAGGGGACACAAAAAGGGAGGGAAAGGGAAGGGTAGGGGAAGGGAACAAAAAGGGAGGGGCCAGAAAGGGAAGCATAACAAGGGAGGGGACTAGGGGTACTGATTTAAAGTAAACCACAGGTTTAAAAGGTTATAACAAAAGAAGAAAGGTCAAAATTAGGGGAGGATATAAAAATGCTGGGTAATTCACAAATGACAATCATAACATTGAACATGAATGGGATGAACTCACCCATAAAATGTAGACAAATAGCCGAATGGATTAGAATCCAAAACCCTACTATATGTTGTCCTCAGGAAACACACATGAGGCAGGTAGATACTCACAAGGTCTGAATTAAAGGTTGGAGTAAGATCTATTGGGCCTCAACTGACAGAAAGAAGGCAGGAGTAGCAATTATGATATCTGACAAAGCCAAAGCAAAAATAGACTTGATTAAAAGGGGTAGGGATAGTAAATACATCCCGATAAAAGGGAGTATAGACAATGAGGAAATATCACTAATCAACAGGTATGCACCAAATGGTATAGCACCCAAATTTCTAATGGAAAAATTAGGAGAATTGAAGGACGAAATAGATAATAAAACTTTACTAGTGGGAGATCTGAATCAACCACTATCAAATTTAGATAAATCAAATAAAAAATAAATAAAAAAGAGGTAAAACAGGTGAATGAAATCTTAGAAAAATTAGAGTTAATAGATATATGGAGAAAAATAAATAGGGACAAAAAGGAACACACTTTCTTTTCAGCAGCACATGGCACATTCATAAAGATTGATCATATACTAGGTCACAAAAACATGGCATACAAATGCAGAAAAGCAGAAAAAATTAATGCAACCTTTTCAGATCCTAAGGCAATAAAAATAATGATCAGTAAGGGTACATGGAAAGCAAAATCAAAATCAATTGGAAATTAAATAATATGATTCTCTGAAATCTGTTAGTTAGAGAACAAATCATTGAAGCAATTAATAATTTCAATGAAGAAAATGACAATGGTGAGACATTCTTTCCAACCTTATGGGATGCAGCTAAAGCAGTATTCAGAGGAAAATTCATATCCCTGAGTGCATATATTAACAAATTAGGGAGGGCAGAGATCAATGAATTGGACATGCGAATCAAAAAACTTGAAAGCAAACAAATTAAAAACCTCCAGAAGAAAACCAAATTAGAAATCCTATAAATTAAGGGAGAAATTAATAAAATTGAAAGTGATAGAAATATTGAACTAATAAATAAGACAAGAAGCTGGTACTTTGCAAAAAACAAACAAAATAGATAAAGTACTGGTCAATCTAATTAAAAAAAGGAGAGAAGAAAAGCAAATTAACAGTATCATAGATGAAAAGGGGGACATTACCTCCAATGAAGAGGAAATTAAGGCAATCATTAAAAACTTCTTTGCCCAACTATATGGCAATAAATATGCCAATCTAGGCAATATGGATGAATATTTAAAAAAATATAAATTGCCTAGACTAACAGAAGAAGAAATAGAATTCTTAAATAATCCCATATTAGAAAAAGAAATCCAGCAGGCCATCAAATAACTCCCTAAGAAAAAATCCCCAGGGCCTGATGGATTCACAAGTGAATTCTATCAAACATTCAAAGAACATCTTACAATCTATTTGACATAATAAGCAAAGAGGGAGTTCTACCACATTCCTTTTATGATACAAACATGGTACTGATTCTAAAGCCAGGGAGGTCAAAAACGGAGAAAGAAAACTACAGACCAATCTCCCTAATGAATTTAAATGCAAAAATCTTAAACAGGATACTAGCAAAAAGACTTCAGAAAGTGATCAGGAGGGTCATTCACTATGATCAAGTAGGATTCATACCAGGAATGCTGAGCTGGTTCAATATTAGGAAAACGATCCACATAATTGACCATATCAACAAGCAAACCAACAAAAATCACATGATTATCTCAATAGATGCAGAAAAAGCCTTTGACAAAATACAACACCAATTCCTATTAAAAACATTAGAAAGCATAGTTATAGAAGGGACTTTCCTAAAAATAATAAACAATATATATCTAAATCCATCAGGTAACATCATCTGCAATGGGGATAAACTAGATGCATTCTCAATAAGATCAGGAGTGAAACAAGGATGCCCATTATCACCTCTATTATTTAACATTGTACTAGAAACACTAGCAGTAGCAATTAGAGAAGAAAAAGAAATTGAAAGCATTAAAATAGGCAATGAGGAGACCAAGTTATCACTCTTTGCGGATGATATGATGGTCTACTTAAAGAATCCTAGAGAATAAACAAAAAAACTAAACGAAATAACAACTTTAGCAAAGTTGCCAGATACAAAATAAACCAACATAAGTCATTAGCATTTCTTTATATTTCCAACATATCTCAGCAGCAAGAATGAGAAAAAGAAATCCCATTCAAACTCACCTTAGACAAAATAAAATACTTAGGAATCTATCTCCCGAGACAAACACCAGAACTATATGAAAACAACTACAAAACACTTTCCACACAACTAAAAATAGACTTGAGCAATTGGAAAAACATTAACTGCTCATGGGTAGGACAAGCCAATATAATAAAAATGAACATCCTACCCAAACTTATCTATTTAGTGCCATACCCATTGAACTTACAATTTTTTTTTACTAAATTAGAAAATCCATAACAACGTTCATTTGGAAGAACAAAGGATCAAGGATATCCAGGGAAATCATGAAAAATAAAATACCAAGGAAGGTGGCCTTGCAGTCCCAGATCTCAAACTATACTATAAAGCAGGGGTTATCAAAACAATTTGGTACTGGATAAGAGACAGAAAGGAGGATCAGTGGAATAGACTTGGGGTAAGTGACCTCAGCAAGATAGTCTATGACAAACCCAAAGACCCCAGCTTTTGGGACAAAAATACAGTATTTGACAAAACTGCTGGGAAAACTGGAAGACAGTGTGGGAGAGATCACGTTTGGATCAACACCTCACACCCTACACCAAGATAAACTCAAAATGGGTGAATGACTTGAACATAAAGAAGGAAACTATAAGTAAATTAAGTGAACACAGAATAGTATACATGTCAGACCTTTGGGAAGGGAAAGACTAAAACCAAGCAAGACATCGAAAGAATCACAAAATGTAAAATAAATAATTTTGATTACATCAAATTAAAAAGGTTTTGTACAAACAAAGCCAATGTAACCAAAATTAGAAGGGAAGAAACAAATTGGGAAACAATATTCATAACAAAAACCTCTGACAAAGGTCTAATTACTCAATTTTACAAAGAGCTAAATCAATTGTATAAAAAGTCAAGTCATTCTCCAATTGATACATGGGCAAGGGACATGAATAGGTAGTTTTCAGGCAAAGAAATCAAATTATTAATAAGCACATGAAAAAGTGTTCTAAATCTCTGATAATAGAGAGATCCAAATCAAAACAACTCTGAGGTATCACCTCACACCTAGCAGATTGGCTAACATGACAGCAAAGGAAAGTAATGAATGTTGGGGGGGATGTGGCAAAGTAGGGACATTAATTCATTGCTGGTGGAGTTGTGAACTGATCCAACCATTCTGGAGGGCAATTTGGAACTATGCCCAAAAGGCAATAAAAGACTGTCTGCCCTTTGTTCTGGCCATAGCACTGCTGGGTTTGTACTCCAAAGAGGTAATGAGTAAAAGGACTTGTACAAGAATATTCATAGCTGTGCTCTTTGTGGTGGCAAAAAACTGGAAAATGAGGGGATGTCCTTCAATTGGGGAATGGCTGAACAAATTATGGTATATGTTGGTGATGGAATACTATTGTGCTAAAAGGAATAATAAAGTAGAGGAATTCCATGGAGACTGGAACGACCTCCAGGAAGTGATGCAGAGTGAGAGGAGCAGAATCAGGAGAACATTGTACACAGAGACTGATACACTGTGGTACAATCAAACATAATGGACTTCTCCATTAGTGTCAATACAATGTCCCTGAACAACCTGCAGAGATCGAGGAGAAAAAAAAGACTACCCTGAGGCAGAGGAAAAGCGGTGGGAGTAAAAACACTGAGGAAAGGCAACAACTGGACTACAGGGATGGAGGAGATATGATTTAGGAAAGACTCTGAATGAACACCCTAATGCAAAAACCAATAACATGGAAACAAGTTTGGATCGAGGACACATGTGATACCCAGAGGAATCACTCATTGCCAATGTGATGGGTGGTGGGAGGGGGAGGAAAAGAAAATGATCTTTGTTTCTAATGAATAATGTTTGAAAATGACCAAATAAAATAAT
Organism: Monodelphis domestica; assembly: GCF_027887165.1. Classification (NCBI taxonomy): domain Eukaryota; kingdom Metazoa; phylum Chordata; class Mammalia; order Didelphimorphia; family Didelphidae; genus Monodelphis; species Monodelphis domestica. The sequence goes on along the minus strand of NC_077234.1, from coordinate 77,669,164 downwards.
GTTAAATAAAGGAGACCATAAGGAAAAATACGTGTACAAAAATATTCATAGCCATGCTCTTTGTGGTGGCAAAAAATTGTAAAATTAGGGGATGCACTTCAATTGGGGAATGGTTGAACAAATTGTGGTATATGTTAGTGATGGAATACTATTGTGCACAAAGGAATAATGAACTGGAGGAATTCCATGTGAACTGGAATGACCTCTAGGAATTAATGCAAAGTGAAAGGAGCAGAATCAGAACATTATACACAGAGACTGATACACTGTGGTACAATCAAATGTAATGGACTTTTCTACCAGCTTCAGTGCAATGATCCAGGACAATTCTAAGGGACTTATGAGAAAGAACACTATCCATATTCAGAGAAAGAACTGAGGGAGAAGAAACACAGAAAAAGAAAACTGCTTGATCACATAGTTCGATGGGGATATGACTGGGGAGGTAGACTCTAAATTGTCACCCTAGTGCAAATATCAATAATATGGAAATAGATCTTGATCAATGACACATGTAAAACACAGTGGAATTGTACATTGGCTATGGGGGGAGGTATCAGGAGGAGGTGAGGGAAAGAACATGAATCATGCAACCATAGAAAAATATTCTAAATTAATTAATTAAATAAAAATTTCAATTGTGAAAAAAAGTGTAAGGGGACTGATTAAAAAGGAGATGGAAACAAGTTTTGACAGCTATAAAAGGGAAAAAATGGGTCTGTGAATATGGGATACCAATAGATTATTGGTAACCTGACATACTGTAATTTGAAAAGACATGAAGTTGTTCTTCATACTCAGTTATTCCTTCATTAGCAAGCCTCAGCTATGAAAGATTTGTTATAGTGTCAAGACTACAAGAATTAGAAGGCTTAGTTCTGACAATTAATAATTATGTGATTTTGGCTGTCAACTTCTTTAAGTCTCCATTTTTTCATCTATAACATTGTGCTACTTGCCTCACAAAGTTTCTATAAATATAAAGTTAATTACATGAAATGATATAACTTTTAAGTGCTATACAAATGCTAATATTATTATAGATCAGGGATTCTTAAAATCCTTTGGGACTCTGGTAAAGTCTATAAACCATTCTCGGGATGATGTTTTTTAAATTCATAAAACAAAATATACCAGATTATAAAGGAAACTATGTTGAAATAAAGCCATTAATATATTAAGAAAATAAAACAACTTCAAAGACTGTAGATAGGTTAGGAATACCTATTGCAGGTATATCAGAAAATCAAAGGTTGAATGGAAGAGATCTCAGTGATAATCTAGTTCAAACTATACTCACAAGGGAATCCACTGCATAACATTTCCATATAGTTTTCCAGACTCTTCACAAAGATCCCAAAACATAATTCCATATAGAACTTAGTTTGGAACAAACAGCTCTTTACTCCCTTGTACTTTATATCATATTGATATGTGGAGCTAATTAACTTTCCCTCTCTCAATCCAAAAAGGCAAAAGGTTGGCTAATATCTCTTACCTCCATTTTTCTTCTCTGCCTTTTTTTCTTAGCAGTAAGGAAGATGGGAGAAATTTGTTTAAACCTGCAGTGAATGATGGCAAACCCTCACCCAGAGAGAGCATCTTCGTTTGGTTCAAGTGACTCTGCTTTTTAAAAGACTTTAGGAAACAGGGAAAGATTATTACTCTTTTCTCTGTCTCTATCAATCCTTAGGGGTTATTTAGGTGGTGATAGCAGTGCCAAACATCTTCTCAGTCTTTGCAATCCATATTTAGACTTTTAGCCACTTTTATTGAACAGATAGCAGAAAAAAGACAGGGTATGATAGGAAGATCTCTATCCCTTAAAAAGAGAGAGAAGTTTTAGGAAAGTTTGCTGTGTAATGAACCCCTACTTACCACTGATTTCCCAATTAAAATCAGAGGTACATTACTCAAAGAAAAAATTTAAACCCTGGATTTTGTCAAATTAAATGTATCAATCATTTTAAAATCACATTTTAAGAGGAAAAATGATACTTTTGACATAATGACTGAAAATAGTAATAGTAGTTCACATTTTCTAGCACTTTGCTATTGATAATCCCTTTCTTCACAATAATTCTGAGAGATAAGTAGTTTAAGTAGAGTACATTCTACATGTCAGGAAAGTCTTAGAAAGAGCAATTTTCCAAGAATTCTGTTTCTAGTTGGGATTCAAGGCCAGGTCCCCCAAATCCAAATCTAGGACTTTTTCCATGAATACCATTTACAATATTGCATATTTCACAATATGCTAATTAAATCACATAATAAAAATAATAAATGGGAATGTCAAGGGCCAATAACTGGAATGATATGGTAGGTAGGAAAGGGTTTAGGATGTGGAATTAGAGGGGCTTGTTTGGATGAATTTCAGTTCTCCTTATTCTCTGTGACCTTGGGCAAATCATTCATCAGAGTCTTAGTTCCTTACCTGTGCAATGAAGGAGTTGTATTTGATGACCTCCTAAAGACCCTTTCAGTGCTAAAGTTATGATCCACCTCACATACAATTCATTTCAAAGTTAAAGAAGTAATTCTTGAAGCTTTAGCTATTTGGTGTTACTTTCTCAGATTTCAAATCAACTTATTATTTCTAACTCAAGGGTAGTGAAAGAGCAGCATAGTGTATAGAGTGCTGAGTTTGGAGTCAAGAAAACCTGAGTTCAACTAAGACTTCACACACTTATGTTATAAGAAGTTTTATTTGTCTCACTCTGGCTCATTAAGAGCATAAGTCTTCTCAATATAACTCTGTCTCTTTAAGAGAAAAACATAAAAGAGAGGAAGAGAGAGAGGTCTGGACTCCATTTTGCTGTGGCTTCAATTGGAGAGCTCTGTTTCTCAGAACTCTGAGAAAACTGCAGCTGGACTGTTTGTTCACTGTGCCAGGCAGTTTGACCATTTGGAGTTGAGGGAATTGGAGTTCTGGGCTGTTCAGTTTCACTCTCTATCAAGAGGTCTCTGGCAGTTGGCTTCTGGCAGTTTGGGATTTCAGATAAGGAGTTAAGGAGGTTTAAAGAAGAAAGACTTGTTAATTTAGTTTAAGAAAGTTAGATAGAATTTAATCTTAGTTTAGTGAATGCAGTTTATTTTAGGCCTGTTGTGGCAGGCAAGATTTACAGAATTAGGTTTTCTTAGAGATTTAGATTAAGTTCTAAAGTTATATATACATATATATGTATATATATATATATGTGTGTGTGTGTGTATGTATATATGTAAGTTTAATATATACTTGTTTATTTTAATATGTAAGTTTAATATATATAACTTTAAAACTTAATCTAATATGGTATATATATAAATCATATATATATATATATACATATATATATATATATATATAAAATCTTTTATTTACTTCCACCTGTTCCTATACAAACTTATAGTCTGTAATAAATAGAGCTGCTGATTTACTACACAGATCTCCACAATGTTCATCAGTCTCCTGCCAACATTAATTAACTTCATTGACCCCCACCCATAATATTTATCACCTATAACAACTTTAGTTTACCTATAACAGTTGGTGAGCCACGAGATTTTGAATTAATCTGTTGATCTTCTAAATTAGCTGTCGGTAATAGGCAAAAATCAAACAGTAACCATGGTATTTAAGACTATCGCACAAGTGATACAAGAAAAGGTTCTATCTTACCTACAGCAGCTACCTTTGCCAAAAACTACTAGTGGGAGATTTCATCTCATTGTTTTAGATATCCTCAAATTCCTACCATTCTTTGTTTTTATGTTAACTGGATTACTTCAGGAGTACAAATTGTACCTCATAATTAGCCAAATTGTAACAAGAAAAAAAAAACAACTAAGATGTGACCAAAGTGAAATGAGGCTAGTGTATCTGGAGGAGTTTATTGTATAACTAAATGAAACTTTCTCTAGGCAGAATGAAATGATAGCCAAACTTGTCAAATGTGCTGCTAATACTTATTCTAATAATGTTAACAAAACAACCACTGCTCCTGCTGATTCCACCAAAACAACTAAGCAGAAATCACAGAAAAAGAATACTAGGTTTTTTTTTCCCATTGCAAGAAGTGCCAACCTTTAATCCAGAGAACAAACTAATAAATATCAGGCACCATTGATCATTCACATCTATTGATATAGAGGGATTTACGAAAGACACTCCTTCCTTTGAGGATGAACCAATAGCAGTAATTAAAAAAAATAGAAATATCTGTAAACAATGCAATCCAACCTGGGTAGATTTTGAATATCTCTTGGAAGAACTGTTGACAAAGAGGGGAAAAAGAGAAAGTCATCAAAATAACTGAAGAAAATTGGGGCACTGTTCACTGGTCTCAGATTGATCCTCATTAGGATATGAATGATCCTTTATATTATGAAAGTTTATGCCAGGCCAAGGAATCAGTTTTAACAGCAATGAGGGAATGCTCAGACAGGCCAGGAACATGGAATAAATTCAAGAAAGTGAAACAAGAGGTAGGAGAGAATCCATCAAAATTTATGGACAGGTTAATAGAATTAGGTGAAAGAGATATTGATTTGGATATAAATAGAGAGAAATACATTCAACATATAAGGCAGCAATTTGTGAAGAATTGTTGTTTTGTAGTGAAAAGTTATTTTAAAATGAATTGTCCTAATTGGATGGAAATGGATTTAAATGAACTGAAATGAAATGAAATGAAACTGAAATAAATGAAATGAAAAAGTAGAGTAGCTATATACATTTACAATGGTCATACTGAGAAAAAAGAGGAAAATGATAACAAAATAGTGTAGGAGTTAAGAAAGGAGATAAGAGAATTAAAAGGGAAAAATAATAAGTTTGAAAAAGGAGAGACCACTGGGTGTTTTGGATTTCTGATAAGGAGTTAAGGAGGTTTAAAAGAAGAAAGACTTATTAAAAGTTAGATAGAATTTAATCTTAGTTTAGCGAGTGTAGCTTAGTTTAGGCCTGTTGCAGCAGGCAGATTTATCAAATTAGGTTTATTACACACATATATGCATATATATATATATATATACGTATATATATATATGAAATCTTTTATTTTCTTCCAACTATTCCTATACAAACTTATAGTCTCTAATAAATGGATCTGCTGGTTTACCAAACAGATCTCTGCAACATTCGTCAGTCTCCTGTGAACATTAATTAATTTCATCAACCTCCACTCATAATATTTATCACGTATAATAGCTTTAGTTTACTTCTAACACTTATTAGCTGTGTAACCATAAGCCTGCTATTTATAATCTTTCTTCCTCAGTTTCCCTAACTATAGAATGAAGATAATAATAGCGCCTAACTCCTAGGGCTGTTGTGAGGATCAAATGGGATAATAATTGTAAAGCACTTGCACAGTGCCTGGTACATAGTGAGTATTATATAAATATTAGTTATCCATCATAATCTTTATCATCTTTGACTTAAAAATTCAAATTTCCCTTCTGTTTGACTCAGTTTTCATATCAATTGATTTCTTTGATATCTTTTCTTCCCCTGACATTATGCTTATATGTGGTATACTTTTACTATGAGCAGAGATCCACATATAGCTCATAGCTCTAAGATTTTAAATGTTTGCTCTTTGTTTATAAAAACTTAAATGTCAACTAATGGTCATTTTGATCAACAAATGAGTAAATTATGTTTTGTGCTAGCCATTCTTTCTCTCTTTTTTGCTTTCTTTATTGCATTGTTTTTCCTTCCTTTTCTCCTTCCCTCTTTCCCTTCTTCTTCTCTCTCTCTTCCTTCCTTCCTCCTTCCCTTCTTTCCACCCATCCTTCCACCCTTTCTTCCTTCTGTCTGTCCTTCCTTACAACTTTTTTAAGCCCTTACCTTTTAAGTCTTAGAATCAATTCAAAGTAGTTATTCCAAGGTAGAAGAAGAGAGGTAGGGGCTAGGCAATTGAGGTCAAGTGACTTGCCCAGAATTACACAGGAAGTGCCTGAAGTCATATTTGAACACAGGACTGCTCATCTCCAGACCCAGCCCTTTGTCCAATGAAACACTTACCTGCCCCTTGAAGTTTTTTACAATCAGTCATTATATACACAGCACAGTGTGAATTATTGGTAGAGAAAGAATATTTGATCCCATTGTTCCTGACCCCACAAACTTCATAGTCTTCATAGGGAGTTACGACACACACAAATATTTGTCATAACAAAATGAGACATAAATATGTGAGCATAGGGATAAAAACAAACTATAAAGCCTCTGTTTAGTATAGACTATTCAGAAAAATGAATTTTATATTTTTAAAAGAACCCAAATCCATCTCTGATGCTTTATCATGGGGTATTCTGAAAGGTTCTATCAAATTGAAAAGACTTCAGGGACAGCCCTAGTGATAGTCTAGATGTCCATTTGTCCATTGCCCAAAATTCAGTCTGGCCAGATAAATAGAGGCTCTTTATCAGGCTTTCAAGGTGGTGATGATTTTTCAATCACACAACTCTCAAAGACCATCTACTAAGTTACATGTGATCTGAATCAGCAGAGGAAGGACCCACCCTAATAATGTTACAGGTCCTTAAATTATTGATGTATATTTTCACTAGACATGACCTTTTAAACTTTAGTATAAGTAAGATTGCCTATGGGAAGGAATGCCCTGTCCTCAGAGTCCCAGTGCTAGTTAAAAAGATAGAAGGACTCAGTGTGATTTTTGGTTAGAAGCAGAGAAACATTACACTAGTCAAAGAAATGATTCACACAAATATGGGGAAAAGATATAAACTGCTTTGTGAGTGAAAAAAAATGCAAGACAGGCTGTCTGTTACTTGATCTTAACCAGAAAATTCTATCACAATCCTTGTTAGGGCTTTTATCTATTGAAAAATATGTCTGGTGAAAAGTGGACTCAGTGATATGTTTATTAAGGAAAATTCAATTGTCAGTTGTTTCTTTTGCTTGGATAAGAACAAAATCTCCTGGACATAGCATAGATGAACCAGGGTGCGACATGCAAATGCTATACACTTCCTCCAAAAGAGATGGTCTGTGAGATCAACTCCTAGCTCTGCTCTCATTGGCCACCACAAGCTTCCTCAGACTTGTAGTGAATTCTTGCTCCTATGTGAAGGAATGCTGCATTTCTGCCATTCAGTAGACTTGAAAACTATCTCTACAATTTTTGGAGTCTTCACAGAAAACATTTCTGTGGAATTGTCCTTGATATTTTCATTTGAGTGCTTTATCAAATGACCATTGAGAAACTCTTTAAAATTTTACAGTAAGCCTCCTAAGGGTTCAATATTCTTGCTGAAAATCAATGTGTTTATGACTATGAAATGGGAAATTACAACCATTTTCAGAAGATATGCTTACAAAATGAGATGTCAGAGAACTCCTTCCTATAAGGGGGGTGGGGGGGGAGGAGTGAATGAATACAGACAATTCAGAGAACAGTATATGGCTGTGTAAGTTTGAGAAAGGCCAAGTTGATTGAATGAGCATTTGTTCTCAGATTCTTTCTAGAAAAAATTAAATTCCAATGAAGCTGTTACATTGAATTTTACAATTCAAATGTCCTCATTGACAATGGAATATGGCATTGTTTTCCAATATTTGTTATTCTTAGAACAAAAGCAGTTTTGTTGTTAAACCTACTGAATTGAAGTGAGAAAATAGTAACATCTTTTCCACTGTTGCTTTAGGCATTTATTGCTAAAGAAGTACTTGTAAGAATTTGGGTGTAAAGGACTTGAATTTCACATTCATCCAAATTAGAGGACCATTAACCAGGGCTTTCTGCAGAGATTATATTCCGATTTCTTTGCCATGTCTAAACCTCTACTTTAATCTACTCAATGTTAAAGGCTAATAATAAATGTCTAGCTATTTCTAAAAACCAGGAAGGCAAATTTGTCACTAATGTGTAGAGAACATTGAAAGCTCTATAAATGCTCTATAATATAGAGCCTATAGATTTATTAATATTGTTTTGAAAGGCATCACATAATCTCAAACTAATAATTATACTACTAAATAAATAACTAAAAATGAATAAACAGCAATACACAAAGACATATATATGGAGATATAAATGTATTCTAAATAATTTCATCACCAAATTTTATATGTAGGAAAAATTAATCATTTTGTTTTATAGATATATAGATATCAATAAATTTTCAATGCAAAAACTTTGATTTTGGAATTATATTTTCAACCTATTAAGTAAAATTGATTATTAATTTCTCTTTATTATAAAGCTGCAAAATCAATGTTAAATTTTTGATTTTTCATTTTAGTGTCTTTCTTAGCAAAAAAACATACAGGCTCATCATTTTAACATGGGAACAGAGCTGCTGACTCAATGACTTTGGCTTAGATTCACTCTTTTAATAAGCACATAAAAAGCATGTGGACAGTAAAGACTGAAAGTTTAAAAAAATTTAATCATTACTGAGTTGACTGCTCCTTTTTTATATGGTCATAATTCATGCTAGATTTCCAAGTAGACTACCATCAAAAACTTAAATTGGGTTCCTTTTGTATAAGAGAGGGCACCACTTTTAAAAGTCTTCTTGTTTCTTGGCTACAAAACCCCTGGGAGAGAAGTAGACATTATTATATCCTGCTCTCTTCTTTTTAATAGATTTTAATTTTAAAATTCATTTATTCATGGAAACCAGAATTCTGTTTTCTACCCTCATACTGTTTAAAGGGAATCTTAAACTCTTGGAATACATTCCTTCTTCACCTATACCTTTTAGGATCCCTAGTTTCTTTCAAAGCCAAGCTCAAAGTCTTTCCCTGATCCCCCAGATTTTACTTCTCTCACGCTCCTGATGTCTTATATAATTTATATTTTCTTTCTATACAAATATACTATTGCCCCAAGTAGAATGTATGCTCCATTGTATTTTATATCTCCAGCATCTAGTACAGCCTCTCACATAGAAGGCACTTAATTAATATTTGTTGGATTAAACTAACCTTATTTCTATTTAGTTCAGAGTTCAGTGTTCAGAATGTATTCTACTCTATTTAGGCAACAACCCATTTGATTTACTTACCAGGTAGACTAGACATGGGAACTTGGTTTAGAATATAAACTCATTTGTAAAATTCTATAGAAAAAGACAGTGGAAGATTATAATAGAGCCTCATAAAAAGAGTAAGAGGAGATGGAAAGAGGAAGTAGGTTTAAATAAACCTTGATGAGAGACCTGACTAAGCAATCACTTAAAGAACATTTAAAGATGAAACTAGTAGGATAATAAACACAGAAAAAGAAAATTAACTACAGGAATTTTTATTAAAAATGTTTTTCCAATTAATGACAGTGGACCTAATCACATTTGAACTCTAATGTCACAATCTTTACATTACAATGGGATCATATTACATGGGATTACACATCACAATCCACTCAAGGAAGCAGAAATGATTTTGAAGGGGAAAAAAAGGGAAAATCAGCTGGCATGAACCAAGTACATACAGAAGAAGTGTTTGACATGCAATTTTGAAGGAATTTAGATATTAGTTCTTATTGCTACCAAAGAAAGGACAATTGAAACAACTTAAATGTTTACTAATTATGTTCCTAATTTACATAAAATAGAATATAATAATAATCGATATATATGCATTTGATGAAGTCATTGGTAAGTATCAGGTGGGTTATCTCATTTGATATTTCAATATGGACCTCATCCTTACCATCATATATTTTACTAAAAGAAATGAAGAATACAAAACCCAAAAGTACTTATTTGTTGACCACAAAGCAGCCTTTGATTTACTAAAACAAAATGTCATCATAAACCTTTTCCTCTATCAAGACATCTTCCACATATAACAAATGAAATAAGTCTACTTTAGAGATAAAATAAGAGATAATTTTGTTTGATGCACTCTGATTATGAATATCAAACAAAGCATAGAGAATATACTACCCAGAATCCCAGTAAGAAATTTTCCTTCTAAATGGTGAGATTTTCCATACACTCCTGTTTATAGATAACATTGTTCTGATTGTATCAGAACACTACCTTGGAATACTGCAGGTCATCCTAGAAAGATCAGAATTCACTTTATAGAATTTGACTTAACTTTGAATAAGGAAAAGCAAATGGATAAAGAATGCTCATTGACCAGACTATGATATGTCATTACATGAAAAAGCCAGACAGTGGATCAACTAATATATTTTGATCAGATGATGCAATTTGGATGATGAATTGGTCCCAAAAGGGAACAGGAGGAGAGTAGATTGTATTGTCTTCAGGAAATGGTAAACTCCTTTTAATTATCCAAAACTTCTCCCTGAAACAAAGTCCTGATTTTGTATTTCTGTAGCAAAAAAAAAAAATCTTTCAGTTATGACTATGAATCATGGATTGCTAGTGTCTCCAAAGGATTGAAGCTAATTATCACCCAAAGGACAATTTTGGCAAGATCATGCCACAGTGAATTATAAATGAAGACTTATAAAGGATGACCGGTTTGGATTGGACAAAGAATGAAAGGCTAATTTAATATTAGGAAAAGTATGAACATAAATAAACATATTAATGGCAAAGATATAAAATTATATCATTTCAAAAGACACAGAAAGAACTTTTTACAAAATACAAAATCTATGGGTTAAAAAAACCCAAACCCCTAGAAAATATAGAGGCAAATGTACCTTTCCTTAATACAGTAAGAGTATAACTAAAACTAAGACTCAGAATGATATAGAAGGGTGTTACACTAATGGCCTTACATAATGATCCAGAGCATAGTAAGAATTTCTATTGTAATTAATACTATTTGATATATTAGAAATGCTAATCATATCAATAAAAAAGAGAAGAATGAGAGAATGAGAATGGGCTGAATGGCAAGAAAAGGACATGTTTTGGAAGCTGTGGGAAAATAAGTACTTTAATACACTGTTGGAAGAGTTGTAAATTAGTCTAGTCATTTTTGGAATTTGGAACGTTGTCCCCAAATTACTTAACTGCACTTTCCCTTTGAATCAGTGATACCATGACCGGGTCTATACCTCAAAGAGATCAAAGAAAAGAAAAGACTTATATGTACAGAAATATAACAGCAATTTTTTTTTTGCATTTTCAAGGGACTGGAAACTATGGGTTGCCTATCAAATGTAGAAAAGCTAAATAAATTATAATATATGAATGTAACAAGTACTATTATGTCATAAGTAATGATGAAAGGGAGTTTCAATGAAATATTTAAAGAATTGTATAATGTGATGCAGGTTGAAGTAAGCAGAAGAGAACTATTTATACAGTAATAACTTTGTTAAACAATTCCCAAAGCCTTAATTACTCTGGTCAATGGAATGACCAATCATAATTCTAAAGGACCAATTATAAAACATACTTCTTACCTTCTAAAGCAGTAATAATGCTGGACCAAGGATACAGAAAGAGATACATATTTTGGAAATACTCAATAAGGTAATTTGTTTTGCTTGATTACATATATTTATTGCAAGAATTTTCTTTTTACTTATCAATGATTAGGGGTGACACAATCATTGGTTGAGGGAGAGAAACTAAATTTTTTGTTACTTGAGAAAACAAAATTGAGTTTAAAAAATAATAATGAAGAGAAAGCAGTTTAAATGATGTCATCAAAGAAATGAAAAACTGAAAAAGATGGGATTGTCACATGGCTAGGACAAGAGATAATTAATGGAAATTCCATGTTCTCTGTCCTCAGTATGTCAGGAAAAATCAAAGAAAATCTCCAACACAGTGGATGGATCTCTTGTGGTGAATTCATTTCAGGACATGGACAAATACCATATTTCCCCAGATGGGCAAGTTTCCATACTTTGTGATTTGTTTTATTGGAGGCAATATCCATATTGTTGTGCTCATAGATCCAGTAGAATATTTGAGTGTATTCGACTTTGTATAACTTCTTTTAGTTCTAAAATTGTGAAATGTAGATTTGGTAGTAGGAGTAAGCTCCATAGAGAATTAAAAATACCACTCAAAGTGTGGTTAAAATATTTACAATTAGAAGAATCTTTGTTTCTTTTATAGAGGAATGCTAATATTTTCTAGTCTAGCTAACTTAAAATAGTATGAAGACTCCAATTAGCCTCTCTTAAACACACTAGCATTTAAGATTGACTATCAGTCTTTTCAAATTCCATGACTCATTCTTTCAATCCCATTAAGCTACTGGGAAAAAGTAACAGTTATTTGCCATATTTAAAGCCTTTATATGGTGGTTCATACTGTGTAGTATATCCCATATGGGAAAGTTAACTTTTAAATCTTAATTCTAGTTGAAAGATGGTCTATATTATTAATTCTATTCCTTTTGAATTTCTGTTAGATATTTTATGCTTTAGGAGATCTTAGAAATATTTGCTGGAGTGATTTTAGGTGTTTTAATCAAATTCTGTATAGAGTTTACCAAGTTCAGGGGCAATACTAACCATGATCTGCATCAATAAACATCTGCTATGTTTATTGACATCATGTGTAATTTGGTAACTCTGATGAGTAAAGATGTATTTTTAAAGATAATCTTCATCCAATAAGTACCCCCTGGAGACTCTTTTGTCAATATGCAATAGGTTCCCTCCACAGAAACTATTTTTAATCATCAAGAGCCCTTTAGGAAAAAAAACAAAACAAAACTTGAACCTGCCACTAATCATCAGCACCTGAGACATTTGTACAATTAGTAAGGACATCATCTTGAATTTATTAGGGTACCTAATGGCCTTACAATATGATCAGGAGTATAGTAAGAATGTCTATTGTAATTAATACTATTTGATATATTAGAAATGCTAATCATAATTGGCAGAGACTTTTTGGAGAGGTTCTCTATCCAGGATTTATTGAATACCAAATTGCTATAAAGATCCATGAAAGGAAAAAAAAAGTAGAAAAAATTTCCAGTGTGTGTTTTCCTTTTAAAAATCTTATGACTTTTTATGATATGTTTTTGAGTTTTTGAATTTTTAATTAACATAAATGATTTTAAGTACCTAATATTAGGTATGAAAATCAATTCTAACATGTCTAGATCAACAGTTATGAGCAATACACATAAAGTCACATTGATGCCTCTTAGAAAAAGAAATATTACCCAACCAGAGATGAAGATAAAGACCTTTAATGAGATAGTATTGAAAATTAAAGACCATGTGAAGTGTTAAGACATAAGTTACCTTTATATAATTATATTATATATAAAGAACATGTACAAATTTATGATATCAAGGGGAATATGTAAGAACTTTGAAACTAGTGGTTACATTTACATATAAGGCAACAGGTAAATTCAGAGAAATGATTACTCATATATCCAAACAAATATTATTACTCAATATTATTCTAAAACCCAGTTATATCTAGAGAAAATCAATAAGGGATTTATATACCCTACATGAGACAGAGAATCACTTTTACATTTTAATAAAAATCAAACACCTGGAAATTTAATAATTCAGTGTAAGAATGAGACATTTTAAGCTAGTGATTAGATTTATATATGACCTATAGGTAAAATGGGAGAAATAATTGTTTCTGTAGAAGAACACAATTCTATAATTATAGATATGAGAAGCTTATATGCATTTTTTGCATTTATTTTTCAAAAAAATCTTGATATATTTTTTGTTTTGTAATGTTCATTTTGGAAATATATATTATTGCCATATTTGTGTGTATATAAACATATAATGAATTATTCATTTAGTTACCTATATATTGATATGATATATATATGCATATATACCCACACATGTAATCATGAATGAGAATATTTACATTTGCCTATGTATTTAATGTATTGAATGAAAAAAATATTTATGTGATACTTTGTGAATAGATTTCAGAAGTTCATAAAATTGCTCTTGAAATGTTTTTATAATTATATGTATAATTATAATTATGTTTCAATGTAATTGGTTTTCTTTATAAAATGTATGTATTTTCTTTTATACATTTAAAGGCATCATTCCAAAGAGGAAGTCATAGGTTTCACTAAGCTACCAAAAGAGTCTGTAATCATAAAGGGTAAATCCCTGATCTAATGTAAATATGTTAATTACATAAATATTTTCTATTTTGTTATATGACATATATATGCACTTCTTCCTATCCTGAATTTTGTATTTGAAAAGGACAGCAAATATTCACTGTGTAGAGAATATAAGGTACTACCTCTTTCATATTAGAGAAATAGAAAAAAAAAAGACTCTGGGGATAATAAATGACATTTAGCTTAAAGAAAATAAGAATTAACTTTGTAAGGATAGGTATTATTTCAAATGGCTGCAAAAAGAGGCAGAAAAATAACATTTGTCCATGTAAAACTTAATATATATATATATATATATATATATATATACATACATACATAATAAAAAAAGGCTTAACATATGAAATACAAATGACTCAGAAGACCAAAGAAAGAGCTGAATAACCCATATGAATTCAGAAATTACTGAGACTGGAGGACATTGTGGTCTCTAAGCTCATTTGATGTAGCCATATTTAGAATTTAAGAGGTTAAACTTATAACATCATAAATCAAATAACTGTTCCAAGATTATGGGATAATTAAATAAGGGATGTTGATTTCATAACTAACCAAAAGGAAGTTTTTGCAAGTTTTAAATTATAAGGGAAAGATGATTCATTGAGCAATAGCAGGTTTTGAATTGAATAGAAGAAATTGCTAATTATTAAACAGTTTACTAGCACACCACTGGCTAGGAGGCTTCTAAATAAATGGGGAGAGATAAATTCTATTATAATTTAATGATTGTACTTTGGTGTCATCTACAGTTTGAGACAGTAAAGACCTCTGGATCAACTGGTTGCTCTATGCTATCCTTTACTCCACCATCCCCTAAAAGGGATTCTTTGATTTCTTTTTCTGATATTGGGTTATTTAAATGGTTTATTTTTTCTTTTATTAATGTGGGTCCTTTATATTTTTGTAAGTATTTATCCATTTTCTCTAAGCGAGCAGCTTTATTAGCATATAATTGTGCAGAATAACATGATAATTTTCTTTATTTTTCTTAATTATGATAAATTCTCTTTTTTAAATTTTCGATATGAACAAAGTCTTATGGATACCACTTTAACAAATTTGGGTAAATTAACTAACTGTAAATTTGTTCTCATTTCTTAAAATCAGACCAGCTAATTTTACCCATAAGATTTTAAAAATAAGCTTTTTATATTTAACAGCTCATTTTTCTTAGTTTTATTAATTTTTATTTTTCAGAATTACTATTTTATTGCTTCATTGAGGAGGTTGATTTGCCTTTCAATTTTTATTTTTAATTTTTTGCCTATTTTATTGATGCATTCTTTCCCTCTTTTATGAGTGAAAATATTTAGAAATAAATCTTTCCTTAAATGGCTAACTACTTTTATTTTATACATTTTAGTAATTTTCTTTAATGAAATTTTCTTTAATTTCTATGATCCATTCTTTGACCCAACAGTTCTTTAGACTTATGTCAATTTCCAATTGCATTATACTTATTTTTCTAAAGGGCCACTTATTTAATATAACTTTTTATTTTTTGTAAACAGTAAATGTTTTTTTGTATTTCTAGTTTCTGCATTTTATAGGTCTTACACACAGCTGAGAAGTATATAAATTTCTTTTTATTCTCATTTAATAATCATCAGAGATATGCCACCTCCATTTTTCTAAAGTACTTTCTAGATCCTTAACTTTCTTGTTATTTATCTTTTATTAATTTTGCTGAGATCTGAAATGTATATACTGAGATCCCTTATTAATGCAATTTTACTGCATATTTCTCCCTGCACTTCAATTAGTTTTTCTTTTAAGTATTTGGAGCCTATGATATATATATATATTATGATATATATATATATATATATATATTAGAGAGAGAGAGAGAGAGAGATCAACATCAATTATATGTACATATAATTGATGTTGATTCATTATTTATGGTGCCTTTAAGGATAATATGATTTCTCTCTCTTTTAATGATGTCTATATTTATTATATTCTTATTTAAAAACATGATTACTATTCTTGCATTTTGAATTCAGTTAAATACAATAGATTTTATTGAAGTCCATCATTTTTACTACATGTGAATTTTTTCTTTCATGTACATGTCTTGTAAGCAATTTATAGTTCAATTCTGTTTTCTAATCCATGCTCACATCTCTTTCCATTCTATAGGTGAGTAAATCCCATTCACATTCATAGTTGTGATTGTTAAATGAATTTTTTCTTTTACTTTGTCCTCATCTTTTTCCCATTATTCATTATTATTCTACTTTTTTTACAAATAAGAGGATAGTAAAAGTTTACCCAATACTCATATTTCATAAATTGGTTGATTTCTATTTTGTTACAATTGTTTTCTTTCCTTTTTTAACCCATCTCTGATTCCAGATGTTTACTTTTTCTTCCTTTTCTTTTAATCTCAGATAATTTGATGACTACAGAGTCTATAGGTGATTCTCCTCATTTTACCATTTAATAACACATTTCAAGATTTGATTGATATTGTTTGTTGGAGTTCTAGACCTTTCCAGTTTTTAGCACACCTTAATTTTCTGATTAGAAAGAGAAACACAGAAGAGAAAGGATAACCTGGTATGTTATTGGCATAGGCTGAAAGCTGATGGATTTTTCTGTGACCTCTGCTTTGTACTATATTGCTTTTATTGATTTTTCTTATATTTGCCTTATATTGAGTAACTATGTTGTATTGATGATTCTTGCTTTTGGCTTATAGACTTTATTAAATGTCTTATTTTTTTATTTAATGGCATTTCATGGCGAGTAGCTGATACTGTGTAGATATAAAAAACACGTTTTTGGAAGTTAGAGTGATAAGTAGAAAGGATGTGTTACTCTTTTCCCCAAAACCCAAACGAGATACTTGTAGGACCCTGATAGATTTTAAGTTGTAGCTCTATGTTGGTGGTCCTTCTTTGGCGATCTAGACATCACACTGTGAGAGTAGGTTGAGGTGAGCAAATCAACTCAAAGAGAGTATGGGGTCCAAAATTAATGAAAAAGGCTATACAACTCCAGGCCCACACCAAGGTCCAATCCATGATCATGTTATGTAAGACTTGAATGGAAAGCTTGAAAACAGCAAACTATTCTTTGACTATATGACATCACTAAGTTAAAGCCTAATCTCTCCACAGATCATTTATGTACAAGAAATAGGGTGCCACCCTGGTTTGGGGTATGAAGGATTTTTTTTGTAACCCACTTTTTTATCTAGTTGCTTAGTAAATACCCTTTTTAGAGTTAGTTAATTCTGACTAATCAGCCTTGAATACACTGGATGAGGGCTCATGAGTGACTTTACTAGAAAACCACACAACTTTTCAGGCTTACCCTTAGAACCCTGAATGGCAGTCTATTGTTCTGCTAGGATCAGGCTTGCCAATATAAATGGTAGTTGGATAAGCAGCCCTAAAATGGGTATTATCATAAAATCATTAATTTACATATAGAAAGAGTGTTGGAAATCATCTTGTCCAGTGTTTTCATTTTATATATAGGAAACTAAGATCCAGAAAAGTTAAATTATGACTTCTCTAAGGTCACATGGGCAAGAAAAATAGAGTTAAAATTTGAACCTAAATCCTCTGATTCATAATACAGTACTTTTTTTTTCCCCAATGTTGCATGCTAATTAAGAATTTAAGTTTAAGTTGTGAACTTGGATGTTTTAGGAGACATTCAGAGAATATGGAAGCAAATAGATCTAAATTGGAAGATAAATACTGCACAACTAGTGTCAGAAACACTAGAACTCAGAATGAATTAGACTGGCAAAGAGAGCTAAGGAAAGAAGAAGGAAAGTCATTTCTTTTATCTACTGCAAAAAAGAAGACTAATCAGACTGTTGCTTAGGGTGGAAAATGAAATTAGCTGAAAATGGAAAGAAGGAAATATTCTTCTTTCCTTTTCTCTTCCAAGAATAACCCTTGGGCTAGAAAGAATAGAACAAAAATGATTAATAAGACTGCCTAGTGTTAGATTTAAAATAGTTTTGAGCGTTAAATAGTTGTAGATAAGAGATTGGGAGCCACAAACTGTGATAAATAAAATGTTTGGGAGCAAGGGAAATATATAACAATTATGACCGCTGAAATATGTTTTCTACTGTGTCTTGGTTTTATATAAATATAAGATGGTCGCCAGGGAATATATTCCCAATTTATGAATATGCCCAAGCCAACTGGGTTTTATAGAGAAATTTAATTTATAATACACTGATTAATCAATAGAAAAAGAGAGAAAGTAAGAAAGGAATAAGAATGAAGGGCCTCAAGCCAATAAGGCCTAGACCTCAGTCCTAAGAGATAAATCAGTCAGTTGGTTTTATCACTCACCCAAGATCTCTCTAGGTAAGGCTTCTCATGCCAACCTCAGGCTCCACCTTCAAGAGAGCCTCCTTTCAAGAAATGTTTTCAGAGAATTCTCCTCCTGACTCCTCCTGAGTTCTCCTTCCACGGCCTCCTTCAAGACCTCTCCAGGAGCTCTCCCTCCTCTCAGACCTCCTTCAGAGCAAAACCTCCTCAGTCCTCCTTCAGAGCAACCTCCTGAGTTTTCCTTCAGAGCAACCTCCTCTCAGACCTCACATCTACCAATCACTGTTGATGTCTCCTGTGCCAATGGTGGCTCTAGCTTAACCCAGGACCGCCCAGAGGTATCTTCCCTTTGCACATGTCTGTTGAAGGTCATATTCTCAAATAATTAAATCTTGATCTTTGCTGCAGCCCTTCCTAAATCCTGTTATCTGAGTAGGGTGGAGATTGTAGTTTCTAAGACCTGGTTCTGTCATTCCAAGTATCTCTATTGTATCAATTCTAAAATCAATCATGACTCAAAGAACTTCCTGTTCTATG
Source organism: Monodelphis domestica (assembly GCF_027887165.1). NCBI lineage: Eukaryota > Metazoa > Chordata > Mammalia > Didelphimorphia > Didelphidae > Monodelphis > Monodelphis domestica. Next base: position 77,650,291 of record NC_077234.1, on the reverse strand, counting down.
CTTAAGCATAGGTCAAAGCCCTTTCCACTGTTTAGCAAAAGGTTTCTGTCCTAAAGTAGTCTTAAGTAGGGAGGAGAATGATCCTCCCATGCCAAGGAGTTTCATATTCCAATAGAGTTCTTACTATCAGTAGGAAATTTTTTCAAGTATGAAATTTCCCAATGGGGAAATTTCCAACATTCATAAGTCTAAGAAAGTTTAAGGTTTACACTAGACAAATAAAGAGACAAAGAGAAGAACATCTAATAGCAACAGATAAGTACATGAGATAAACTTCATCCTAACATTAAAATAATTGAAAGACATATTTGTGAATCTACTATCAGCAATTTTTGAAATGTAACAGGAAATGGTATGCCACATCAGATTAAAGAAGGAAAATTTTCTCGTTTTTTTTTTTTTAGGAGTAAAGAGAATGGAACCAGAAAACTATGTACAGAAGAACTTGACATTGATTTCTGGCAAAATTATAAAAGTTGCTCCACTAGGATTCATAATATAGGAAGACACTGAAAAATGTTCCTGGCAGGTTGAGTCATCCTTCCCATGTTAAGCCTTTGGGATAATGTTGATAAGAATCACACAGGGTGGACTGGCATGGTTTGGTCCCCATTTGTATCAGTGACTAGAACTTCTGTAAATCAGTTTGAAAATCTGAGTGAGTATACTGATAGATCAAGGGAATGTTGAGGATTTGTGATGAAAAGGGAGGTAAAAGAGTCTGAATTCCTTGATAGTTTCATTTGCTTCCTGTGTATCATGTTTCATAAATTAGTTTGTATCCATATTTTCATAAATAATAATGTTAACACAATTAAATATTATATATAATTGTGCCTATGTATACAAAATTATATTTATTATATTCATTATATTTATAATATCCAATATATCATATATATATAACAATATAGCATTCAAATGTTTGTAGCTATTTACAAATAATATATCTCAGTTGTTTCTTCCTATAGTTCTGTAACTTATTACCTATATTCCTAACCCCATTATAAAAGTGAAGAAACTAAAGCTCAAATAAATTATTTAATTTGTCCATGGATACACAGATAAATGACAGAGGTTAGATTTGATTGCAGACCTTTTTGAAACCAAGTTCAGAACATTATTCACAATGCAATACTGCTTATGCAGTATGTGAATTATATTCAAAAGACTGGTGCCATTTTTTTTAGTATGACAAATACCTTAAACATCACAGAAGCCTGACAAACATTTATTGAATTGGAATAACAATGCATGTTTTTATGTACCTTGATATATAAATATAAGAGATGAAAATCTTGTTTGAATCTGAGGCTCCACATAAATCATCTCTTTAAAGCCTTGCATGTCATATATGTACATTATTCTCTGATGTTAATTGAAAACAAAAAGGGAAATAATTAGGCATTTATTTGACATTAACAATCAAAGGATATACCCTTCTTAAATGACTAGCATAATCAATGGAAAAATAGTTGGATACTTGTTGATAGTATTGTTTATGTATAGCTCAACTAAACATATTAAATTCTGTGTGCCTTGATTTTTTTGCTTCTGATAAAAGTAGTTATAGTGTATGATTCTGTGTGTGTCTGTGTTGTTTGTGTGTGTGTGTGTATGTGTGTGTGTTGGAAAATGCTGGTGGATAATAATTTGAACTTGTAGTCTCATGAAGATGAAGCCCAAATTATTAGTATTGAATTCTTTTCTGTGCCATGAGCTCTCCTGTACTTGACATGAGAGTTTTCGATGAGGAAGAATTAGGTTGAAATACTTCTTTCTGGTCCTTTATGGAAAGCCTGGAGGAGCTATGAATATGAAGAATAAACTTCCTTTCACCTTGGTGTCAGGACCTATATATCAGCAAGGCAATTGTCCAAGCCAAATTTCTGTTAATCTGCTGCCTTTCATGACCATTATATTAGCTAACAAAAATACCCAACAATAGTGATGTAATAGATCCGAAGGCATGCTCCACTCCTCTGGTTCCTTCCACCTTACCTGTTGGACTTGTTAGGACAGTCTCTTCAGTCTGTCATTCTCAGTATTCTATTCCATACCTAGCCCCTAATATTTTCAGTCAGGCTTACATTAGCTTGTCCCTATGCTTTGCACTTCATAAATACATGTGAGTCTCATAGAAATGTGATGTCGATTCCTGGTGCACAAGCAAGGTCAAAATTGTGGGTACCTGATTATGTCAGTGGGCGTGGAGGAAGGAGTTTTGCTGCTGGGTTTTAACAAATGCCCAAAAGTGATCTGTAATTTTCCTTATTGGAAAAAGCACAATTCTTTTCTAATCTTTTGCAGAGGACAATTTTTAAAGTCTAAGAATAGGAAAATGGAAAAACCCTAAAAGTTGCATTCTTTGTTTTCCCATTAAAGTAGAGTGATGATCCTCTCAACACCATTTTCTAGATGAGGTCTGACCTAGACAGAGGACAGCTCCTTCTGTGGAAAGATGATATGACTGATATCCAGAGGGGTTTAAGTAATTTGCTCAAGTCATAAGTAATAAAGAGAAGAGCTTGGGTTTGAACCTTGGTCTAAAGTCTGGTTTGTTCTTTCCTTATGCCATGGGACCTTGATATGAATTTGGTAAAAGTTTCAAAATATAACAATGATCTTGAAGTTTCAGTGAGATTTCTAGAACTGATTGTTCTGCCTAAAAATTCAGCATAAAATCAATATTCATTTGATGAGATAATTTAATTTAGAAAATATCAAACTAAAAGAGTTCCTATATCATTGCTTATTATATAGATGAACATGGCTTACTTCTTTTCCTTCTTTCTTTTCCTATCTCCTTTGTCCTTTCTCTTCCCTCCTCTTTTCCTCTCTCCCTTGTTTTCTTTCTTTCTTTCTCTCTTCCTTCCTTCCTTTCACTTTTTCTTCCTCCCTTTCTCTTTCTTTCTCTCTTTTTCCTTCTCTTCCTCTCTTTCTTTCTTTCTCTTTCTTTTTCTTTATAACTTCCTTCCTTCCTTCCTTCCTTCCTTCCTTCCTTCCTTCCTTCCTTCCTTCCTTCCTTCCTTCCTTCCTTCCTTCTCTCTGTGACCCTTATATTAAATTTATAGAAATGAGTAGGATGATAGGAAGAACAAGAGAATCAGGAGAGGCCTTGTTGGGCAGAGCCCTATAGCTCTGGGGAATCTGGTTACCTAGGTGGCTTTCCTTTGTTGTGTATCTTTCTGGGAAAATCTACTCCTTGGATTGTGTGGCAAGCTGCCTGAGGCCTTGGGAACAGACTACACCAAAGGGCTGGGCGCTGATGACTCTATCATAAAGTCAATAATACCTGGCATCCTTGACAATACCTTTTGAGTTCTTCCCTGTCCTCTTAGGTGTGCCTATGTCAGAAGTCAGGGGGCTCTGGAAGCTGAAGAAACCTGGAAACATTCATGAAGTGAATAATTTTATTCATCTTTGATTATAATGAAACCCACCAGGAGGAGAAGATAATTATAAAACATGAAACATTTTCTATTATAAAAATTGATACATTTATACATTAATGTGAAATTTTTATTAAAATTTTAGATCATACAATTTAAAGTCCTATGAATAATTTAAAAGATTTTTTTCTATTAAAATGTACTTTTTAACTCTTCCTTTCATCTGATTTTAATTTCCCATTGTTTACTTCTACTTTTTTTATTTTAAACACTCAGGGTATTTTTAAAATGTAGTAATTTAAAAATCTCAAATCCTTTCCAGATGTACATTTGATAAAATAAAATATAATTTTACTTTTCGAAGTTTTGAAAAAACATTAGAAAAGAGAGGGACTCGTTTCCTAGTATTAACTGAAATAATTGCTTTCCCTCTGCTTCCACCATTTGATTTCATTTTTCCTTCATGACATTTTCTCTTAGTGTAAGGTGAGATTATAAAGTAATATGAGTGATTAAAAAACATACTAGAGCATACCAAATGAGCAGTGACCAATAAGTAGTCACTTTATAGTAGACTAGTAACATCCCAAAGATTCTATCATTTGTTTTGGAATCTGATGCTTGGAACTGCCTTGACAGCCAGCTTATGAGCCCTTGAAGGAAAATGCATCTCCTTTCTTCATAGTCACACCTTGTATTTTTGACTGAAAATGGCATTATCAGACGGGGCTCGAATAGCCTGTGACTGTCTCCAAAAAACATATCCACACTCACACAATAAAGATTTGCCAGTAATGAGGTAACCTCCCCTTCCACTCCTTAAAAAGTGTTGAAGTCTCTGAGGGCAATTTCAAAAAAGGGACTTTAAATAATTAGACTGTTTAGCCTTCCAAGATGCCTGCTTACTTTGAAGGGCACGCCATTCATTTGAATATCTAAATTATGGTATATTTGCTAAAATATTAGGCTAGAAACCTTTTTTTACACATTCTCTATGTGAACCAAGTATTCAAAAATAGGAAAATAAATTTTGCTTAGAAAAAATGGGGTGCTGAAGTTCCTTCATTTCAAATGAAAGCACAGGGCACTGGTGAAAACAAGACTGGAAGGAGGGATACACGTTAGAAAATGATATAAGGTTCTGGGTCAAGTTGTCTTTTGAAAATAAAGTTACTCTCATGTTTCACCAAATATTAGAACCTAATGCCAAGGGTTTTTATTACACACCAGGCAAGGAATACTTTATAAATCACAGTATCTTCTGACATTCAATTACATTCAGTCTTAATAATGTAAGCTGCAGGGTTTTTAAAGAACCTTTCCATAAAAATCTTGGCACTCACCCTTGGCCTACAGGTTCATACAGCACTTTAAGAGCTGGAGATGTGTAAGTTGATTATTCTAATGAATTTTAAACTGCATAAACTTATGTAACAGCCGTGGAAATAAGCACCTGGTCATACACCCAGGTCTAATTAAAATCAAGGAGCAGTCTTAGTGAAAAATCAGAACATAATTTTTCTGATCATATAATATAACGTGTTTCCTTCCCACTCTCTGCCTTTTACAAATTTCTCCTGTTTTAATTTTATAAGAATGCATGCAAGAGAGGAACTCTGGTTCTTTTGTTCAAGGTGTTTTCTATCCCTTGTGCTTAGGCATAGAGGAGGCTAGGTCAAAAAAGGGAAAGAGAGGGGCAGAGGAGCAGAGGGTTGGGATTGGCAAACACATGTTTTCTTCACTATAAAATACTGCCAAATGATACTTTCTCTGTGGAACTAGGAAGAGTCAACGGGTGGGCATTGACATTCTGAAGAGAGCACCAACATTCTTCATTGCATTAATAGGTACTGGGCACCTTAGGTATTCACCTCCAAGTCCAGTCGTTTCAAAAAAGAATTCCACACTAAAAAGTCAAGCAAGCCTCTACCTTTCAGATCAAGGTTATTCTGGGTACTAAAAGTGCTTTCCTGTGGGAAGCAATATAAGGAAATGAAAACAATTTGACAATAAAGGAAGTGGCCTTAGTGTGATTGGGGCCACTGCAAATTTTGTTGGCTCAAATGGAATTTTTATAAGCCTATTGATTTTTGAAAATCATTTGTAAGTACACTGGCTTCACTTTGAATTACTTTGGTACATTTGGTTATGGCTAAATGGATAGAAAGAAATTATCAGCAGAGAATGAAAAACTTTTTTTTTTGGGTCAATCTGAAACACTAACCACTTGAGTTAAAAGTACTTATACATTTCCACTAGAGGGTGCTAATGACCTGTGAATTTAAATGTGGATTTTTGAAAGTGCTTCAATTTTTGGTAAAAACAATAATTGAAATGATTATATATATTTGGAACATATTTGTTTAGAACAAACTTTTTGTTAAGGAGGAAAATATTGTGACATTTAAAGATAATATCATATAAATGGTTTTGAACATACTCTGGGAAGGGGAAATTAAAATGTTTATTTCAGACTTTTGGAAAGATTTTTCCTGTGAGATATATGTAAAATCTTCAGAGAGAGTCCCTCATTTATAGTCATATTCCCTATACAACCCAAGGAGAAAAGGAAATTATTTTTGCAATGGGGAAATTTTATTTTCATCTTACTTCTTTCTTGTTTTTTCATTAAAATGTAATATATCTAAATAATAAAACAATATTTATTTTCATAATTTTATATTTACAAAAGGATATACCTTTTATTTCTGACTGCTTTTATCTTTAAATAATTATCTGGATAGCATAGCTCTTAATTTTACTTTGAAAGGAATCCAAAAATTGTAGATTTCCCAGGAGTAGAATTTGTCCAGATTGACAAATAATATAAATATACTTTAATAACTTTAATGATGTAAATGAGGGGAAATTAAATATTGAGGCACATTTTTGACCACTGCTTTATGTTTTAAGCCAGGTCTATCCTTAAACAAAAAAAGAAGAAGAAGAAGAAGAAGAAGAAGAAGAAGAAGAAGAAGAAGAAGAAGAAGAAGAAGAAGAAGAAGAAGAAGAAGAAGAAGAAGAAGAAGAAGAAGAAGAAGGAAGAGGAAGAGGAAGAGGAAGAGGAAGAGGAAGAGGAAGAGGAAGAGGAAGAGGAAGAAGAAGAAGAGAGAAGAAGAAGAAGAAGAAGAAGAAGAAGAAGAAGAAGAAGAAGAAGAAGAAGAAGAAGAAGAGGAAGAGGAAGAGGAAGAGGAAGAGGAAGAAGAAGAGGAAGAAGAAGAAGAAGAAGAAGAAGAAGAAGAAGAAGGAGAAGGAGAAGAAGAAGAAGAAGAAGAAGAAGAAGAAGAAGAAGAAGAAGAAGAAGAAGAAGAAGAAGAAGAAGAAGAAGAAGAAGAAGAAGAAGAAGAAGAAGAAGAAGAAGAAGAAGAAGAAGAAGAAGAAGAAGAAGAAGAAGAAGAAGAAGAAGAAGAAGAAGAGGAAGAGGAAGAGGAAGAGGAAGAGGAAGAGGAAGAAGAAGAAGAAGAGAAGAGGAAGAAGAAGAAGAAGAAGAAGAAGAAGAAGAAGAAGAAGAAGAAGAAGAAGAAGAAGAAGAAGAAGAAGAAGAAGAAGAAGAAGAAGAAGAAGAAGAAGAAGAAGAAGAAGAAGAAGAAGAAGAAGAAGAAGAAGAAGAAGAAGAAGAAGAAGAAGAAGAAGAAGAAGAGGAAGAGGAAGAGGAAGAGGAAGAGGAAGAGGAAGAAGAAGAAGAAGAGGAAGAGGAAGAAGAAGAAGAAGAAGAAGAAGAAGAAGAAGAAGAAGAAGAAGAAGAAGAAGAAGAAGAAGAAGAAGAAGAAGAAGAAGAAAGAAGAAGAAGAAGAAGAAAGAATCAGAGATGACAGAAATGAGATAGAACAAAGGAGGCAAGATGGCTCTTGGATTGGAGAGAGTTTCTTCTGTTACTGGGTCTACCCTTCCCCACATTTCCTTAGATCCATGAATTGGATGTGATGAAAACTGGTTGAAGATATTCACCAATGACAGGATGACTGAAACTGAGCAAAGCACTAGTCTTCATACCAGATCCAGAGTTTGATTAACTGTACTTTGAGGGTTCCTGAGTATCAAATTCTAGGTTCTTTCACTGGGTAATCGGCTCTTCTGTACAGATGAATTAATCATCATTTGAGAACTGTTGTTGATCTTAACTAAAAGACCTGGAAGACTCAGAGAGAAAGGGTTTTTAAAATATGGAAATTTCAAGGGACAAGCAAAAAACTCAGTGTTTCTCAAAGTATTAATATTGCTTGGGGGATGATTTTAGAATGAAGAGAACAGAACCTTATTAGGCTTATTAATATATACAGTGAGAGGATAATCTATTGAAATAATATGGATGAAGTTTAGAATCCTAGGTTCCAATCCATCTCTCACCTCATAAATTTTGTTACAATTCATTCCTGTTTTCTCATCTAATAAACTGGGGTAATACATGTATAAACTACCTCACAGGGTTGTTATGGGACAAGTATTTCATAGACTTTAACATGATATATACATATAAACTATTATTTTACTTTGGTTTAAAGGGTCATAAATAAGATATGATACCTTTTACTAATTAGTCAGATCTTAATCCTGTTGTCCAGTATAAGTGATAGAAATAAATTTTGTCACATTTTATAATTTCACTGAAAGGAACAATTCTACATAATATCAACAAGAGCAGACAAGTTAAAATAAATGTGTCCAAGAGGTTTGAATGTATGATTAATAGCAAGATTAAAGTAACTTTATATATTTATATATATAAAATATATATATATATATATGTATATATATATATATATAACCTGGAGAATATTTGAAGAATAAGGTTGTAAAAACACAGAAAATGGATAATATACCTTTAGAGACAGTTAGGTAGCAAAGTGGATAGAACACTTAGCCTGTAGTCAGGAAGACAGGAGCTTAAATCTGGCCTCAAACACTAGCTGTATGATCCTGGGCAAGTCAATTACCCTCACTTTTCACCTTTCCTCAAATATAAAATAGGGATAAAAACAACACTGACCTACTTTGCACAGCTGTTGCCAGGATTAAATGTGATAATATTTGTAAAGTGCTTAGCATAGTCCTTGGCACATGTTGTTCAATCCTTTTTCAGTCTTATTCTTTGAGACCCCATTCAGCGTTTTCTTGACAAAAATTCTGCAGTGATTTGCCATTTCCTATGCCAGCTCATTCTATGAAGCAAACAATCAAGAAACTTACCTGGTATCAGACAGCTAGACAATGTCTGGGGCCAGATTTGAACTTGGAAAGATGTCTTTCTGATGCCAGTCCTGGCATTCTATGCATTTCACCACCTAGCTTCCCCTGGCACATAGTAGGAGATTAATAAATATTTTTCTTCTTTCCTTCATTTTAGAGGCATAAGTATATACTGCAGGAATTTTCATTTTAGAAGGCAAAGGACATGTATACCTATTTTTTTCTCTGTAAAGTATGAAGCAATGAAAAAAGCCTTGGATATGGAACTAAAGATCCCAAGTTCAAATCTTCATCTGTCATTTACTACTTCTTTGAATTTGCCAAGTTTCTTAACTTCCTAATTTTAGAATTTTCATCAGTAAAAGAAGACCACTCCAAGGTCTCTCCCAAATCTAAATCTCTTAATTCCTCTGGGCCTCAGTATTTTCATTTAGAAAATGAACAAATTGAATTAGAGTACCTTTGAAGTTCTTTCAGTCTTTAGTCAGTCTTCAAGCTCTTACTAGGTGTCTGTTATGTGCCAAGCATTGTGCTAAATGTTGAGAATAAAACAGAACAAAAATGCAAGTCTCCACTCTTGATGAGTTCAGGCTAATGGAGGAGATGTAAAGAACTATGTACAACCAAGATATATACAGGATTGTTTGGAGAGGATCAACAGAGGAAAAGTCACCAGCATTATGAAAGATCGGCAAAGACGTTTTGCAGAAGATGGAATTTTACTTTGGACTTGAAGGAAGATATGATCCTATTTTTTATGAAGAAATTTCTATTATAGTAGGCATGGAATATGACACAGATATGGAGAAAGAGAAGAGGTTTTGTTCCTTTTGTTTTTGGGGTTTTATGGATAGTTTTCTCTGAACAAATTTGTCTAATTACTGAGAGCTATCTCTGTTATATGGTTCCCAGTTGATTTTCCCCATAGTGTTTTGTCTACCCAGAAAGCAATGAAAGGGAACAGAAAAATCTTTTTATCTGATATAATTCTGAGCTAGAGGGTGTAAGAAACAGGTTCCTAACTTGGGGTTCCCAAGCCTTCAACAGGTTCAAGGCATCTGTGACCTTGGGGGATAAAGGTACATCTTTGTTTTACTTCATCTGCGTAAGATTTAGCATTTATTTTAATTATGGATGTGGGCAACAATCCAAATGGAGAGCATAGATTTTTTTATATCATCTCATATTTATTATAAATATCTTGAAATGTTATTTATGTTCATCACTATTTTGAAATTACTGTAATTATTAGACTTGCTGTTAGACATACTTCTATATCACCAATTTGCTTTAAAAGTATTTTAGTGACTTTCAATATAATTGATTTCCTTCTAATCCTATGTATTTTATTTTATTCATTTGAGAATGTTATTCTGAGATAAGATCTATAAACTTCACTAGATACCAATAGGGTACTTTGGCACACAAAAAAAATTAAAAACTCTTCCTCTAAGAGAAATATTTTTTAATTCTTACAACACTCTCCCAGCTGGCTTCCCCAGTCTTACTCTCACCCCATCCAAAATGAACATCATTGCTAGAGTTAGCTTTCTTAAACACCTTTCATTATATCATTGCACTGTTTAAAAATTTATAATAGTTTCTATTGCTTACTACTTCAACTCTACCTCTTGGAACTCTATATTCTCTATAATATAGTGCACTCAGGATCTTCCCTTGGGTTCATACTCCCTATCCAGGAATATGGAGAAAAAGCATTTGAATGGATTTCCAATAAGAAATTTCCTTGTTTGAAGAACAAGGTTGCTCCAATATTAAGATATCCTTGTAGCTGGTGCCTCATATGTAGTGCCCATTTTCATAAATTCTTTTGTCTGCCCCATGCCACCTTCCTTAGGATTTTGCCCTTCATCTGCCCAGACCATACACTATGATTTGGAGCTTAAAAGTACCCTTGGTACTTATAAATTGTACCTTTTTCAGATTTACTGGTTTTGCATTAAGAAAAAAAATAAAACAAAACTTTGATTTTTTTCGCAAAGTAATAGTTAATGTATTTTTACTTATTTTCCAGTAAGGATTATTATATTTGGACAGTGTTAAACCATCTACTATGATTAAATTTTGGACAAGAGACTTGGAATATGTGAGACCAAATTTTGCTATGATGTTAAAATTGAATTCCATTTTATTCAGTAAGTTACATTACAATACAACAAAGATCCTATTAATATATCTTTATATTTTATATTCTTGTTGGGAATATTAAATGTTGAACTAAAATTAGTATCTTTTAGTGGGTTTTATTATAACATATATAACATATTGTTCTGTAGCATTTCAGTTGGGTCCTACTCTTTGTGACCACACTTGAGATTTTCTTGGTAAACATCCTAGAGTGGTTTGTCATTTCCTTCTCCAATTGATTTTACAGATAAGAAATTGATGAATAGGGTCTCACAACTAGTAAGCTTCGGAGGCTGGATTTGAACTCATGAAATTGGCTCTTCCTGACCCCAGGCCCAGCACTCTTTCCACTTTGCCGCCCCAATGTGTAACATATAACATGGCTATATGCATTTTTGAAGCTTGTCACTTGGTTTAAGTGAGGTACCATCTTTATAGACATATATATTTATTTATATCACTGAAAAATTTATATTGTGTTCTAGCCATTTAAATAGATTATTTTTTAAGAAGAGTTTTGCGTTTAAAAATACTTGTATCGATCCAACCATTCTGGAGGGCAATTTGGAACTATGCTCAAAGGGCGATAAAAGACTGTCTGCCCTTTGATCCAGCCATAACACTGCTGGGTTTGTACCCCAAAGGGATAATAAGGAAAAAGACTTGCACCAAAATATTCATAGACACACTTTTTGTGGTGGCCAAAAATTGGAAAATGAGGGGATGCCCTTCAATTGGGGAATGGTTGAACAAATTGTGGTACATGTTGGTGATGGAATACTATTGTGCTAAAAGGAATAATAAAGTGGAGGAATTCCATGGAACAACCTCCAGGAAGTGATGCCGAGCGAAAGGAGCAGAACTAGGAAAACATTGTATGTAGAGACTGATACTCTGTGGTACAATTGTACATAATGGATTTCTCCATTAGTGTCAATACAATGTCCCTGAACATTCTGCAGGGATCTAGGAGAAAAAACACTATCCACAAACAAAGGACAAATTGTGGGAGTAAAAATACCGAATAAAAACAACTGTTTGAGTATAGGGATTGAGGGGACACGATTGAGGAGAGACTCTAAATGAACACCCTAATACAAATACCAACAAAATGGAAATGGGTTCGAATCAAGGACAGATGTGATACCCAGTGGAATCGCACGTTGGCTATGGGAGGGGTGGTCGGAGGGGGGGGGGAGGAAAAGAAAATGATCTTTGTTCCCAAGGAATAATGTTTGAAAATGACCAAATAGAATAATGTTCAAATTGGGAAAAAAATAAATAAAAATACTTGTATATCTTATCCCACCTAGATAATATAGCATTTGAAATTTTTTCACTATAAATTTATCCCCTTTTTCTCTCTCTGTAGTTCTCTTTTAAGATGTGAACACTCCTAAGAGATTTAGTATATAAACTTAATGTTCATTATTTATTAGATCAACTTTTCTTAAAATAAAAGGGACCCAAATATACCTGACACTAATAGGTAGTATGTTGAAGGAGGGAGGAATCAAAATAGCTATATGAGGAAAGTAACAAAGTTATAACTAGGAGTTCTGGAACCTAGATAGGAATCACAAAATTCTCTCAGGCAAAGCACTAAGAAAGGAAAATATGCTTTAAATCAAGTGTTTAAGGCAAATGTAGTTGAAAGGGTAAGATAGTCTTAGGATAGAGATGTCAGACCTTGGACCACAAGGCCTACATGGGGGCAGAGACATCATGATATCACTTCATCATGGAAAGATAGATACTCCAAGACATTGATTGCTTTGGGTAAAAACTAGGGTACCATGAGTTTGGGACAGAGAGGTGTAATGAGAAAAGGAAAGAAGTGGTTTGCAAACAGGTAGCAGAGAGAAGATGTTGCAAAGAGGGACCTTGCCTCATGCCATGGAACAATATAGGCTCAGTTCTGGAATCTGGGATGTTATAAAAAGTGGACACAGAGATAACTCTGGGCTTTTGGTTTCCTGTTTCTGGGAGACCTTGAAGCGACTACTTCCTGCTGCTTGCCATCTGGGTGAGCAAAGTGGGGTTTTGGTTTCTTATTCCCATGGAGCCAAAGCTACTCATCCTGGTGTCCAGTTTGAACAAGCCTGTCTACTGTTTCATCTACTCAAGATTCCAGCATCCTGAGAGAGTGTTTCCAGCTGCTCAGAGCTCTGTGTCCAGCCAGCCAGTGAAGGAAGACCAATAGGTCTATAGTCATCTTGGGCCTAACTGGCCCTGAGATAAAGGGTCAGTCTGATCTAAAGAACTATATATATTACCAAAATTCATCTGGGAGGATTTTAGTCAGGTAGTAAGATAGCTAGGGAAAACATTAGACAGTCAGAGTAGTAAATTAGGCAGCAAGAAGGTCAGAAGATACCCCTTTTCAGGGGTCTTAGAAGAGGAGTTGGGTTAGCTAGAAAATTTAGATTTAGAAGATCCTATTCCCTAATCCTCCCATCCAGTTTACTGAGATTCAAATAAAACTCTGTCTTTGTTTTTTAATTGATCTAAGGCTCAGATAAGGGCCTATGGGGGGAAGCCTGCAAGGTCTATCCTCACAGTGGGTTATCAAAAGCCATTGAACCTCCTTATCTCACCTCTACCAAACTACCATCCAGACTATCTACCTTATTTCAGAGGAGCTTATCTGGGGAGTGACCTCTAGTGTAGGAAGTATGCCACCTGAGAATTATCTTTTTTTAAGTATTCATTCTTGCTAACTAGGTCCTGTGCACATTTGTTTTTGTTTGCTGATGGATTTCAAGTGCTTTCAGCACCATTTAAATTTCAGTACCCTGGGAACAAAGTTCTAGTCTCCCCATCCTGGTTTTAGTTTTCAAAGACATATCTGGGCTGACCTGGAAGAATGTTAAATGGAGTTAGTGGGGGTGGACATACCAGGCAGAGAGACTAGATTGTGTAAGAAAATGTAAAAGGCTAGAAAACAAATGTTTGTGCATTAGAAAATGTACTGGCTTACCCAGAACAAGGGGTATATGAAGTATAGTACTATGATACAAGATCAGAAAGGGAGTGTATGTCAAGCTTTGGAGAGGACCTTGGATGACAATTTAAAGGATTTTTATGGATTTTATATTATAGGTAATGGAATACCACTAACGTAGAGAAACATTGGGATAAGACCTACACATTAGAAAAATTAATGAATAAAATGACTTGGGAGAGAAAGAAGGAAGACTAGAGATTGGTTAGGAGATTATTCAAATTGTCCAGGTAGTAGATGATAGTATCCCAAAGTAGGGTAGGGTCAGTAGGAGTGAAAGAAGAAAGGACAGATACAATATTTATTTTGTTGATAGAGTTGACCAGACAAGTCATTAGATGGGGAGAAGTGAGAGAGAAAGAAATCTAAACTTACTTCAAGATTTGGAGTATGGATGAATGGGAAAATGAATGAACAGGAAAATATTAAGCAATTATTAAATACTTAGTACTTCTAAGTGTTAGAGACACAAGTAGAGAAATGAGAGAGAGAGTTCCTGCCTACAAGGAGTTCATATTTTAATTGAGTGGATAACAGTTCTGTATAGATTGGATGGAAAAGACCTTAGGGTACAGCAGTGGGTTTTTATTGATGTTATTAACTAAAACAGAGAAGTAAGGGAGAATAATACCATGTTTTTGTAGGAAAATAATGAATTCTGTCTTCCACATGTTAAGTTTAAGGTGCTGGTTAGAAGTGTCTAGTAAAAAAAATGAAGAAATAGACTTGACAATAACCTAAAGGTAAAAATTGAAGTTAATTATAGCTTCTCCAGTAAGGAAGGGTAGGAAATGGAGAGATTTAAGGACAAGGAAGAACATACTACTCTATATTCATGAAAATGATAGGAATACCATAAATTGTCAAGACAAATGAGTTTATTTGATTTGTATATGTGTACCTCATTCCCCATTTATGTGAGATCATGTATACCTTTTGTTGGTTGTAGAATTTAGCTATCACATCTGTCCAATGTAAAATCAAGTATTTGTACATGTACGTTAATAATAGCTAAACAAAGTGTCAAGAAACTTATCAAAAAAGAGAAAAAGAAGAATTGATCTCCAAGGTGTTTGTAAAATGCATAAAAGAGAAAAGAGTGGAGAAAGAGACCCCAAAATAGTGAAGAGGAGAATAATATTAAGTAATTAACTTAGGATAAAAATGATTTTAAATGATTTTACCGAGAATAAGTAGTAAACAAGAGTGGCTCTGGAAATTCCAGATAGAAAGGATACTGTGTCCTCAGGATTCCAATGGATCTAAAAAAGTAAAACTTTAATTTTGAATTTTAAAGTGAGAATGATTTTACTGGATAGTCAGAACTAGGATTAGATTAATTTTGTAACAGAACCCAGAACCAAGAAAATATCTTAAGCTGGAATTTTCAGTCATATTATGTACCTTGTCATCTGCCTATCTGAAAATAGTTTTACCCTTTTATGTTCATACTCTACTGGATTAACTAAATGCAAAGTTAATGATGACTTAGGATAAAGAATGGAAAAGAAAAATATTAAAGGGCTGGGCTGTATTTCCAAGTTTGAAGTATAAATCCCTTGACTGGTAATAGTTGACAATAAGTATGATGAGCACAAGAAACCCTCTGCTTCCTCCTCCCCATCACTACCACATTTTTTACTAATGTATGAAATGTAACTAGAAACATTAAAAATGATATAATTTGATTTGTATGCACTTATCCCCACACACACACATGCACTCACCACATCCCTTCCCCCAAACACATTTTCTTTGTATCATTAATCTTATATTTATAACAGATCAAATGGTCATCAGTATCAACTGCCTAATGCAGGGACAAGTAACTGCAACATATTATATTTCCAATTTTATTAAAATTACTACTTGCTTACGGACTCTTTGAAGCCTTGTTCTTTTTAGTATCTACTTATTTGTGAAAACGCACACTGATTTGCATAGTAAATATAACAAGTCAGTATCTCCTTTAATTAGACTTCTGTCTTTATGTTCCGTTTCTTCAATGACATCAAATTCTCTCCACTTATAAGAGCGTTAACGTAAAATACACAATGATACTCAGAACCATTACTTAAATCCTATTATCTGGAATGTTTAGAAAGAGCACAGTAAAGTCACAAGCATCTAAAAACTCCATTTATAATCTTGTTTTGTATGGAGAGGGTTTTTTGGCATATGTGTGTGTATGTTGGAGAATTAGCTAACTCTAGCAAGTACAATTTCATTGCTAATTAGATTTAGAGAAGAATGTAAAAGCTAATGGCAAAATACATTTAAGAAAGGGATAATTAGTCCAAGACTGTCCATGAAATCTATTCTGCTGCTATTGCAGATGTATTGGTAGGTTCTTCATAATGTCTAGTAGCCATAGTATTTGTAATTAACATATAAACATGTAAAAAGGACTTAAGGATAGAATGCAACCAGCACCAGATATGGAAGAAAAACAGATGTCAGAAAATAGTCTATTTCTAGCTGCCTCCTGGAAAACTAATAGCATTACTGAAATTCCTCCCATGTATTACCATGTAATGCTTGAATTGCTTATTTCAGTGCCTGCTAACCTACCAAAATCAATTCAGTAATTCATGATTTAAAAAAAAAAACAAAACATGTAATTTTCTAGGTGGGACAGCAGATGGTAGTATTGTCATTTTTCTGGTCCTGTACTTTCAGTGAGCAAGAAGCTCATCTGAATAAGGACATTAGTATTGTAAAACAGAACAGAAATGGAATTCTAGGAGAATCTTTCTGTCACCCATTTTAGATGCAAGATGATATCTAAGATTCATATAATTGATACCATCAACACTATTCAAAACCTACTTTTTCTATTCATTGCTATGTTCTGGTGGCTTTTTAAAAGAGAACATTTTTTACTTTACTGTGATTCTCTTTCTTCAGCTGCTCAATTTCTTCAAGAAATGCTAGTAATATTTTGTTAGTCTCATCCTCCTTATTCTCTTACATTATTGTTTTGTTTTTATATAACAGTGAAGTAAATAAAATATCTTCAACTTGATTTTATTGGTCAGGGAACAAGTTTTATTCAATGGTTAGTCAACAATCATTATTTATAAAGTTCCTACAGTAATTTCCCAGACTCTAAGAGCTGGGGATACAAATGTGAGCAAAAAGAAAGACTTTACTTTCAAAGAGCTTACATTTTAATTGGGGAAGACAACATATACAAGGAAGCTGTAAAGGCAGAGTATAGAGGATGAAGGTTTAAGAGGTGGTAAAGGTATGTCAGAAAAGTTCCTTGTGTAGCTTGATGAGAAATAGAAAGATGGCTGGCTTGGGCACTCTCCTTAAAAGGAGATTCTGAGAGGAGCCACCTAATTGGAAGTTAGGACTTTAGGGCAGAGAGTACTTCAGAAGAACGTGTTCCAGAGCTCCAGAGGTCTTCTAGGATGAAGAAGTTTCTGAGGCTTTGTGGAAAAGTCCAAATTACAGCCTGGTGAGAAATAAATAATGCCACTTATTTGTATTTTACCTCCCCAGCATGTTGTTGTGCTTCCTTTCTATTGTTCCACTTAGCTAAACCCAAATGTCTTGTTTCTAAGCAGAAGCAGGCATTGTAAAGAGCTTAGAGGTTGGTCAGATATTAAATCACCAAGGTCATCCACTGCATCCCAAGTCATCACTGATTGTCCTGACTTTTGACTTGGCACTGGCCTTTGATGATTTTGGAAGAGAGAGTTAGGCTGATGCATTTGGGCAGCTCTACCTCACATAAATCCAACTCACAGGCAAGTCAAGACATCATTGGTCCTCTTCCAAAAGAAGGACAACAAAAACAGTATATTTTTCCCTGTGCAAATTTACTCCCAGATTTCTTCCAGTAGAATCTCTCGTCCCCTCTCCTAGGCTAAAACCCCATAAAAATGAATATTATACTTTGATCTGCCTGAAATTCATTTTCTGTATTGCCCTAGCCTAATTAATTCCATACTTGGGCATTAGTGGGTCTAAAAGATGAAAATGTTGGCTAGGTTATAATGTTACAGTTTGTGTCAAGAAGATGAAAATTCAGGTCCTGCCTCAGATACAAAGTCATTTATTTCCCATTCTTTACTCTCACACACACAAAAAAAAATGTTGCTACAAATATTGTGGTGTATATAACGTCCTTTTTATCCTTGACTTCCTTGAGGCATAAATCTAGCAGTGGAAGAACTGGTTAAATATTAGTAAACTTAATATTCTTATGCTAAAGTACAAAATGTAGGAGGAAAACACGGTTTCATTTCACAATATATAAAGAGGACAATTACAAATGTATCCCAGATAAATGACAAATAATATATTTTACTATATTTGGAGTCTGAGCATTCAAACATAGCACTATACAAGTGTTGCTATATAGAAGCAAAATTATTGCCATTATTTATATTGGGAATTGGTATTGAAAACTGAATAGACAACAGATGGTCCTGAATATAGCAGACTGGTTATTAATTAGAGAGATTGAGATAAAATTAGCTCTAACCTCTATTTTAATTTAGTATTTAATCTGTTTCAAGGTTTTGACCTCTATTTTCCTCCCCGAAAAAGTGTAATAAATGCCTTTATGTTCTTGGCAATGTAGTATGTACCAGACTCTGATTCAAATAGACAAATTTCCTACTTTTAAAAGGTCTACATTCCATTTTAAAAATTTTGAATGAATGAAATCAGTGATCTTATCTCATTAATGAGTTACCTCAGTGCTTAATCTTTTATTGACTGTATACAGAAAATAAACATACTGTTACCAGGTATAGTGTTACCAGAAAAAAATCAGTGCTGGATTATTCTTGGGTTATATACTGTACTTATGAAATCTTATATAGCCTCTTTCTGGGAATAGGCCATACTACTCAAATAGGAGCTTTTAAAGGAAAGGGCTCCTGAATAAAGAGATAGTTCTTGGAAGAAGCCAGGGATTCTGAGAGATGGAGAAAAAAAGGAGCATTTAAAGCATACAAAGGCAGGAAGATGGGAGCCAGAGCACAATATGAGAATAAAAAATAGGCCAATATACTTGGATTGTAGAGTGTATGGAGAGGAAAAATGTGTAAGAAAACTGGAAAAGAAGAATGGGCTAAGGTTGCAGACAATGTAAATAAGAAACTGTGTTTTATTTGCTCTTGGACCTAATAGGCTGAAGCTCGAGTTTATTAAATGGAGCAGTAGGTAAATGACATGGTCAGACATATGCTTTAAAAAATCACTTTGGCAGTTGAATGATGGATGGATTGGAGTGAGGAGCAGCTTGAAGCAGGGAAATGGTTACTTCAGTAGTCTAGGAGATTGGTGATGATGCCCTGTACTAGAGGTGATTGTGTGCATGAAAAAGAGGACCTGTATACTAAGAGATGCTGAGTAGAATCAGTGAGATCTGGCAACTGATTTCCATGCCTATGGTGAGTAGACATGAAAGGATGAGAGGATAATACTGAAATTGTGAAATTTAAAGTATAGTGACTCCCTCTATAATAATGAGGAAAATGAATAAGAGGGGAAGGATTAAGAGATAAAGATGAGTTGAGTTTTGCTTACCTGTAGGACATCTACTTTCACCAAAAACTGTAAGTCAGGAGAAAGATAAGACCTGGATGTATAGATTTGGTAATCATCTGCTTAGAGATGCTAATTGATCTATGGGAGCTGATAGGATCACCAAATCAAATAATATGGAGGGAAAGGGATACTAGGACATTGTGTAGAAGGATACTCATAGATAGGGCACACTATGTATGAAGGAACAGCAAAGAGATTGAGAAGGAGCATTTAGATAAGATAAGGGAGTGGGAAGCCCTTGAAATGGCTTCAATTTTTTATGTGTACAAAATATGAAGTGAGGGTCTTTCATGAAAGAGATGTTGGAAGGGGGACTATGGTAAGCCCAAGGAGGGATGAAAAGACTTGGAATAGCTGTTGTGATGAGTGGGAGAGCAAATTGTTAAGTGAGGCATATAAAATTTGCCTGGAAGCAATGAAGGCCCAAGTGAGAATATGTAAATTTGTAATGGACCAAATCAGCAGAGTTGTGTGATTTTTCTCTAGCTCTAATCAGCAGCAAGTATATAGGAGGTAAGTAGGCAGATTGCAAGAGTAATTCAGGGTTGGCCTTTGAAAAACATGATTGATGGTAGGATTAGGGTGAGGGGTTCTAAAATAGAGGGTAGCATTGAGGTGAACTGGTTCACCAAGGTCTTGACATAGGGGAGAGTGGAATATGTAGCCAGTGGTGGGATGATAACCTGGTAATGAATGTGAAGTTTTGAATTTCTAGTTAATGACAATAATTATGTCTCTTTCTCTAAGCCTCAAAGGATAGCATTTGACCTTGGATTTACTGTGATTGGCAGAGAAGGTTATTTCTTTTCATCTGTAGATGGTTCACAACAAATATTTATGGACAGCCTACTATGTGTTCCATGATTGGTAATAAGAGAATATTTTAGAGGGTATTACTGTTCCATAGAATTTAATATCATAAATCCAACTTCCAATGAGATTTGGAAAAGACCTCAGAGATCATCTAGACCAATCCCTCATTTTGTAGATGATAAAAATAAAGACTAGGGAGGACAAGAAACTTGTCCAAGGTCACATAAGGAATAATCTTGAGATATGATATTTGAACCCACATTCTATGATTCTAGAGTGAGTGCTTGTAAAAAGGATCCCATTGCCTACCTATTTCTATTGCACTGAAATGTCCTATTTTCAGATTAGTTAAATGGTGTAAAAATTCTCATGCTTACTACACCAAAATTAAGATGGCAGTGCATATATATATATATATATATATATATATATATACAAAGATATATATGTACATATATGTGTGTGTGTATATATATACACATATATATGTAAATCATTGCTTTCTCCCCCTCATCTGTCCTTTGCTTGTCTTTAGCTTGGAGCCTTTCTGTTATTCAGTTAAGGAATTAATCTCCTGAGGTCTTTTCTGATTCTAAGATTCCATGATTCTGTGAAAATTAAAATGGAATTCTGTTAAGGGCAGGCTTGATGCTTTCCCTCATTTTTCAGGTTAAATTTTGGGATGAAATGAGATGCTTAGTTTCTTTAGATTCAGCCTCCATCAAATATCTTTGAGAATTCTTCAGGTCTGCAGGGTAGGATATGGTGACTGAAGTGGTTTTCAAACATCCACTAAGTAGAAAAGGCCCTGATCTCATGTACATAGGATCTTTTATATCTCTAGATGACCTTGAAACTACATCCACACAGCCAAAGATCACCAGAAAGCTGTAGTTCTTATCCTTTTCATACACCTGGGATCAGGTTTGTCTGAAGTCTAGCTTTGTTGTTTTTTCTTTACCCATGTTGGGGATAGGAGAGCCTGGAAAGTACTGGTCCTATCACAGGTTTTTACCCTTCATGAGTTTATAATCTAAGCCGGATGCACAATGAAATTTCTGCTTTGGAAAATGAGCCAAAATAGTGAAAGCAGGGAAGGTCAGATCAAAGCAAAGGGAGATAATTCCATAGAAGTGTATGATAATATTTCAGTTGGCATACTAGACTGAGAATGGGACTTAAAGTTAAAGGGATCTGGGTTCCAATCTCATTTGAGAATAGCTATATGATTCTAAGTCATTTAACCTCTTGGATGTCATCTATCAAATAAAGGGGGTGGGTCTCTAATATCCATGCCAGCTCTAACTCTATGAACCCATGAACTCCTGTGATTTGCTTCCTTTTGTATCATTTTCCGGAAAATCCCAAATGAATGTTAAAGCTTAATCATTTAGTAAGCAAGAAATTAAAAGGTTTCTAATTGAAGTTCTTCTAAGATAAGTATGAATCTCCTCAAAATGAAAAGTTTGCAGACTTATTTTGCAAACTTATTGCTAATCCATTAAAACAAGAACCTAGGTAGATGAATAAAAATCAGCAGGCTGATTGAATTTTAGGAAAGCAATAAATGTAATTATTGTTTAAAATAATTCAGTCCGGAATTCTCTTCTAAATTTAAGAAGGGTCCAATTAGCTGTATTCAAGTAACAAAAAAAAAATGAATTCCCAAATGATAGCAATATAATGGGATTTGAACATTTTGGGTGAATTATCAATATGGAAGAGAGGAAACACTAGTTTATGTTTAATAGTCTTAGCTGGCCCAGTTATAAAGGTCTCAGAAGCAAGTTGGATATCTACCCACTTTGTTGGGAAGAACCGAAAAAAAGGATTTCCCTTAATTCTGTATTTTCTTAGAGAATTAACTTCTGATTTTCCATAAAGTAGCCTATTAATTTATTACTCCATCACTGTTTTTTTCACATTGGACTGGTTTTTTCATACTTTTCAATAAAAACTAAAATGAAAAGAATTTCATTTCAGAATTGGAAATGATATTGGAAATCAGTTGTCCGATAGTCCTTGCCCTCTCTCCTACACTCCAACTACTGACTGCCCTGGCTTCCTTTGAGCACTGACTAAAACCTCATCTCCTCCAGGAACCCTTCCTTAACTCCTCTTAATTCCAGTGCCTTTTCTCTGTTAATTATTTCTAATTCATCCTGTATATGGTGGTACAGTGGGAAAAGCAGTGACATGTCAGAGGGCTTCAACTCAAATCCCACCTCTAATAGTTATTTGTATCACCTTGGGAAGAATATTTACCTTCCCTGCAACTCAGTTTCCTCATCTGTAAAAGGAGAGAGTTCGTATAGATGGGCTCTTAAGACCTTTCCAAACATAGATCTATGATCATATTAAGGGTTACATTGAGAAATAGATATAAAATTTAAATTACATCAGCTAGAAATGGTCAACATAATGTTATTGATCCACCATTCACACAAACATTTAGGAATGGGAATAGTGTCATTCATGTTTTAATTTAGTCATTAATGTGGGTCAGGGGGGACGCTTGTCAACTCCAAGCAAAAGCTCTGATGCTCTAGGAGATCTGTCCTGGGTACGTCTATGGTAGTCATTTTGTTTTACAAAGCATGGGCAGAAACATAGCTGAAGATACTGGCCAAAGGCTACTTCTCTAGACTTGCCAGACAGGAACTGAATTAGCTAATGACAACTGTTCTAGGAGAATCCAGTAGGGGAGTAAAAGGTTAAGCCTTTTTTTTTTTTTAATGGCCCTGGAATGGGGTATTGCTAATTAAAAGTAAGGAATGGCATTAATTTCGGGGGGAGGGGGAACAGAACAAAACAAAATGTTTTAGTGTAGTTGAAATTGGATTTGTAGTCAAAAGACCTCACTCCAAGACAAGTCAATCTTGAGCAAACCTTTATTAGGTGTTGTGTCAGTGCCTATGATCAGATCAACCTACCTTCCAGGACACAGCAATCTGGGTTCCTATGGAATAAAGTTTGATCTTAGAGACCTGACTCCAAGAAAGTAAAATTCTCTCTGGGTTTGTTCTCACACAAAATTAAAACTCCAGGGACACTTCTCAAGCAAAGATTGGGTATGGCTTACTTTTAGGACTTCCCCAAATTTCCTCATATAATTCTCTACAATTTGGCAATTGATTGGATGTGAGTGAAGGAGAGAGTAAAAAAAACAAAAACCACTATTTTTTTTGTCCATTGTTTCTTGTCCTCATTCTTTTACTTAATGTCTCTCATACCTTAGGAGAACAGTACTGGTCCAGTTAAAAGTATGGAAAAATGAACCATAAGCTCTCAGTTCAAATTCCAGCTTTAATTGATCATGGGAAAGTTCCTTAATTGGACTGGGTCTCAATGTCCTTATCTGTAAAATAATGGAGTTGGATTAGACCCTTTTGAGTTCCATATATTTTTCCTATGATCCTACATGACTGCCCCACCCTCATTTTCCATTCATGTGACATTCTTTTTGAAAAAAAAAAATTCTTACCTTCCATCTTAGAATCCAAGGTGCAAAGGTATAAGAATGGTAAAGGCTAGGCAGTGGGGGTTAAGTGACTTGCCCAGGTTCATACAGTTAGGAATGATGTTTTAAATAATGTACTTTATGCCACTTCTTGCAAAGAAGTTATCAGTGGAGATATGCAGGAGTTCTTGATGTAGACCATGTGTCTTTCCATTGTCCTGTCAGTTATTTACAATTTCAAATCTTCTGAAATGATGAAATTCCATGATTTGCAGCTCTGTAGTACCACTGCAGAAATACTAGTGGTGAAAAAATTGGTTTTTGTAATAACTTATGAAATAGTAATCATCTTCTGAAATATTTTAGGTAGAAGAGCACTGTAGTTAGATATTAATTATTTAAATTTAATGCACTTAAATTTATAAATCTCTTCATTTGAGCACTGGATTTGGGTTATAACTTTCAAGGAAGAAGAACCCTGGACAATGCCTAGGAAAGATTCTCTTTTGTCACATCTGGCATACAGAGACTAGAGATTTGGAAGAACTCCCCAAAAGGCTTGAATGGTGGGGTATATGAGGAAAATATGCCCTGCAGTGGATCATACAGTTTGTTGAATTCAAATAATATCAAGTCAGCAAAACTTTATTCAATGTCCACTATGGGTAGTGTACTACACCAATCTTGGAGCAGCTAGATGACACCGTAGATAGAGTGCTGTGCTGTGGTTAGAGTCAGGAAGACATCTCACTGAGTTCAAATCTGGCATCAGACACTTACTAGCTGTGTGACCCTATGCAAGTAGCTTAACTCTGTTTGCCTCAGTTTCCTCCACTATAAAATGAGATTGAAAAAGAAATGGCAAAGCACTCCAGTGTCTTTGTTAAGAAAATCCAAAATGGGGTCACAAAAAAGTGGTCACAACTGAAAAATGATTAAACAGAAACTAAACTAGTCAAAGGTAATATAAATAGGGAAGATGCTTGCCCTCAAAGAACTTAAAGTCTAGCATGACAATAAGACTTAGACACATTATTATAATATGAAATGTGTTGTGAAAAGTACCTATGGAAGATGAAGCAAAGAAGGATTAGAGATTTGGGAAAGAGAATACTTCTAAATGTGAGAGGTGAGGAAAGTTTTCATGGAGGAAGTGTTTATATATATACACATATATATTATATATATATGCATATATACACATATACACAATGTGTGAAGACAATGCTGTCTTCACATAGATGTATATATAGCATTTCATGTAAACAATAAGGCTTCCTTGATGATGCTTCTGTTTGGAAATGGCATTGGGTTAATTGCATCAAATACTGGAGCACTGCAGAGTATCCTAAATGAGATCCATAATTACGTAAAAGAGTTTGGCCTAAGCATGCACACAAGGGAAAAAAATGCAGAGAGATAGAGAATGTCTGTTTTCAAACTGATAGGCAGCTGGATGGATAACTCACAGATCTGGCCCCTCAGTGCATGTATCTAGGACAGGAATTGCAAATGGACGAATAGAGAAGAGAATTAGAGAATTGTATTTGGGAAGTTATACAGTACTTTAAATGATGGCAGATGCCTTTCTTAAACAAAGTTCCACCTTTTCAACATCATTTTAAAAATCTTTTTTTCTCTTCTTTTAACATTTATTTTTTTCCAATTTAAAATGTGTTTAATTTACCTAATATTTCTCCCTACTCACTAGGGGCAAGAGAAGTAAAATAGAGTCCTTATAACAAATATGCATGGATGTTCACATTGTTCATGTCTAGAAGTACATCTCAATCTGCATCTTGAGTCCAGTACCTCTCAGTTCATGGGTTGGGTAACATGGTTCATCATTAATACTTAGAATTATATTAAAGTGACTCATTTTTAGGAATGTTCCCTACCTCCAATGCAACAACGGTTTCCCCTCAGATCATATTATATTTAATTAATTTTATATCATGACCATAAGCATATTGTTTGAGGAAATGGGAATATTTAGAGTCTAAATATGAGAAGACTCAAGGGGCACAAGAGAGCTGTTTTCAAGTGTTTGAAGGGCTATTATATACTCTTTGGTTCTAGAGGACAGAACCAGGAACAATACATAGAGGTATCTAAGAGACACATTTAGTTTGATGTTGAAATTCTGCCTAACAGTGGTAGCAATAAAGAGTTGAATAGTTTGCTTTAGGATATGACAGGTTTCCCCTTGTTGGAAGTCTAGCAGTGGCTAGAGGACGGGTTATCATATATATTATAATGAATATTCTTTTCAGGTACTACTATATGGTTCAATGGATAGAGCTCTGGGCCTGGAGTCAGGAAGATCTGAATTCAAATCCAGACTCAGACATTCATTAGTTGTGTAATCCTAGATAAGTCACTTAACCTCTGTTTGCCTTAATTCAGTGGAGAAGAAAATGGCAAACCACTCCAGCATCTTTGCCAGGAAAATCCTATTTAAGGTCACAAAGATTTAAACATGACTGAACAACAGCAAATGGGTTTTACTAGAAGGTTGTTGACGTCCCTTCCAACTCTAAATTCTGAGACACACTGGCTGAAGCTAATTAAGCACATTTAGCATTTTAGCACCTTCTGATCTGGCATTTTGGACCTTTATTTAAGAGCCCTCTAGCACTGATTTTAAAAAGAAAGCAGATTAGGAATAGCATTTCCTTTTTTGTGATTTGCATTATTAATAGGAATAATGTAATTTTAAATAGTTATTTTGTGGATGAAAGCTCCCCCAGAACACATCTGTTCTGTTCAGCAAAGTTATACCAGAAGCTCGGTGTATGCACATGGGAACAAAAGTACATTGTAGTTTGGAAATAGCAATTGTAAGCTTGTATAGGAACAAGGAAAGATAACCTGAACAGTGATAGCTGTTCAGGGACTATTTGAATAATCAAGAGGTTGTATCCATCTGCTCTGGGGCTGTTTTAACACCAAGATAAAATTAAGTGAACTCAGAATGACTCAAATATTAGCTATATCCTGATAGATTTATTTGGTACATTTTTGGCACTTCAGCAATATAATAATCACATGTTAAATGAAGATTTGAGTATTTTATATACTTCTTGATAGGGCCGATGTCAATACTCTTATTAGATTGTAATTCTAACAGGTCAGAATCTGATTCATGTAAAATGCTACTTTTTGGCATACCTGGAAAATATCCCATTTAAACTGAGATCCCAAGTGACATTAGAATTATTTTTTTTTCAAATGCCCATTTAGAGAACTTAAAAGAAAAAAATTTGTAATTTCACCATTATAGGATTTCTCAGGGAAGAATGTGCTTTAATGATGAAGATTGGTACTTCCTTTGCAACTTATAGAGTTGCCTGGGAATTAATTAGACATAAGACATACCCAGCAGTACAGAGGCCAAGAGCAGACCTTGAACCCAAGTCTTCCTGACTCTGAGGGAAGAGAACTGTCAACTATACCACAATACCTTTCAGATGCATTCTTTGATGAAGAATCTATGATTTCATCCAAGTGGGTATTTCTTCCTTAGACAACAGGTTGCCTATCTTCTGGAAGGATCTTCCCTGAACAAAGCTGGCCTGATCTCCCAAAGTCACACATACACAATTGCCAGACTGTAGTTAAAGACTGTCAGTTTTAGAAGGAGTTATCTGAGCTTGACTTCTCCCTTGGATAACCTAGGGTCATAATGAGGCATCACAGAATTTTTAGTATAGGGAGAGCTCTTCTAATTTATCAATATCTGTCCTTTTTGGGAACCTTCTCAGACCTCTTACTGAAATCTCAGTGAGTTAGTTGCATTTAAAGTTATTTCTTTCAAAGACTTGTTAGTGTTTTACTTCTTATTAAGATGCTGAGGCTAGGACTTTCATTTTATAGATGAAAACAAAACAAACCTGAGCAATGGAGAGATTAATTAGTTGAAGGAGCTTGGGGACCAACTATAAACTCTTCTGCTTGGCATTGAAAGCTGGTTACAACCCAGCTCCTTCTTCCTTTTCCAGTATTCTTCTATATTACTTCCTTCCATTTACTTCATTGTCATTTAACACTAGTCTTCATGATATTCCTCTTAAAAATAGTTCCACCTTTCATTTCCATTCCTTTGCAATAACATATTCCCTCCTCATCTCTGACCCTTATTTCCTGCAGGACTTGGCTCAAACCTGCCTTTAAAAAGAAGTCTTTCCTGATTTCAGCCTCTCCTTTTTCCCCATACTAAAACTACATCTCATTTATTACATATATATATATATATATATATATCATATCATATGCTTATATGTGGACATGCTATTGCCTCCATTTTTGTAACTCCAATGCTTAGTACAGTATTTGGTACATAGTTAGTGCTTACCAATTGCTTAATTCATAAGTCCTCCATTTCTAAATTTCTAAAATTCTAAGATTTTTAGATTCTCCATATAAAGTGTTTTAAAGGGCACATTTGCCCATTCTTCCTACAATGAAGCATCTTTCTTTGATATAACAATGCTTCAATGAATCTTTTGTCTGATGTATTCACTTCATTAACATAGATCAATTAATGAATTAATCAATGATTAAATTTGCCTGGAGAATAAAAAGTGGTGGTGGTGATGATGATGATAAGATACGATACGTATCCTGTCTATGAAGTATGTGGGATAAATCACTTGACCATTCAGGGTTCTAGGCAACTCAATTGAAATAATAAGTTGCCAATAAGATGCCACCCTGAATTCATAGGAGAAATTCTTTCATCTAGGAGTTTTTTTTATGGCAATAAAATCTTTGATAGCTATCCTCAAATGTATGAAGGACTTGTTCTGCTTGGCTATGGGGAGCAGAACTAGAACAAGGGGTGGATGGCAGTTGAAAATAAGCAAAGCTTCTGGGTAAACATGGAGGCAGTCTAGACGCAAGACGCGTTCTCTCCTCAGCACCCACAGATATAGACTTCCTCAAAAGACCAAAAAAAAAAACAAATTCATAAGAACAAAGGTACTCTACAGAAGGGCACAGTATTGAAGGTATGTGGGATTTGGGCATTTCCACACTATAAGGGGGTGAAAAATCTCCCATCAAAACTACGAGCTGATCTACCCACACCCACCCCACCTATGGAGCCAGAGTCAGAGCCAGCGCACACCAGCATCAGTGAGCAAGGGGAACCTTTAGAGTAAATGAGGGGCACCTCTAGGTCCTTGGAAGCTGACTAAGACCACCAAAGACCTACCCCTGAGAGCAGCTACACCTAAAACCCCAGAAGGCTGAAGAGTGCAGACCATGGGTGCTCACGGTAAACTAACACAGAGAAGGGAAGCAAACAGAAGAAGCTGATGAGCTTCGGAAGCTAAACTCAGGCAAAAGCCTTGCTCCTTAGCTCCATACACAGAGAGCCTGCCCATCTCACTCAGATTTCTGACTACAAAGGGAAGGAAAAACCTCCACAATGATGGCAAATTGTGCCCAGGAGCAACAACCTCCCTATAAGAAAAAACAGGAAGAAGGGGTTGACCCTGGAAATTTTTAATGTAGGAAAAACCCAGGCTACAGAGGAAATATAGGAGGAAATCCAAATATACCCAAAACTTTCAAAAAAGTGGAAATTGTCCACAAGCTTTTGAAGAATTTAAATTGGAGCTTATCAAAAAAGATGGAAGCCTTCTGGCAAGAAAAGTGGGAAATAATTCAAAGAGAAAATAACAGTTTGAAGGACAAGAACTCCCACTCCCAATTGGAGAAACAGCTGGAAGCTATGAAAAGCAGGATAGACAAAACCAAAAATCAAAAGATTATAGCAGAAAATCAGTGATTAAAAACCAGAATTAGGCAACTGGAAGACAATGATCTTGCAAAACATCAGGAATTAATAAAGCAAAGTCAAAAGACTCACAAAATAGAAGAAAACATAAAATATCTCACTGACAAGATGACAGATCAGGAAAACAGATCATGGCGAGACGATTTGAGATTCATTGGTCTACCTGAAAAGTCAGAAATGAAGAGAAATCTTGACATCATACTACAAAAAAATCATTAAAGAAAACTGCCCTGATGATTTTTAACAAGGAGGCAAAAAAGACATTGAAAGAGTTCATAGAACACCCTCTACACTAAATCCTCAAAAGACAACTCACAGGAATGTATTTGGCAAATTCAAGAGCTTTCAAGCTAAGGAGAAAATACTACAAGAAGCCAAAAAGATACAATTCAGATACCAAGGAGCACCAATTAGGATCACACAAGACCTGGCATCTTTCACACTAAAGGACTGCAAGGTGTAGAACGTGATATTCAGAAAGGCAAGAAAATTGGGTCTTCGACCAAAGATCACCTATCTATAAAAACTGACTATATACTTCCAGGGAAAAGTATGGGCATTCAACAAAATAGAAGATTTCCAAGAAATTGTAAAGAAAAGACCAGATCTAAGTGAAAAGTTTGATATCCAAACACAAAGATAAAGAGAAACCTGAAAAGGTAAATATAAAAGAGAGGAGAAAGGGAAAAAATGTTTTTTATTCAAAATTTCTACTTTATGGGCTACAATTAGATCAAATTATGTATATTAATATATGGGGAAAATGTTATTTGTAACTCTCAAAATTATATTCACTATTATAGTAATTAGAAGAATCATTCACAGGAAGAAATTGGGGTAATAAGTGCTATAAGATGATAT
Organism: Monodelphis domestica; assembly: GCF_027887165.1. Lineage (NCBI taxonomy): Eukaryota > Metazoa > Chordata > Mammalia > Didelphimorphia > Didelphidae > Monodelphis > Monodelphis domestica. The sequence goes on along the minus strand of NC_077234.1, from coordinate 77,620,055 downwards.
GCAAAAAAAGAAAAAGGGAGGGGGGAATCTAAGATGGCACCGAGAGATACTTGAAGAAATAAAATAAATAAAATAATCTTTATCACGCAAAGATATGCATGGGAAGGGGAGGGGAAGAAAACTCTTATAAGAAGGCAAAGAAAAGAGTGCTAATAGGTAATACTTAAAGCCTACTCTCAGTGAAATCAACTCTGAGAGAGAAAAGCATCTTGATCCATTGAGGTCTTGAATTCTATCTTATCCTACAGGGAAATTAATAAGGGAAAACTAAGAAGGGTAGGGGGGAGGGAGTACAAAAAGGGAGGGAAAGAGATGGGGGGAGAGAATTTAACAAACCCTGAAAAACCAGGAAGGGAACAAAAAGGGAGCAGCAATAAAGGAAAGCATACCAAGGGAGGGGATTAGGGGGATTGATTAGAAGTAAACCACTGGTTTAAAAGGATATAGTAAAAGAAGAAAGGACAGAACTAGGAGAAGATATCAAAATGCTGGGGAATACACAAGTGACAATCATAACTTTGAATATGAATAGGATGAAGTTGCCCATAAAATGAAAGCAAATAGGAGAGTGGATTAAAATCCAAAATCCTACCATATGTTGTCTACAAGAAACATACCTGAGGTGGGTGGACACTCACAAGGTTAGAATCAAAGGTTGGAGCAAAACCTATTGGGCCTCAACTTACAGAAAGAAGGCAGGAGTTGCAATCATTATATCTGACAAAGCCAAAGTAAAAATAGATCTGATTAAAAGGGATAGGGAATGATAAAAGGGATTTTAGACAATGAGGAAATATCACTAATCAACATGTATGCACCAAATGCTATATAGCATTCAAATTTCTAAAGGAGAAGCTAGTACAATTGAAGGAGGAAATAGATAGTAAAACTATACTAGCAGGAGACCTGGACCTATTACTATCAAATTTAGATAAATAAAATAAAAAAATAAATAAGAAAGAGGTAAAAGATGTGAATGAAATATTAGAAAAATTAGTTAATAGGCATATGGAGAAAAATAAGTAGGGACAAAAAGGAATACATCTTTTAAGCAGCATATGGTACATTCACAAAGATTGACCATGTACTAAGTCATAAAAACATGGAATACAAGTGCAGAAAAGCAGAAATAATAAATGCAACCTTTTTAGATCATAACACAATGAAATAATGATCAGTTAGGGTACATGGAGAGCCAAATCAAAAATTAATTGAAAATTAAATAATATGATTCTCCAAAATCAGTTATTAAGAGCAAATCAAAGAAACATTTAATAATTTCATTGAAGAAAATGACAATGATGAGACATCCTTTCAAAATCTATGAGATGCAGCCAAAGCAGTACTCAGGGGGAAAATTATATCCTTGCATTCATATATTAACAAATTATGGAGGGCAGAGGTCAATGAATTGGACATGCAAATCAAAAAATTTGAAAGCGAACAAATTAAAAATCCCCAGAAGAAAACTAAATTATAGATCCTAAAAATTAAGGGAGAAATTCATGAAATCAAATGTGAAAGAACTGATGAGCTAATCAATAATACTATAACCTGGTATTTTGAAAAAAAAAACAAATAGACAAAGTACTGGACAATCTAATAAAATAAAAGGAGAGAAGAAAACCAAATTAACAGTATCATAGATGAAAAGGGAGACCTCACCTTCAAAGAAGAGGAAATTAAGGAAATCATTAAAAATGATTTTGCCCAATTTTATTGCAATAAATATGGCAATCCAGTTGACATGGATGAATATTTACAAAAACGCAAATTGCCCAAATTAACAGAAGAAATATAATTCTTAAATAATCCAATATCAGAAAAAGAAATCAAACAAGCCATCAAAGAACTCCCTAAGAAAAAAATCCCCGGACTTCCGGTTAAGATGGCGGCTTAGAGAAAGCTGAAGTTCAGATCTCCGGAAAACCCTTCCCGACCGATCTCAAACTAGAAGCTCCTAAGGCGCCGAAATTCAAAACGATCAACAGCACAGACCCTGGGAACCCTCCTCCTGGACCTGGACCCGGTTCAAAAGGTACGGCTCCCCTTAAAAGCCAGAACCCGAGATCCCTCGGACCTCAGGGGTAGGAGCGCAGAGTCCAAGGCTCCCGGAAGCGGCAGCCGCGCCGGGCTCAGAGAGCAGGGTCTGAGGAACAACAACCCTCAGGGTCTTCTACCCAAGTCCCAGTCCGGGTGAAAGTTACTGCCTGGGGCTTCCGCTGCAAAGAGCCAGTCGGTCAAAGAGCCGGTCGGTCCGGGTGAAAGTTACTGCCTGGGGCCTCCGCTGCAGAGAGCTGGTCAAAACAACAGCAACCCTCAGGGCGGGCAAGACAGCCTCACGGGCTGGATCCTGCTATCCAAGTCTCAGTGAAAGTCTGTGCTCTCGGAGCTTGGGGAAGCGGCAGCCCATCCCCCCGCAGGCCGACGAAACAGCCTCACGGCCAGGGATTCTGAAGGCAACTTCCGGAAATCGAGCCAGGGGGAGAGTGTGGCCTCGTGGTCCGACCCTTCCATTCCAGTTCCAGTGAGGCATATTCAGTTTAACCCAGGGAACGCTCATAGAACCAACATCTGCCCAGGACTAAAGCCTCTGATCACCAGACAAAGACAAGAAAAGCCAATCCTCCACGTTCAGAGATGACAAATTCCACAGAAGCACAGAAGCCCCAAAATACCAAGAAAAATAAGAAGAAAGGGGCGACTCTGGACACATTCTATGGAGCCAAAATACAAAATACAGAGCAGATAGAAGAAGATATACAAGAAAATTCTCCAAAATCTTCCAAAGGAAATAGAAACTCTCCACAAACCCATGAAGAATTTGAATCAGAAAGGACCAAAAAGATGGAAGCCCACTGGGAGGAAAAGTGGGAAATGATGCAAAAGAAATTCACGCATCTACAAAACCAGTTTGACCAAACTGTAAAAGAAAACCAGGCTTTAAAGCAAGAACTAATAAAGCAAAGCCAAAACACCAAGAAATTAGAAGAGAACATAAAATATCTCACCGACAAGGTGATAGATCTGGAAAACAGGGGGAGAAGAGATAATTTAAGAATAATTGGACTCCCAGAAAAGCCAGAAATAAACACCAAACTGGACATGGTGATACAAGATATAATCAAAGAAAATTGCCCAGAGATTCTAGAACAAGGGGGCAATACATCCACTGACAGAGCTCACAGAACACCTTCTACACTAAACCCCCAAAAGACAACTCCCAGGAATGTAATTGCCAAATTCCAAAGCTATCAAACAAAAGAAAAAATCCTACAGGAAGCCAGAAAAAGACAATTTAGATATAAAGGAATGCCAATCAGGGTCACACAAGACCTTGCAAGTTCTACGCTGAATGATCGTAAGGCATGGAACATGATCTTCAGAAAGGCAAGAGAGCTGGGTCTCCAACCAAGAATCAGCTACCCAGCAAAACTGACTATATACTTCCAAGGGAAAGTATGGGCATTCAACAAAATAGAAGACTTCCAACTTTTTGCAAAGAAAAGACCAGAGCTCTGTGGAAAGTTTGATACCGAAAATCAAAGAGCAAGGAATACCTGAAAAGGTAAATATTAAGGAAAGGGGAAAAATGTTATCTTCTTTTACTCAAACTCTCTTCTATAAGGACTACATTTATATCAACCTATGTATACTAATATGTGGGGAAAATGTAATGTATAAATAGGGGGTAAAGAAAGACCAAATAGAATAATGGTTCTCACACAAAGATTCACAGGGGAAGGGGAGGGGAAGAAAACTCCTATAAGAAGGAGAGGAAGAGGGGGGGGGGGTTTACTTAAACCTCAATCTCAGGGAAATCAACTCTGAGAGGGAAAAACATCCAGATTCATTGGGATCTTGAATTCTATCTTACCCAACAAGGGTAAGGAGAAGGGAAAACCAAGGGGGGGAGGGGGAGAGGGAGAACAAAAAGGGAGGGAAAGAGAGGGGGGAGGGGGAGGGAACAAAAAGGGAGGGACTAAAAAGGGAAACATCAAGGGAGGGGACAAGGGGGACTGATTCAAAGTAAATCACTGGACTAAAAGGTAGAGCCGAAGAAGAAAAGGTTAGAATTAGGGAAGGCAATCAAAATGCCAGGGAGTCCACAAATGACAATCATAACTTTGAACATGAATGGGATGAACTCACCCATAAAACGTAGACGAATAGCTGAATGGATTAGAATCCAAAACCCTACCATATGTTGTCTTCAAGAAACACACATGAGGCGGGTTGACACCCACAAGGTCAGAATTAAAGGATGGAGTAAGACCTTCTGGGCCTCAACTGATAGAAAGAAGGCAGGAGTGGTAATCATGATATCTGATAAAGCCAATGCAAAAATAGACCTGATCAAAAGGGATAGGGAAGGTAATTATATTTTGTTAAAAGGGACTCTAGACAATGAGGAAATATCATTAATCAACATGTATGCACCAAATAATATAGCACCCAAATTTCTAATGGAGAAACTAGGAGAATTGAAGGAAGAAATAGACAATAAAACCATACTAGTGGGAGACTTAAACCAACCATTATCAAATTTAGATAAATCAAATCAAAAAATAAATAAGAAAGAGGTAAAAGAAGTGAATGAAATCTTAGAAAAATTAGAATTAATAGACATATGGAGAAAAATAAATAGGGATAAAAAGGAATACACCTTCTTCTCAGCACCACATGGCACATTCACAAAAATTGACCATACATTAGGTCACAGAAACATAGCACACAAATGCAAAAAAGCAGAAATAATGAATGCAGCCTTCTCAGATCACAAGGCAATAAAAATAATGATTAGTAATGGTACATGGAAAACCAAATCTAAAACCAATTGGAAATTAAACAATATGATACTCCAAAACCGTTTAGCTAAAGAAGAAATCATAGAAACAATTAATAATTTCATCAAGGAAAATGACAATGGCGAAACATCCTTTCAAACCTTTTGGGATGCAGCCAAAGCGGTAATCAGGGGCAAATTCATATCCCTGAAAGCTCATATTAACAAACAAGGGAGAGCAGAGATCAATCAATTGGAAATGCAATTGAAAAAACTCGAAAGCGATCAAATTAAAAACCCCCAGCAGAAAACCAAATTAGAAATCCTAAAAATTAAGGGAGAAATTAATAAAATCGAAAGTGATAGAACTATTGATTTAATAAATAAGACAAGAAGCTGGTACTTTGAAAAAACAAACAAAATAGACAAAGTACTGGTCAATCTAATTAAAAAAAGGAAGGAAGAAAAGCAAATTCACAGCATTAAAGATGAAAAGGGGGACAGCACCTCCAATGAGGAGGAAATTAAGGCAATCATTAGAAATTACTTTGCCCAATTATATGGCAATAAATACACCAATTTAGGAGAAATGGATGAATATATACAAAAATACAAACTGCCTAGACTAACAGAAGAGGAAATAGAATTCTTAAATAATCCCATATCAGAAATTGAAATCCATCAAGCCATCAAAGAACTTCCTAAGAAAAAATCCCCAGGTCCTGATGGATTCACCTGTGAATTCTATCAAACATTCAGAGAACAGTTAACCCCAATACTATACAAACTATTTGACATAATAAGCAAAGAGGGAGTTCTACCAAACTCCTTTTACGACACAAACATGGTACTGATTCCAAAACCAGGCAGGTCAAAAACAGAGAAAGAAAACTATAGACCAATCTCCCTAATGAATATAGATGCAAAAATTTTAAATAGGATACTAGCAAAAAGACTCCAGCAAGTGATCAGAAGGATCATTCACCATGATCAAGTAGGATTCATACCAGGGATGCAGGGCTGGTTCAACATTAGGAAAACCATCCACATAATTGACCACATCAACAAGCAAACTAGCAAGAACCACATGATTATCTCAATAGATGCAGAAAAAGCCTTTGATAAAATACAACACCCATTCCTATTAAAAACACTAGAAAGCATAGGAATAGAAGGGTCATTCCTAAAAATAATAAACAGTATATATCTAAAACCAACAGCTAATATCATCTGCAATGGGGATAAACTAGATGCATTCCCAATAAGATCAGGAGTGAAACAAGGATGCCCATTATCACCTCTACTATTTGACATTGTACTAGAAACACTAGCAGTAGCAATTAGAGAAGATAAAGAAATTGAAGGCATCAGAATAAGCAAGGAGGAGACCAAGTTATCACTCTTTGCGGATGACATGATGGTCTACTTAAAGAATCCTAGAGATTCAACCAAAAAGCTAATTGAAATAATCAACAACTTTAGCAAAGTTGCAGGATACAAAATAAACCCACATAAATCATCAGCTTTTCTATATATCTCCAACACAGCTCAGCAGCAAGAACTAGAAAGAGAAATCCCATTCAAAATCACCTTAGACAAAATAAAATACCTAGGAATCTATCTCCCAAGACAAACACAGGAACTATATGAACACAACTACAAAACACTCGCCACACAACTAAAACTAGACTTGAACAATTGGAAAAACATTAACTGCTCATGGATAGGATGAGCCAATATAATAAAAATGACCATCCTACCCAAACTTATTTATCTATTTAGTGCCATACCCATTGAACTACCAAAATACTTCTTCACTGATTTAGAAAAAACCATAACAAAGTTCATTTGGAAGAACAAAAGATCAAGGATATCCAGGGAAATAATGAAAAAAAACACATATGATGGGGGCCTTGCAGTCCCAGACCTCAAACTATATTACAAAGCAGCAGTCATCAAAACAATTTGGTACTGGCTAAGAAACAGAAAGGAAGATCAGTGGAATAGACTGGGGGAAAACAACCTCAGCAAGACAGTATACGATAAACCCAAAGATCCCAGCTTTTGGGACAAAAATCCACTATTCGATAAAAACTGCTGGGAAAATTGGAAGACAGTGTGGGAGAGACTAGGAATAGATCAACACCTCACACCCTACACCAAGATAAATTCAAAATGGGTGAGTGACTTAAACATAAAGAAGGAAACCATAAGTAAATTGGGTAAACACAGAATAGTATACATGTCAGACCTTTGGGAGGGGAAAGGCTTTAAAACCAAGCAAGATATAGAAAGAATCACAAAATGTAAAATAAATAATTTTGACTACATCAAACTAAAAAGCTTTTGTACAAACAAAACCAATATAACTAAAATCAGAAGGGAAACAACAAATTGGGAAAAAATCTTCATAGAAACCTCTGACAAAGGTTTAATTACTCATATTTATAATGAGCTAAATCAATTGTACAAAAAATCAAGCCATTCTCCAATTGATAAATGGGCAAGGGAAATGGATAGGCAGTTCTCAGATAAAGAAATCAAAACTATTAACAAGCACATGAAGAAGTGTTCTACATCTCTTATAATCAGAGAGATGCAAATCAAAACAACTCTGAGGTATCACCTCACACCTAGCAGATTGGCTAACATAACAGCAAAGGAAAGTAATGAATGCTGGAGGGGATGTGGCAAAGTAGGGACATTAATTCATTGCTGGTGGAGTTGTGAACTGATCCAACCATTCTGGAGGGCAATTTGGAACTATGCCCAAAGGGCGACAAAAGAATATCTACCCTTTGACCCAGCCATAGCACTGCTGGGTCTGTATCCCAAAGAGATAATGGACACAAAGACTTGTACAAAAATATTCATAGCTGCGCTCTTTGTGGTGGCCCAAAACTGGAAAACGAGGGGATGCCCATCAATTGGGGAATGGCTGAACAAACTGTGGTATATGTTGGTGATGGAATACTATTGTGCTCAAAGGAATAATAAAGTGGAGAAGTTCCATGGAGACTGGAACAACCTCCAGGAAGTGATGCAGAGCGAGAGGAGCAGAACCAGGAGAACATTGTACACAGAGACTAATACACTGTGGTATAATCGAACGTAATGGACTTCTCCATTAGGGGCGGTGTAATGTCCCTGAACAACTTTCAGGGATCCAGGAGAAAAAAAACACCATACATAAGGAAAGGATAAACTATGGGAGTGGAAACGCCGAGAAAAAGCAACTGCCTGAATACAGAGGTTGAGGGGACATGACAGAGGATAGACTTTAAATGAACACTCTAATGCAAATACTATCAACAAAGCAATGGGTTCAAATCAAGAAAACATCTAATGCCCAGTGGACTTACGCGTCGGCTATGGGGGGTGGGGGGGAGGAAAAGAAAATGATCTATGTCTTTAACGAATAATGCTTGGAAATGATCAAATAAAATATATTAAAAAAAAAAAAGAATGTGAATATCAAGAAGACAAGGCTCAGACAAACTTCCTAGGCTCTTGGATCAGGGTTTTTTGCTTGTTTGTTTTTTACATGTAGTATTTATGTTTCAGGGGCCCTGATTTGAACAAGGGCACATCTAACTCCATGCAAAAGTGAGCTAGATTTTACAATAGACTTTGGTTATCTTTTTAAAAAAAAAAAAATCCCCAGGGCCTGATGGATTCACAAGTGAATTCTATCAAACATTCAACGAACATCTAATCCCAATACTATGCAAACTATTTGACATAATAAGCAAAGAGAGAGTTCTACCAAATTACTTTTATGACACAAATATGGTACTGATTCCAAAACCAGTCAGGTCAAAAATGGAGAAGGAAAATTACAGACCAATCTCCTTAATGAACACAGATGCAAAAATCTTAAATAGGATACTAGCAAAAAGACTCCAGCAAGTGATCATGAGGGTTATTCACTATTATCAGGATTTATACCAGGAATGCAAGGATGGTTCAATTTCAGGAAAACCATTCACATAATTGACCATATCAACAAGCAAACCAACAAAAATCACATGATTATCTCAATAGATGCAGAAAAAGCTTTTGTCAAAATACAATAGCCATTCCTGTTGAAAACACTAGAAAGTATAGGAATAGAAGGGACTTTCCTAAAAATAATAAACAGTATTTATCTAAAACTCTCAGTCAACATCATCTGCAATGGGGATAAACTAGATGCATTCAATAAGATGAGGAGTGAAACAAGGATGCCCATTATTATCGCTTTTATTTAACATTGTACTAGAAATACAAGCAGTAGTAATCAGGGAAAAAAAAAAGAAATTGAAGGTATTAAAATTGGCTATGAGTAGACCAAAGTAACACTCTTTGTAGGTGATATGATGGTCTAATTAAAGAATCCTAGAGAATCAACTAAAAAACTAGTGGAAATAATGAACAACTTTAGCAAAGTTACAGGATACAAAATAAACTCATATAAGTCATCAGCATTTCTATATATCTCCAACACAGCTCAGCAGCAAGAATTAGAAAGAGAAATTCCATTGAAAATCACCCTAGACAATATCAAATACTTAGGAATCTATCTGCCGAGACAAAAACAGGAACTATATGAACACAACTACAAAACACTTTCCATACAATCAAAACTAGATATAAACAACTGGAAAAACATTAACTGCTCACAGGTAGAATAAACAAAAATTTTTAAAAAAAGACCATCCTACCCAAACTTATTTAGTGCCATACCAATCGAACTACCAAAAAATTTTTTTTACTGAATTAGAAAAAACCATAACAAAGTTCATTTGGAAGAACAAAAGATCAATGATATCCAGGGAAACAATGAAAATAAATGCAAAGGACGGTGGACTTGAAGTACCAGATCTCAAACTATACTATTAAGCAGTGGTCATCAAAACAATATGGTACTGGCTAAGAGACAGAAATGAGGATCAGTAGAATAGACTTGAGTAAGTGATCTTAGCAAGACAGTTTATGATAAGCCCTAAGATCCCAGTTCTGGGGACAAAAAGTCACTATTTGAGAAAATCTACTGGGTAAATTGGAAGACAGTGTGGTAGAGATTAGCTTTGGATCAACACCTCACACCCTACAAGATAAACTCAGAATGGGTGAATGACTTGAACATAAAGAAGGAAACTATAAGTAAATTATCTGAACACAGAATAGTATACATGTCAGACCTTTGGGAAAGGAAAGATTTTAAAGCCAAGCAAGACTTAGAAAAAGTCACAAAATGTAAAATAAACAATTTTGATTCCATCAAATTAAAAAGGTTTTGTACAAACAAAACCAGTATAACCAAAATTAGAAGGGAAGTAACAAATCGGGAAACAATCTTTGTAACAAAAACCTTTTACAAAGGTCTACTTATTCAAATTTACAAAGATCTAAATCAATTGTATGAAAAATCAAGCCATTCTCCAATTGATAAATGGGCAAGGGACATGAACAGGCAATTTTCAGCCAAAGAAATCAAAAGTATTAATAAGCACATGAAAAAATGTTCTAAATCTCTGATAATCAGAGAGATGCAAATCAAAACAACTCTGAGGTATCACCTCACACCTAGCAGCTTGGCTAACATGACAGCAAAGGGAAGTAATAAAGGGGGTGTGGCAAAGTTGGGCCATTAATTCATTGCTGGTGGAGTTGTGAATTGATTCAACCATTCTGGAGGGCAATTTGGAACTATGCCCAAAGGATGATAAAAGACTGTCTGCCCATTTGATCCAGTCATAGCACTGCTGGGTTTGTACCCCAAAGAGATAATAAGGAAAAAGACATTTACAAGAATATTTTAGCTGCACTCTTTGTGGCGGCAAAAAATTGGAAAATGAGGGGATGCCCTTCAATTGGGGGATGGCTGAACAAATTTTGGTATATGTTGGTGATGGAATACTATTGTGCTCAAAGAAATCATAAACTGGAGGAATTCCATGGGGACTAGAACAACCTCCTAGAATTGATGCAAAGTGAAAGGAGCAGAACCAGAAGAACATTATACACAGAGAATGATATACTGTGGTACAATTGAATGTAATGGACTTCTCCATTAGTGGCAATGAAATGATCCTGAACAACTCAGCGGGATCTATGAGAAAGAACACTATCCACATTCAGAGGAAAAAAACTGTGGGAGTAAAAACACTAAAGAAAAACAACTGCTTGATTACAGGGGTCAAGGGGGATATGATTGGAGATATAGACCCTAAATGAACATCCTAGTGCAAACATCAACAGCATGGATCTAGGTTCTGATCAAGGACACATGTAATACCCAGTGGAATTGCACATTGGCTACAGGAAGGGTGGGGGGAGGAGAGGAAGGAATAGAATATGATTTTTATAACCAAGGAATAATGTTTGAAATTGACCAAATAAAATTTTTAAAGAAATTAAAAAAAAGAAAAGAAAAGAAGCAAATGTTGACTCATCAAGAAGTTCCAAACAATTAGAAATATCCAGAATTGAAAGGAGCTAACTTAATAAACAGTGCAGCTCCCAATTTTGGAGGTAGAGGCTAGATAATAACCCTACTGTGCTGTAAAGGAGATTCTGATTCAAGAATAGGTTTAACCAGTTGGCCTTTGAGGTCCCTTCCAATCCTAAGATTCTTTGATTTGCTTTCTATCACAAAAAAATTTTCCAGGGAACCATTTGGAACAAGGGGAAATAGCTTCTTCTGATTTGTGCACTTTTTGATCACTGTGTCACTAATTACTAGATTTAATTTCTATTCCTAACTTTTACTACTAATTAACTTTGTGATCTTTCTTGGCCAAGTCATGAATATACCTTCTATCTCTAAAAATGTTACAATATTACAATTTAAAATTCTATAAATGTACTGAAATATTTAGAAGTTGATTTGGGGGCCACTTTTCCTAATCTGAATCATATTTTCTCAGTATGTCAATACTTTAATGAATTTGCCAATTTATTAATTTTTGTATTCTCTTCATCAGTGCATACCATGGCCATCCATCTCTTCTCTTGTGTGGTTTTTCTCTATATTCTCCCATTGTTCTTGCACAGTAGTTTCTCCCATGTCTTATATGCAACAAAATAAATAAAAGAGTATCCTTTTCTATTTGACAAAAATTGTACACAAATAAAGGAGGAGTTCAATAAGTGACCTTTTTCAAAACTCAGAAAACAATTTATTATGAAATCTAGACATATTTGGCTAACACACTAGGCAAGGGAGTTTTAAGATATTAAGTTGAGAAAAAAACATTTTTCTGGCACTTATTACAGTACACTTTGTCAATAATACCTCTGTTATCAAAAACTTGGGAATTCAGCAACTTCACCTATGCAGATGGAATAAGTAGAGAAACAGAAATAACAAAGAAAATCTTTGAGTATCCACTGAATATCCACAGTATGTCACTGATTCCATTCACTGAGATACATATTCTTTCATCATAGAAAAGTCCAGAAAAATCTGTCTCCATACCAGTTTACAATTCTTATACAGACAACATGAAAAAGTTTAGCTACTTATTTCCTAAGCCTATAGAAATGAAAACTAGTTGGGATATTAAAGGCAAGCTCCTTTGACAACAGTGAGATGAGAGAATTAGAAAGGAGACAAAGATCATAAAAAGTAAATAGAAAAACTCAAAAAGAATAGCAGTGTGGAGCTCCTAATTATAATATTTCAGACATCAATGAACCCTGAAAATAACATTCATCTGAACATGTAATAAATTTCAGTTCATAATGTTGATTGATTAAAAAAAGATAAAATTAACTTTATGTCCCCTATTTAAGAAACATGGGTATATATTTTAGCAAACTTTCCAGAAAAATGCTTGAAATAATTTTTTATTCTTAAAGGGGACTCAGCAATACAGAAAAATTGACTATGCATAGTTTAGTCCTGAAGGGTTCTTTTGTTGTTCATTTATTTTAGTTGTTTCTGATTCTTCCTCATCAAATTTGGGTTTTCTTGGCAAAAATTTTGGAGTCATTTGCCATTTTCTTATCCAGATTTTTTAAAGATGAGGAAACTCAGGCAAACAGAGATAAGTGACTTGCTGAGGGTCATACAGCTAGTAAGTATCTGAGACTGAATTTGAACTCAGTTCTTCCTGACTCCAGGCCCAACATTCTATTTATTGTATCATCTACTTGCTTAAGGGTTCTAAAGAGTTGTTTTTACTATCCTTAAAATTGTGAACTGTTCTAAAAAATTCTGATGCCATCCTTCTAAATTTTGTATTAAACTTTTTAGCTTATGAATATTTATCAATAAATTTGTTTCTTTTAACTGCACAGAAAAATCAACATCTTCATACTTAGATTATAATTAATCTTTTACTTTTAGGCCTTTCATTGATTTTATATTTACCTTGTAATTTTCCTTTCAAAAACCACTATTCCAAATATTTCTACAAAATCTCTCATATGAATCCACAAGGAAAGGCTTCTTCTAAAGTAGAGAAAAATTACGTGTGTGATTTTACCTATTTTTGGTGTGGAAATGAATTTAATTGAGAGATATCTTTTTCAGCTAAAAAAAATCATTACTTATAAATAAAATCTAGGTCAAAGTTTCTTAAAATGGAATCAACAACCCCCCTAGACCTTATCAATAGATTTCAGTGAATATGTGAACTTGGATGGCAAAAAAATGCATTTTCATTTTTGCTAACTTTTGTAATCCTATTTCATTCTATGCATTTAAAAATGTCATTCTGAGAAAAGGTTCATTTTTTTTTTAACCAGACTGCAAAGGGGATCCATGAATCCTTTATCGAGATTAATTATATCTTGTTCTCCCTTTTGAATCATCCCATGGATTTGCTAAGAAATATTGCCAATGTCTGGTTAAATGTGGAAAGCCTCTCTGTAGATTTGGTGGATCTCCTCTGGTGAGCTCATGGGAAAACTTGTTTCTTTTGTGTTTGCCTGTTTCTGTCAAGGGGACCACCATTTTTCTAGACACTCAGGTTAACAACTTTAGAGTCACCTTTGATTCCTCATTTTCCCTTGTTTAACACATCCAATTGATTGCCAATCTTGTCAATTCTAACTCTGTTAATATCTCTTAGATTCTTTCCCTTCTATATATTCATAGCCATCCCTCTTATTTCATGTCCTCAAAACTTCTTCCTGTCTTGTCTACACTATGACAAGAGTCTCCTAATTGGTCTTCTTCCTTCAAGCCTCTTTCTCTCCAATCTATATCTATAAAGCTGCCAAATCAATTTTGCTAAAACCTGGGTCTGCCTATGTCACTCTTTATTTAAGTTCCAGTGGCTCCCAATATTTTCTAGGGTCAATTTAAAACTTCTTAGACTGTTGGAGCCCTTTGGGACCTGGCTTCAACCTAGGTTCCCAGTCTTAATACATTTACTTTCTTTCATGGGCATTAGGAGTCAGCAAGACTTATCTTGCATTTAACAACACCATATCTCTTGCTTCAGGGCTTTTGCATGGTTGTTTACAATGACCTCTGGCCCTTAGAATCCCTATTTTAAATCTCAGCACAATAATGACAGGTTATATTCGGATCTTTCCTGATCTTTCCAACTACTAGTGCCTCTCTTCCACCCTATGAAAAATTACCTATATTTATTTTTTGAATATTTTGCATATATATCCATATAATATCTAATAAATAAAACACATATATTATATATAATATGGATATGTGTGTGTTTGTATGTGTGTGTGAGAGTATAAAATCCCTTTGAGTATCCCATGAGGATAAGGAGTATTTCATTTTTGAATGTGTGTTCCCAGTTCCTAGAAAAAATGCCTTGTCAGATATCCTTGAGCTAAAATGGACCCCAGAGTTCATCTAAATTAATCCCTTCATTTTAAAGATGAAAAACTTGAGGCCTGCCTGGAAAGATTCTATCACTGACTCAGTCACCCAACTAGTCTGTGGCACAGCTGAATGCCTCTAATCAGAACTTTAATGGACTATTGTTGATTGATTGATTGGGTAAGAATCACAAAGGAAGGGCAGGCATAGATGGACTACAATCTGAATTGTTGGAGAGGAAGTTCACATTGATGAGATAAAAATTCCATTTAAGTATTTTAATCTTTGAATTGAGGTTACATTGGGAGATCACATTAAAGCTGTTATTTCAGAGTAGTTTTGTTTGCTGAGCTGTCGTAACTTTTATGTTTGACATAACCAGGGAGTTTACATAACATTTTTTACAAGTTAGAGTTCAATGTCAGATGCTTCTATTGGTTTCACTAGTACCAGAAGAATAAACAATTGAATAACAAGTAAAAGTGAAGGAAAATTTCAAACTACCAAAATAAGATGGTACCTGAGATGGGTCAGGAAGTAAGGACATACTACTTTAAAGAGGCCATTTCATAATAAAGAACTGAAGACTGTATTCATAAGGGGGGGGGGGGAAAGCGTCACCTTGAAATGGAGTGGATGTGGTCCTGTCTTGCTGCTGATTTATTTTGACTAACCTATTTCAATAAACAATGATTTGAGCAGTTGATTTGTTATTTATAATCTATAAAAATTACTAAATGTGTTCTCCAACTTAAGTAATAGCATTGGACTATGTTTCAAAATAGCACAATAACTCAGTATTTTATATTTTAAAAATCTTTATATTCTGTCTTAGTATAAATACTAAATATTAGTTCCAAAGTAGAAGAGTAATGAGGACTAGACAGTTGGGCTTAAGTGACTTGCCTAGGGTTATATAGCTAGGAAGTGTTGAAGACCAGATTTGAACCCTAGATACCACCCATCTCCATCTGGCTCCACCTAACAGCCCCATCAATGAATATTTTAGCAGGTTTACTGCCCTAAAATAAAGAAAAAAAAATTATTTATGAAAAGCCCAACGTTTGCAGTTGCAAGGCTTATGGTTGAGTCTTCCTTTTTTGCCTAAAGGTGTTTTACACCTCTTTATTCTTTAAAAATTCTTTATTGGGGCAGCAAGATAGTTCATAGATAGATAACCAGGCCTAGAGATGAGAGGTCATGGGTTAAAATTTGACCTCAGACACTTCCTGGCTATTTGATATTGGATAAATCACTAAATGCCAATTGCATTGCTCTTACCACTCTTCTACCTTGGAACTAATCCTTAGAATTGATTAAAAATTGACAGAAAGTAAATAAGTGAACTAAAATTAATTTTCCTTTGGAAATTTTGGAAATAGTTTCAGTACCCCTGAAGTTATTGTAGAAATCTGTGAGTTATTGCAAAATTGGGGCTTGAAGTTAGTGAATTACTCATAACAATCTAAGTAGAAAAAATAAGTTATTTTAAAATATTTTGTAAGCAATAAAGTAAATAATAAAACACTATTGCTCCATTAAATTGTAACATTTTAACATTGGAGTGTTTTCCTCATTTTGTATTTCATGAGATTTTCACCAGGGAAAAAAACTCCTGTTATATTACCCATGATACCATGGGTCAAGTCACTATCTTAAAACTTTTTCCATCTCCAAAATTTTTAATTAAATCTTTTTTTTTTCCTGATGAGAACAGGGTTGTGATTTAAGGATAAAATTATTTAGTAAATACAATTTAATTTACTGAAATTCCATTTACAGTTAACTATAACTAGATGCATTAATTCCTTCAAGCAAGGGATACCTAACAATCATTACCAGCTTCAATATCTCATGGTCTCAGTACTTCATTTTAAAAAATATTTATACAACCATTTTATTTTTAATATATCTATCTTCCTTCCTTTATTAAATGAGTTATTCTTCATGACTGCAAAATTTTAAACCCTCAAAAAGAGAACAAAAACAATTCAACCAGCACAGTAATGTAGTTTGACTATATATATATATATATATATATATATATACATATATATATATATATAATGTGCAATATTTCACAATTATAGCCCTCTCACTTTGCAAAGAAGGAAAATAAGTACATTTTCTTAACCTTTCTTCAAGGCCAAGTTGTTGGGTTTTTGTTGTTGTTGTTTTGTTTTTTTTATTATATGGCCCCAACTACTCCTTTTCTTAGGCCATGGGTTCCACTGGGACTTATTCATCAGGAAGCTAAGTAAAATGAAGTATTTACTATCCCCTTCATTCTTTTTCTACAGAAGGGGTTTTTAAGAAAAGTTTCTAGGGTGGATATGCTCATATCTTCTCCTTAATTCAGTAACTCGCCTTATATGATCAATCATCAATTATTTATTAAGTATTTGCTATCTGACATGCTATAAGAAATGATGAACAAGACAATCATAAGACAACCTAGAAAGACATATGAAGTGATACAAAGTAAGATGAGCAGAAGCAGGAGAACATTGTATATAGTAACAACAAAAGAGTATGATGATCAACTGTGAATGACAACCATTATCAACAATGCAAGAGTCCAGGACATTCAAGGATCCATGGTACTCAGAATGGAAAAGGTTATCCACTCTATAGAAAGAACTGAATGGAGGCATTCTTTACTTTATTTCCCTCATGAACTTTTCTCTAATGAAAATATGTGTCTTCTTTCACAAAATGATTAATATGGACATATGTATCATATGATAACACATGCAGAATCTATCATAATACCCACCCTCTTGAGGAAGGGGAAGGATGGAAAGGAGGGAGAGCATATAGATCTCAAAATGCTACAAAACGATTGTTAAAAATTGTATCAATATATAATATGGGGAAAAATGTAATAGTATTTACTGTCGGGACTCTGGATACATAAAGATGAAGCAGTCTCCACCCTAAGAAAATTTTCAGTCTGTCTGGGGAGGCAACATACTCATATATAAAACATAAACACACAATTTAGGGGAGAGTACTTGGAGCTGGGGGAATCAGGAATGACATCATGTAGGATTTTGACACTGTCTTGCAAGTTCCACTATATGTGTCAAAGGACAGTAA
Source organism: Monodelphis domestica (assembly GCF_027887165.1). NCBI lineage: Eukaryota > Metazoa > Chordata > Mammalia > Didelphimorphia > Didelphidae > Monodelphis > Monodelphis domestica. The sequence continues at coordinate 77,602,389 of NC_077234.1, read as the reverse complement.
TTGAACTGTCCAAAAAAACCAGAGTGGCTAGGAGCTCTAACTTAGACTTTTTACCAATTTACCAAGGGTCAACTCTTTAACTCTTACCAAGAATCAAGAGTCTCTCCTCTATAATGCTAACTCTGGTGTTTCTGTTGCTTTGGATCATGTATCTTGGCAGGAAACAGACATTATCGATCCCAAAACTGATAATAATCTGATAGCCTGGATGAATAGAAATTTGCCTTTAAATTGTTATTTAAAATAAACAAAATAAATATATATTGTTACAAAGATTATTTTAACTGAAAAGCCTCTAATTGTGGATGAAATAACTTGTTTGTGCTTATGATGTTGCCATCACTCTTTTCATTAATAAAGAAAGGGTCCACGACCCAAGAGTTACGTCAGCTTGCCCTGCTCCAGTTACTATTTCTTCAGTTGAGATGATAGATGACTGTTGCAATGCAGTCATTTCTGAAGACCTCTCTCAATGCTACTCTTTCCTCTCACATATGTTCCCAGGACACTGTAAATAATAACCACTTTGGGGATGGAGGTAATGTCACTGTTGTTTCTATCTAGCAGCAAAGCCATCTGACTCCTGCAGTGCTGGCAATTAAAGTGACATTTACTGGCAGGGTTGTCAGCTGGGAGCATCTTTGGTAACAAAAAGAGAAGAGCCTAGGCAGGATTACCTAGGGCTACTTAGCCTAGATTTACAAGGAATGAGAGGAGTTACTGAGATGCCCTACAACTGGGAGGCATCCCGGAAGGTATTGAATGAGAGGGTGTGAATGGCCTGAATGTCTTTTCATCAGCTCATAAAATTCTAACACAGCTTCCTCTCTCTGTTTGGCAGTCTTGGGCATTTTTTATAGCAAGGCAAGTCCTAATTATATTTGTATGTATACTGGTAAGTAGAGGTACATTCTAAGATTTCAGGGTTTAATTAATTGTTGGGCTCTAAAGCATGGATCTGTTGTAGTGGCTAGAGGACTGGCCTTGGAGCCTGGGAGATTTGTATTGAACTAGCACATGCTATCTGTTTGACAAATGGTTTAAGTTATTTAACCTCAATGCCTCAGGTGAAACAAATTCCTAAAACAATAAGTTACAGATGAGTTGCTGATCTATATTAAGGTAGGAGTTATATATTCCAAAGATAAAACTTGTCTAGAGACTCAATTCTAAACCACTCCCCCCGCCCAAGGAATTTTTAAAATTTGCATTTAAATATTTCAATTTTAAATTGCAGTGGCAATTATTATGTTGACTTTTAAAGTCTTACAGATAATTTAATTCACAGATTCTTAGCTTTTTGTTGTGTCATGGAGCCCTTTGGCAGTCTTAGTAAGTCAGATCTCTTCTCAGAATAACATTTTTAAATACATAGCTCGAATTAAAAACATTCAAATATACTGAAATAGTAATATGTTTTTTAAAAAGGCAAAGACTCTAGGTTAAGAACCTCTGAATTCTAACTTTCCAGATCTAGAGAGGATAAATAACATGCTCAATGCCACATAGCTAGTCAGTGACAGAGCTAGGAGAAGGACAAAACAATTAGCAAAAGGTGGAATTTTTTTTAAATGAGAAAAAATTAGGGATAAAAAAGAAGATTACTATTTTAAAATCTCATAGAAAAATTCATGGACTTTCTTTGTAAAATAGCAAATCAGTCTCTAAAACATTGGTCAATGGGTCCGTTATATATAAACGTAGCTTTTAAAAAATATTTTCATAGCATATACCATATTACAACTGCCACACTTCTTTAGACTAATTTTCTCTTATGCTGTTTTAAATTTTTTTATTCCTCCTCCTCTTCCCATTTTGTTTACTATTGTTCTTCTCTTTCCACAATTCCTCATATCTACTTTAAAAGAAGCATAAGTCAGCATAGGAGGGCTTTTGAACTATAGATTAGGAAATCTGAGTTTAAATCTGAGCTTTTCCATGGATTATTTGTACAACCTTGGGTGACTCACATTGAACTCCTCTGGCTTTGAGTTTCCTCTCACAATTAGGTGCTATTTATCTGCCCCTATTTTTTAACCTTCACTATATCATCAACTATCTACTCTCTAAAGGTAAAACTCATAGGCTATAGCTAAGTAGAATTTATGCATATTTTGTCAACTATATTTTAAAGAGTCAAGTCTACTATGGTTGATAGTCAATATCCCACCATAGAAAACTTATGTACAAGATGAAAAATATCATAATTGAGAGAGAATAGGCACAAAAGTAAATGTAGTAACATGTCAGTTCATCCTAGCATTTGTAGGTTGAGAGCTAGAAGGGCCCTTAGAAACCATTTATTGCCAGTTTCCCTTTTTACAAATAATAAAAACATAGGTCTAATGAAGTTAAGTGACTTGCTAAATGTCACATAGGTATCTGAGATTTGAACCCAAATTTCCTGGCTCCAAATTGAGCACTCTTACCAGAACTTGAAATTTAGCTTTGAAAGAAAGTTTACAGTAACTGAATTTATTTACATCAATGACCTGTGATTTCCTTGCAGATCACAGCTCAGTTAAAATACAGCATTAGAGGGATGCTAGAGAATCTGAGGACTTAAGTGACAATTGTTTATTATCACTCAGCTAGTATGTGTCACAGGAAGTATATGACTAAGGGCTTCCTCTCTCCATATCCAGGATTCCATTTACTATTCCATACTGACTCTTCAGGTTATTTAACTTGAAAGAAGAGAAGCTTGGTAGACAATGTATATTTGCTCATTATCAGGTATATAAATTCCTTTTATATAAGACTGGTAAACTATCATCAATATTAATACTACTCTTTGAGAACAAATACTAATTCTCTAAATCATTCTTAATTTAAGAAATGCAAATTATTACAACCTCACACCTTTCAAATTGGCTAATATAATAGAAAAAGAAAATAATAAATGTTGGAGGGGATATGGGAAAATTGGGATGCCAGTGCACTGCTGGTGGGCTTGTGAACAACCTATTATGGAGATAATTTAGAACTATGCCCAAATGGCTTTAAAACTGTGCAGCAATATCACTATTCCATCTGTAACCCAAACAGTTTTTTTTTAACATGAAAAAAGGCCTGTTTGTACACAAATATTTATAACACTTTTTTTTGTGGTGGCAAAGAATTGGAAACTGAGAGATGTTAACTAATTGAGGAATGATTAAACAAGTTGTGGTATATGATTATAATGGAACACAATGGTGCTATAAGAAATTATGAAATTAAGAAAAACTTGGAAGACATGAATTAATGCAAGGTGAAGTGAGCAGAATCTTAACATTGTACATAGTAACAGCAATATTATATGATGCACATTTATGAATGACTTAGCTATTCTTTGCAGTATAATGATCCAAGGCAATCCTCATGGACTCATGATGTAAAACAGTATGTCTTCAGAGAAAGAAGTGATTGATAGAGTCTGAATGCAGTCTGAAACATATCTTTCACTTTATTCCTGAACTTTTCTTTTGTTTGGTCTAATTTTCTTTCACAGAATGATCAATATAGAGACATGTTTTACACTATCACAAGTGTAAAATCTATATCAGATTGCTTGCCATCTCAGTGAGGTGGGAGGGAAGAAGTGAAAGAAGGGTGAGATTTGGCTCAAACTTTCAAAAAACACCAAAGGTTAAGAAATTGTTTTATGTAATTGAGGAAAATAAAATATTGCTTAAAAAAGAGAATAAATAGCAATTCATGTTAAGTAACATTTCCCAGAGGTTGAAAGACATTTAATATTTTGGGCACATTCTTATCAATTGACCAAATATCCTATAAGGTTGTGTTTCTGAATTCACAATACTGTCATTTTCCTAAAAGGAAGATGGCCAGGGGTTCTTGCTCCACAGAATTCAATAAAATGGAAACTAGAAAATTGCTAAAAGTAGAGAAGTTACATTATGATTCAATTAAAGTGACAGGAGTAATGATGAGAACTGTAGGATATTTTTTCCCTTTTCCTAGTAAAATAAATCCTGGTCCGAGGGGTACAAAGAGTCATCAAATTTTAAAACCGGAAATGATCTATTAAAAGACCTAGATCAACTTTCATTTTACATTTGTTATCTGGGAGTACTTTGTGGAGGTTGTGGTTCAATTGTTTTCTATTGTGCATAATTATTTGTGTCCCAATATGGAGTTTTCTTGTCAGAGATACTGGAGTGGTTTGCCATTTCCACCTCCAGTTCATTTTACAGGTAAGGAACTGAGGCAAACAGGGTTAAATGGTATGTCCAGTGTCACATAGCTAGTAAGTATCTAAAGCCAAGTTTGAACTCAGAAAGATGTCTTCCTGATTCCATGCCAAACACTCTATCAACTGCTCCACCAAGCTGCCCAGCTCTGTCCCAAAATCAGTGTATTTCTATCCTAGGCTAACAATTCTCTATTGAATTCAAATATGTTAAAACCATAGTTCATGAGCCCTCACAAGTAAGTTTATTATTAGTCGATAGAGGATGCAATTAGTTCAAAACTCAGGCATATAATAACATGGTATGGTACACAAAATAGAAACCAAATCTTACCTGCTCCTTAAACCAGGACCATACTTCCTAACAAATAAAAGTGCTTTTATGGCAAAAATTGACACATGTAGGGAACATGTGTGAATGGAACACATTTGATAGGATATATGTCACTTTTGAGGCCAGGACACACACACATACACATGCATGAAAAGGGAGCTAAAGCCTTTAATGCCAAAGATGTTGACATCACATAAGATGATGCCTGAAATAACAGGTATTTAATATATATTTGTTGATAGACTAGATGGCCTCTGAAGTCCTTTTTAATTCTAGTAATATGTTCTACTTACCTGACCACATTCTTGATTTTCATATACATATATAGGTGGCAAAGCCTGAAAAGACTCAAGTTCCATCCCACCCTATCGATGAAGAAAGTCTCATCTTACAGTGACTTATTTTACCACATTTCCTTATCCTTGACAATGCCATCATTTGTATTCTCAGCATTGATTGGGAGACATGTTTTAAAAAAAGGACCAAAGAAGGAGTTTGAGAAACATTAAGTTTGGGGCAAATTCAGAGCAGGAAATTTATCTACTAGAGGCAATGATTATATTTATTTAATAACCTAATTAAATTTTAAATCACTTATAAAATTCATAAGCATATCATAGATAACTTTTTTGTGCTTCCAACAGTGATAACACAGAAGAAATAGAAATTTAATTGGGCATTTAGCTTTGCTTCATTATCCTGGACTAATTATGGCCTTATTTTGGTAAAGATGCCATTTCCTGATGATGGAAAGGAAAGGTCAAGATTGGTCATTCATAAATAAGGTGAGGGTGAAACTATAAACTCTCAACTAAGGCCCAGGTTATAGAGTTTATATTTCTTATATTAAATCTATACAGGCAATATGGTAGAGTTTATATAAACAAAGCTATAAAGAGGTCATAGTAATGGGGGTTTTACCTCAGAGCACACAATTTAAAGAGCACAGGTAGGCCTTTCAGTGTTTCAGCTGCAAAGAAATTTCAGAGTTAGCAAGAGAAATTTTTTGAAATTTGAAGCTACCAAAGTATGGTCTGGAGTGAGGTCCCCATTTGCCTCCTTACTGTTTGCAGATCAACTGAATCCCTTTCCCAAAGTACTCACTCCATCACCACTATCCTTTATGCACACTGTCCTCAGCAGTCAGAGCATCTTAGTGATATATAATATCTATATGACCTTGTGAAAATGATTTTACCTAATTAAACTTCAGTTTCCTCATTTGTCAAGTAAATACAACCTCCCCATACCTTCTCAAATGTCCTCTTAGATGCCTTTGCCTCTATAGTATATAATGATAATAAATATTATTATTTAAGAACACACAGAGAAATTAATTTAAATTTCAAAACATCGTGATTTTTTATAAAGATAATCTTCAAAATATGGTGAAAGGGGAATACCTTCCTTACAACTTTTCTGGCAATGATTCCTTTTCCTTCCTACTCCTGACTGGAATATGATTTCTCCATTCCTTCTCACCTAGACAGCCAGATTATACAATGAGCCTGGAGTCATGAAGACAATAAGTTCATACTTAGTCTCAGACACTTATTAGTTGTGTAAACTTGGTCAAGTCATTTAACCTCGATTTCTTCAACTATAAATTGACAATACTACCCACCTCCCAGTATTCTTCATTTGTTAAAATAAGCCCAACCTTCAAGGGTCAAGATATATTTGTAAATCCCTTGGCATATGGACAGTACTTAATAAATGTTTCTTTCTTTCCTTCCTTCCTTCCTTCCTTCCTTCCTTCCTTCCTTCCTTCCTTCCTTCCTTCCTTCCTTCCTTCCTTCCTTCCTTCCTTCCTTCCTTCTGTAAGAGAGGGAAACAGATTCATCATGCTGGAAGACCAACTTTAGTGGGGGAAGGGCAAGAAGGAAAGAAAATTCCAGAGAAGGAACAGAGGAACTGAGAAGATCCATACAGTTGAACTGACTTCTCTTTGGGAAGTCCTCCAAGGAGGTTATCAGAGTGAACCTCTGAGCCTGGAGCATCCTCCTTTAAAGCCAGACCCCAGTATCCATTGAAAACAAACCAGAGTGAAAAGGACTTTGCCAGAAAGGCATTCACCACAAAAAGATTTCCTCTCAATTCCTCTACACAGTCCTTTGAACTTGATATCAATAGCTAGGACAGCTAGGGTTCAGGACAACTCCCACAATGGACCCCAGAGGGTCAGGCAGGCAAAGCCTACAGCATTTGGGGAGAAGGGGTTCAATTGTTATCTTTAGGGATGTCCTATTTCCCACCTTCCCATTACCTTATCCCACAACTCATGTGCCTTATCTTTCATGTGTTCCTTTAGAATAAATGACTGCTTACTAGATCAAGTGCCACTGCTTACTAGATCAAGTGCCTACTTCATAGTATCCAAGAAGGGAAAAACTTAGAGTTTGGGGTAGGAAAGTTACACCTCTTTCCTCAGAGAGGGAGAAGGTGTCTGTCCTGTACTTTATTTCAACCCAGTCTCTGAGGGAGTAGTAACCTGTGATTCTGAAGGCAACCAGTGTGGGGTTTACTGGGTAAAGAGAAAGGGAAACCAACCTATCCCCTCTCTCCACCATTTGGCACCATTCCATCTCTACCACACTCTGGTCCTTGAATTCAATGGTGGGGGACTCCATCCCTTTTCACCCTCCATTTTATTTCCTTCCTTCTTTCCTACTTTCCTTCCTTCTTTCCTTCCCTTTCTTCCATCCACAGAATGGAAGGGAACTCCTCCTTCCCATCAACTACAAAACTCAATTTCTCCCTTCTCAAAGTTTGTGATCTATGTCTCCAGACTGTCTTCCTGAGAAGGCAATGTGGACATAGTCACTTCCACTACTTGGATGAGCCAGGAATCATAAAATGTAATCTGTCCAGTAAGATGGGAGACCACAGGGCTTTGCCTTCTGCCCATCCATTGAATCCTAAGGCCAATGAGGCCTTTCCATCTGCCCTGTTGCTCAACTCTCATATATATATATAAAAGTTCAGACCTCTGAAAACCCTTCCTCACCAATTAAAAACTAAATGCTCCTAGGGGACTGAAAACCGAATCTAACAACAGGACAGGCCTAAGGATCCCTCCTGCTAGATTCAATTTAAAAGGTAAAACTCCCCAAAGCCTGAATTTAAGAACACTTGAGTTTAAGGGGAAGGAAGAAGGAAGGTCCCAAGATGCCTCCCCCACCTAGCATACTGAGCCTTCAGCAGTGGCTGGAATCTCTGGGCAAGCAAGGATGCTAATCTGGAGGGAGTATCTTGCTGGCAAAGCTATGCCAGGCTAAGGGCCTCTATCACAGGCTACAGAGAGGTTGGGGGAGAACCTCAAAGAAGATAGCCCAATTACAGTTGGAACACTCCATATTGCCACCCCTTTCCCAGAGGTTTTGGCCTCAGGGCACATCCAGTTCTGCAAGTTCAACTCCCCAGGGTTTAATCCTATCAAGCCCTCAAAGGATTGGGAAGCTCAAGATCCAGCACCCCTCCTTAACAGACAGCATTGCTAAGCTCCAAGGGTGAAGGCTGACAGAAAAGCCTAAATCCACAGATCCAGCACACAATGAGAGGAGCAAGACTACAGGCAACTACGGAGGGAAAAGAAGGGGAAAATATGAGCAAACAACAGAAAAAGAAAAAAGAAATTACAATCAACAGCTTCTATCTTGGCAATGAACAAAAAGCAAATGTAACAGAGGAGAATCAAGGAACACCACAGAAACTCCAGCAAATTGGACACAGGCTATGTAAGAACTCAAAATATAATTCAAAACACAATTAAGAGAGGCTGAAGATAACTGGGGAAAGAACTTAAAAAGCAAGGTAAGTCATCTGGAAACAGAAAATAGTATCTTGAAAACCAAAATTAATCAGTTTGAAAATGAGGCAAAAGAGATAAAAGATGAGGCAAAGAAGATGAAAGATGACCTCCGAAGAAAATCAGACCAGAATGAGAAGGATGACCAAAAATTCAGGGATGAAATTCAGTCTTTAAAAAACAAAATACAACAATTACAAAATACAACAAAAAAACCAAAATACAACAAAAGCAAGCAACTTCACAAGGCAGCAGGAAACTATACAACAGAATCAAAAGAATGAAAAAATTTGAGAAAAATATGAAACACCTCATTCACAAAACAGAAGAACTAGAAAATTGTTCCAGGAGAGAAAACTTAAAAATCAATGGTCTACCAGAAGAACATGACAAGAGAAAAAGTCTGGACATCATACCACAGGAAATTATGCAAGAAAACTGCTCTGACATTCTAGAACAAGAGGGAAAAGTAGAGATTGAAAGAATCCACTGACAGTCTCCTGTACTTTATCCCCAACTGACAACACCCAGGAATGTTATAACCAAATTTAAGAACTACCAGGCTAAGGAAAAAAAATATTACAAGCTGCTAAGAAAAAGTCATTCAGATACCATGGAACCACAGTGAGGATAACACAGGATCAGCATCTACACTGAAGGACTAAAAGGCATGATATATGATATTCCAGAGAGCAAGGGAACTAGGTCAACAACCAAGAATCAACTACCCAGCAAAATTGACTATATCCTTACAGGGTAAAATATGGTCATTTAATAAAATAGAAGAATTCCAAGCATTCGTAAAGAAAAGACCAGACCTGAACAGAAACTTTGATGCCCAAACACAGAACTCAAGAGAATCATCAAAATGTAATTAAGAAAGGGAAAAACACCCCAAAACAAAACAAAAACTTTTTTTAAGGGACTCAATAAGTTAAAATGATATGTGTCCCTACAAGAAAAAAAGATATTGGTATCTCTAAAAAATTGCTATTATCACCTGGGTATCTAGAAGAATTATACTTGGAGGGAACAGTGACAAACTATATAAGATGAAATGTAAAGACATAAATATGTATATAGATATATTTATGCATAAATATACATGTATATGTATATATATATATAACTAGAGTTTTTTTAAGAGGTTAATACAAAGAGAAATGGGAAAAGAAACAAAATGGGGTGAATTTATATATCACAAAGAAGCACATGGAAGGAGAGGGTAGAACATCAATCTACTAGAAGGGTAAAGAGGTTAGAGATAGGAAATACTCAATTCTTACTTGCATTGAAAAAGACTCAGAGGGAAGAATAATCAAATACATTGGGGCAGAGAATTGATTGGCACCCTATAGGGAAGTAGAAGGGTAACAAATGGACTGGTGGGGAGGGAAGCAATACAAGGGAGGGCAAGGGTGGAATGTAGTTTAAAAAGACAGTAAAGAAAATAAGAGAGGAATAAGAAGGGAGGGGGTAGAAAGCAAAGTAAAATAAGTGTGGGAACTAGGTTGACTGATTGAAAACAAAATACTGGTATAGAAGGAAAGAGTGAAAGAAGAAAGGGCAGGACTAGGAGTGGAAATCAAAATGCAGGGAAATACACAGCTGGTAATCATCATTCTGAATGTGAATGGAATACTAGTAGTAGTAGTAGTAGTCTCTCGGTAACCAAGGATGACGATTGTCTTTGTGCATTTTCATCTATGATAGATGAGTGTGCACAAAGACACTTGTGCGTGAAGGAGATTTAAGTGGAAAAGCCGATGCACAGAGACAGTCCCACTCTCTCGGCGTTGGAAGCCTGGGTCCAGTGACACGAAAAGTCGTTACACCTGGAGACTTCCTCAGCTGCATTGGATGGTCGTGTTGTCTTTTGTGCTCCAACACGCCCTAAGCACTCCACAGTGCTTTGCTGTGTTGCCATCTCAGCCATTGAACCTTCTTATTGGTTTCTTCCATCTGTTCAGCTGAAGCAGTCTTCATATGCTAGGTGAGCAAGGCCCTAGTTCACCAGGGGTCTATGACCTGATGGTTACTCTCAAAAGGTTTAGCCAGCCTGTTGAAGCCATTGCCCGGGGTGTGGCTGCTGCCGCATGCTAGCAGCTACTAGGAGCCACAAGTGAGAGCTAGGTGTCAGGTGGGGGTCAGAGGCTGGAGAGCTACCCGAGAAGGGCATGACAAGCCCTCCATACCAGAGATACTACCCCTCCCTGAACACCCCATACATCGGACTCACCCAAAAAACACAAGCAAATAGCAGAGTGAATTAGAAACCAAAACCCTAGCATATGCTGTCTACAAGAAACACATGAGGAAGGTATATACACACACAGGATAAAAGTAAGAGGATGGAGCCAAATCTATTGGACATCAATGGAGAAAAAGAAGTCAGGAGTTGCAATCATGATATCTGAAAAAGCCAAAGTAAAAATAGATCTAGTCAAAAGAGATAGGGAAGGTAATTACATCCTGATAAAAGGCAGTATAGGGAAATATCAGTACTCAACATATGTTCACAAAATGGAATAGCATCCAAATTTTAAAGGAGGAACTAGTGGAGCTCAAGGATGAAATAAATAGAAAAACTACACTAGTGGGAGATGTGAACCTTCCTCTATCCGAACTAGATAAATCAAACCAAAAAAATACATAAGAAAGAGGTAAGAGAAGTGAATGAAATCTCAGAAAACTTAGAGTTAGTGGAAATGTGGAGAAAAATGAATAGGGACAAAAAAGGAATACACCTTCTTTTCAGGAATACAAGGATGGCTCAATATTAGGAAAATCATCCACATAATTGACCATATTAACAAACAAACCAACAAAAATCACATGTTTAATTTCCAGTTAATTTTTTATTTTCCTCTCCTTGTACCCTTACTAATTATTATTTTCATTGAATTGTGAATTAGTAAGGGTACAAGGAGAGGAAAATAAAAAATTAACTGGAAATTACACACTATGATTCTCCAAAATCTGTTAGTTAAAAAACAAATCATAGAAACAATTATAATTTCATTGAAGAAATTGACAATGATGAGTCATCCTTTCAGAAAATATGGGATGCAGCCAAAGCAGTATTCAGGGGTCAATTTATATCTTTGAGTTCATATATTAACAAATTAGGGAGGGCAGAGGTCAATGACTTGGAATTGCAAATTAAAAAACTAGAAAGTGAACAAATTAAAAATCTTTAGATGAAAACTAATTAGAGATCATAAAAATCAAAGGAGAAATTAATAAAATTGAAAGTCAAAGAATTATTAATTCAATAAATGACTAGAAGCTGGTACTTTGAAAAAAACAAATAAAATAGACAAAGTACTGGTCAATCTAATTTAAAAAAAAAGAAAGAAGAAAACCAAATTGACAGTATACAAGATGAAAAAGAAGACCTCACCTCTAATGAAGAGGAAATTAAGGCAATCAAAATACTATTATGCCCAATTACATGGTAATAAATATGGCAATATAGGTGATATGGATGACTATATAAAAATATAAATTGCATATATTAATAGAGGAAGAAATAGAATACATAAACAACCCAATATCATAAAAATGAATTTAACAAGTCATCAAAGAACTCCCTAAGAAAAAATTCCCAGGTCTTGATGGATTCACAAATGAATCAAATATTCAATGAACAACTAACCCCAATACTATACAAACTATTTGACAGAATAAGCAAAGAAGGAGTTCAACCAAATTCCTTTTACAACACAAAGCATGCAGATCAAAAACAGAGAAAGAAAACTATAGACCAATTTCCTTAATGAACATAGATGCAGAAATCTTAAATAGAATACTAGCAAAAAGACTCCAGCAAGTGATCACGAGGGTTATTCACTATGACCAGGTAGGATTCATACCAGGAATACAAGGATGGTTCAATATTAGGAAAACCATCCACATAATTGACCATATTAACAAACAAACCAACAAAAATCACATGATTATCTCAATAGATGCAGAAAAAGCCTTTGATATAATACAAAAAAAACATTCATATTGATAACACTAGAAAGTATAGGAATAGAAGGGCCTTACTAAAAAATAATAAACAGTATATATCTAAAACCATCAGCAAACATCATCTGCAATGGGAATAAACTAGAAGCCTTCCCAATGAGATCAGGAGTGAAACAAGGATGCCCTCTATTATTTATCACCTCTATTATTTAACATTGTACTAGAAACACAAGCAGTAGCAATTAAAGAAGAAAAAGAAATTGAAGATATTAAAATAGGCAATGAGGATACCAAGCTATTACTCTTAGCAAATGAAATGATAATCTACTTAAAGAATCCTAGAGAATCAACTAAAAAGTAGAAATTACCAACAACTTTAGCAAAGTTGCAGGATAAAAAATAAACCTACATAAGTCATCAGCATTTCTATATATCTCCAACCCATTTCAGCAGCAAGAATTAGAAAGAGAAATTCTATTTAAAATCACCCTAGACAATATAAAATACTTAGGAATCTATCTGCTAAGACACAGGAACTATATGAACACAACTACAAAACACTCTCCACACAATTAAAACTAGACCTAAACAATTGGAAAAGCATCTATTGCTCATGGGTAGGATAATCTAACATAATAAAAATGGTAATCCTACCCAAATTAATTTACTTATTTAGTTCCATATCCATTGAACTACCAATAAACATTTTTACTGAATTAGAAAAAAAACATAACAAAGGTCATTTGGAAGAAGAAAAGATCAAGGATATCCAGGGAAATCATGAAAAAAAAATGTGAAGGAAGGTGGCCTTGCAGTCCTAGATCTTAAACTATACTATAAAATAGTGGTCATCAAAACAATATGGTACTGGCTAAGATACACAAGGGAGGATCAGTGGAATAGACTTGGGGGAAGGGACCTTAGCAAAACTATCTATGATAAGCCCAAACATCCCAGCTTTTGGGACAAAAATCCAGTATTTGATAAAAACTGATAGGAAAATTGGAAGACAGTATGGGAGAGATTGGGTTTGGAACAACATCTCACACCCTACACCAAGATAAACTCAGAATTGGCTGAATGACTTGAATATAAAGAATGAAACTACAAGTAAATTAGATCAAGACAGAATAGTATACATGTCAGATCTTTGGGAAAGGAAAGATTTTAAGACCAAGCAAGAGTTAGAAAAAAATCACAAAATGAAAAATAAATAATTTTATCATATTAAATTAAAAAGCTTTTGTACAAACAAAACCAATGCAACCAAAATTAGAAGGGAAGCAAAAAACTGGGGAAAAAATTCTCATAACAAAAACCTCTGACAAAGGTCTAATTACTCAAAATCATAAAGACTTAAATCAATTGCACAAAAAATCAAGCCATTTTCCAAATGATAAATGGGCAAGGGACATGAATAGGCAATTTTCAATTAAAGAAATCAAAACTATTAATAAGCACATGAAGAAGTGTTCTAAATCTCTTATAATCAGAGAGATGCTAATCAAAACAACTCTGAGGTATCACCTCATACCTAGCAGATTGGCTAACATGATAGCAAAGAAAAATAATGAATGCTGGAGGGGATGTGGCAAAGTCAGAACATTAATGGTTGGTAGAGTTGTGAATTGATCCAACCATTCTAGAGGGGAATTTGGAACTATGCCCAAAGGGTGCTAAAAGACTGGCTGTCCTTTGATCTAGCCATACCACTGCTGGGTTTGTACCCCAAAGAGATAATAAGGAAAAAGACATGTACAAAAATATTCATAGCTGCGCTGTTTGTGGTGGCAAAAAATTGGAAAATGAGGGGATGTCCTTCAATTGCGGAATTGCTGAATAAATTGTGGTATATGTTGGTGATGGAATACTATTGTGCTCAAAGGAATAATGAAGTGAAGGAATTCAATGGGACCTGGAACAACCACCAGTAATTGATGTAGAGTGAGAGGAGAAGAAGCAGGAAAACATTGTACACTAAGACTGATACACTGTGGTACAATCGAATGTAATGGACTTCTCCATTAGTGGCAATGCAGTGATCCTGAACAACTTGGAGGGATCTACAAGAAAGAACACTATCCACATTCAGAAGAAAAACTGTTGGCGCAGTAACACTGAAAAAAAATAAATGCTTGATTACATGGGTCAAGGGGGATAAGATTGGGGATGTAGACTCTAAATGATCATCCTAGTGCAAACATCAACAACATGGAAATAGGTTCTGATCAAAGACATATGTAAAACCCAATGTAATTGCACATGGACTACGGGAAGGTGTGGGGGTAGGGGAGGGATAGAAATATGATTCTTGTAACCAAGAAATAATGTTCTAAATTGACTAAATAAAATTTTCAAAAAAAATGTGAGCTTCAGGAGATCTGTGACTGCCTTGCTTTTCTCTTTGCAGCCACCATGTTTGGTCTAGAGGCAGCAAAATTCTTTCAAACTGTATCATAGTCCCTGAAAATAAAATTTAAAATAAATTAAAATATACCTCTCCCAACCAAAGGAGTTGGTGGTAAACTTAATTTTATGAACCAATGATGCCCCTGCCTTCTTATATCCTGTTCTTTGGTTTATTTACTTCTCCATCAAACTAAAATAAGTTTTTGGTGTTATATATGAAAGCAAGCTCAATCACCCAAACTATGCCTACATTTTCCCCCAACTGAGTAAGTGCTCAACGGATCTTATTTGACTGATTAAGTAATTGAATTCTTAGTAAGGAAAAAAAAAGTAAAAGTACCAAATGCCAAAACACCAACTAGTTGTGTAAAGTATGGAATATTTCAAGTGATATAACTCATTTCTCTCTCTTTTTAAGAAATTATAGTTATTACACATGGTAAAACTACTGAAATTCAGCTCAAATTGACAAGAATTTATTGAGCACTTATCAAGTGTCAGTCTATGCTGGGCACTAGAGATAGAAAGAAAAAATGAAACTCTCTATGCCCTCAAGGATCTTACATTCTACTAGGAGACTTTTTCACTGAAATTGAGTAAGTAGTAAAAATTCAAGCATCTTTTCATTTCTAAATTAATCCACCTAGTAATACATCTTAAAGTAATATAACTCATCATATGCTTAATATTTATTGAGTGCTAATTGTGTGCAAGGTTCTAGACTCAATACTCTATTTGAAATGAATATAATATGCTGAATTATAACTAAATATCAAAGTTCAAGGTTACAAATCAGCATACCCATATATACGGAGGATGTTTTTGTTGTTCTTGGGAAGGTTTGGTCTGATTCTTTTTGTAAATGTGCAGTTCGTTTAAAATGGTTTACGACATACACAGCAGATATCCATACTATATGAAATTTGGATTTTTTGCAACTTATTATTATTTCTTTTTTAAAAAAGAGGCATGACACATGCAACTAAGAATTTGTTTATCATGTCATGTATCAAACATATTACTGCCCCAAATGGACACCACATTATTGGAGGTAATTAACACAATAAGTTGTTTTTGCTGTTTTCTAGGCTTAGGAATCCACTCATAGTAATACATCTTAGAGGCCCAAGAAAACAATATAAATTTCCTATAAAACCTAACAACATTTCTTTTGTCCTAAGTAATTAAAGCTGGCCTGTTAGCATGGTGTTTTGATATACACTTTTATGAATGTAATGATCATTTCCATTTACATAACATATTAAAATATGTAAAAACCTTCAATTTCCTAGAATCATGATCTAGAGCTGGCAGGTACCACAGAAATCATCTGACTCAACCTCTTCAAGTCAGAAATGGGAAATCTGAGGCCCAAAGAGGTTGCAACAGAGGTAAGATTTGAATTTCAACTTTCCTGACACAAAGTCTATACCTAGTTCTTGTGAATCTTGAAATTTCTCAGACTTGTGAATTCTCCATTGGGACAATTCCCTATTGGGACCATTCCCCATTTGGACAGTGAGAACTCTACTTAGATCAAAAATGTGAAGACCTCTACTCCACCAGTACTTAAGCCTGCTTTAAGGGAGAAAACTCCTTGCTGAACAATGAAAAATACTTAAACCCATACTTAAGCCATGTCTATTTTTAGAATTAATACAAAGGGGTGCTAAGTATCTATACAGGTCAGGCAGCTTGTAAACTTACATGGGACAAAAAGGTGAGAAACTTATTCAGAGATTCTAGCCTACTCAGGTGTGGATTACTAAAAGGATTAATCTACTCAGGTGTGAATTCAGAATGGGCTGTCCTTTGGAAAATGTCTACTGTGATTGGTAGATGGAAGAACTTAGGGGAGGTGACATAGGAGAAAACCCCCTATATAAGAAAAAGGACAGTCGATTCAAAAGACAATCTCTAGACAGTCTCTAAGGAGGCTGTTAGAAGGAGAGTGCTCTAAGGAGGAGGCTCTGAAGAGACAGGCTCTAAGGAGTCTCTTGGGAGAGGCTCTTGAGGACAGTCAGAAGAATCTCTCTCTGGAGAAGGACGGCTGGCTGAACTGGTGTCTATATTCTTGCTTGGACAGATCTTGTGGTGAGTGATTAAGGACTTACTGATCTCTCTCTAAAGACTCAGGTCTAGGCCATGTTGGCTTAAGGCCCTTCAAACTTATTCCTTTCTTACTCTTTCTCTCTTTCTTAATTCCTCATTGTATTATTAATTAAAATCTCTATAAAACCCAGTTGACTTGAGTATATTTCATAATTGGGAATATTTCCCTGGCGATCACCTTATATATTTGATTAAAAACAAGACACTGTAGTGAAAACATATTTTCTGCGGTCAATTTACTTACCCACTCTTTTATCAACAACAATTTAAGTCTTCCACTATTTTAACTCACTACAGTTTACAACCTAACCATTTTAATTATTACAGTTTATGGCTCTCACTCTTTTAAATGCCACCTTCTACTATGTATACAATTTTCCACATGAACATTGATTATTTGGTCCACATTAATAAGCTACATTACTTTGGGTGAGTCATTTATTCTTTTAGGAATGAAATTTGCTCCTATATGAAATGGTTGGATTAGTTTAACTCAAAGTTGTCATTCAGCTATGACATCTCATGAGTTTTGGATGTTGAAATTTCAGTAAACAGTTGGTTGCTACTTTTGTCCCCTTCCAGTAAGAGACTTATTTCCTTTTTTAGAACTACAAGTGCCAACAGTGAATTTACTGATGAATTCTTTTCTAATTTTGAATTAAAAAATCTTTATTCATTCAAAAACTTCATTTAAACTGGCAATATCTGCTATTTTTTTGAGCCTCTTATTTAGTTTTCACCATCTCTACTGGTTTTCCATGTAATTTTACCAATTCCTTTCAAGATTATGTTCAAAGGAAGTTGGTAAATTCTCTCTTCATTCCCACAAATTCAAAAGACTTTCTTCTCTTTTGATTCAAGAGAGAGTGAAAAACACTTAAAAACAAGTAGGGGATCTTGCCGGGGGACTCATTTTAACTCAAAAGAAGCACTACTACGATCTTATACAATCATTTCCCCCTCTTCTTCCTATAAGGCTTTTATAATATATTTTACTTAAAATGATAAACAATATCATTGACAACCATACGATATGATGGAGGAAAAGTCTTTCCCTTCAAAACATACTAGTAAAATACCTTTTCATTTGTTCATTTTAAAAAATAACACAAGTGATCTATGAGAAGGCATTCAAAAGAAATATGCAAAGATCTCTAAAGTGATATACCAAAGAATAGATTCATAAAAAAGCTAGACTGGCTATGTTTCATGTTTCTGTTTCAGAAGAAACTTTAGCAATGCCAACTAAGCTATTAATTACATGGATAGCTTTTCCACTTGGAAGTTACAAAAAAAGAGATAATCCAACAGGTATTACTGAATGTTTTGGAAACTATAGCAGCTGGACTTCCAGAGGATAAGCAAGAGAATGAGTAACTTATTTTGTTATTTGAGATTGGCATGTTTTTAGATAGCTGAGTTTATTTTGTTTTTCTTTTTTTTCTGGGTTATATATGTATTATAATGCAAACCATATATCCATATTATTCATTGTTGCAAGTGAATAATCTCATAAAACCAAAACCCAAGTCATATACCCAAATCAACAAAATAAACAAGTGATAAATTGTATGTTTTCATCTGCATTTCTACTCAAACAGTTTTTACTCTGGAGGTGAATTGCATTCTTTTTCACAAGTCCCTCAGAATTGTCCTGGATAACTGTATTGTTATTATTAGCAAAGAATATCACATTTGATTATCCCACAATATTTCAGTTACTGTGTATAATGTTCTCCTAGTTCTGTTTATTTCACTCTGTGTCAGTTCACTTAGGTCTCTCCAGTTTTGTTTTGTTTTGTTTTGTTTTCTGAAATCATCCTGTTCATCATTCCTTATAGCAAAATAGTATTCTACCACCATCTTATACCACAATTTATTCAGCCATTCCCCAACTGAGGGACATTCCTTTAGTTTCCAATTCTTTGCCACAACAAAAAGCATAGCTATAAATATTTTTGTAAATAGGTATTTTCCCATTTTTTTCATCTCTTTGGGATAAAGACCTAGTAGTGGTATCACTGGATCAAAAGGTACACATTCTTTTAAAGTAATTTGGGAATAATTCCAAATTGGCTTCTAGAATGGTTAGATAAATTCACAACTATACAAAGCTATGGACTTCCAGGCTTCACTCTAGGCTGATGCCAGGACCTGAAACTTCAAGGGGAGGGTAGAAGGTGCTCTTTTGTTGGTATAACCATGTTCTGAGATCCTGAATTTAGCCTAAGCCTAGTTGAGGTATCTGGCACAGTAGGTGGGGGGAGGGGAATGGTTGGCCAACACTCTTCTGTGTGCAGTTTTGCTTCTGGTTCTCCCTTATCTTGTGAAAATCAATTTTGCCTACCTTTCAAGTTATATTCAGTAGGAGAGTCACCCCACTTCATCTTGCTATTGGTTTTTTACTCCTGTCATTTGGAGGCAGTTTCTAAATATTGGTTTGGAAGGATTGTCGGAAAGGCTTTGGCAAGGCTTTGGCTAGCTCTGCTATTAAGCTGCCATCTTGATTTCACCCCCTCCTGGTGGTTTTCCTTTAGAAAGCTGAGTTTAAATGCCAAGCTCTAGCAAGGTTACACTAACCATCTTGATATAACTCTTTTAAAAATGTGTTATCCTTGATTTTTCTTAACTTTGTTCATTGTTATAACTGAGGATTCCATGGAGGCGGGTGGTAGGTGGAGGGCACTCACTGGGAAATGGCCATAGTTTAAAAACTAAAAAAGCATCAGTCTCATTTTACAGATATATAGAAAACTGAATCAAATTTATAGGAATACAAAATATTCCTTAGTTGACAATTGGTCAAAGTCTATAAATAGGCCATTTTCAATCAAAGGAATTAAAACTATCATAGGAAAAAATACTCCAAATCATTATTAATTAAATTTCAATTAAAACAACTCTGAGATACCACCTCACCCTTACCATACTGGTTAATATGGTAAAAAAGGAAAATGATAAATGTTGGAGGGGATGTGGAAAAGTTAGGATACTAATATATTGCTATTGGATCTGGGAACTACTACAACCATTTCTGGAGATGTAAGGATTAAAATTAATGGTTAGACAATAATTATACAAAATTATGTGACCACTAATATTTATTATATCTTGAGTCAAAATTAATTTACAAATATTTACAAATAGAGAGGAAATAATAAAGAAGATAAATGTGAGGGGTATAGAGAAGTTATCTATCCTATCAACCTAAATGTTTTGCTCTGGTCTACTTAATCCAGGTAGACATTAATTAGCTCTCAACCAGGAAGGCTGGTAGTGAGTAACCAGATAGCCTCCTCCAAGATGGAAGCTAGTCTCTCCAGAAGCTAGAAAAAGGGGTCAGATTTTACTCACCCAACAAAGTAATCCAAGAATTGGAGTCCAAGTAGAAGCTGATCTCCAAGCACATGATCCAAGCCATAGTCTCCAGCAAAGCTCCCTGGAAGACTATATGACTATCTCCAGAAGATAATTTCTTCAGACTATCTTTTCAAAGACAATCTGCCCTGAAGGAGTTCAGGGTTTACTTTTTAAGGTGACTTCTTATCCCCTCCCTCGTCACAGGGGCCAATCACAGTTTCCAAATTGCACAGCTCTGCTGCTAATTTCCACTTGTACTCCTCTGGCACTTAAAGCTCGCCAAATGATGGCTCCAGGTTACTGTGAAGATTAAACCCCTTACACTACCTTTCCAGGATTATTGTTTATTATACTTTACTCCTCTTCATCCACTATACACTGTAGCCAAACAGGCCTAACTTATCATTGCTTATTCTACAGTGGTGGGCTGGTAAATGTTTCAACAACTGGGTTTCCAAAAATGGTCAACATACAAGTTTAATTTGCATTATGAATATTTTCTTAAATAAAGACAATCAACAAAACTATAAAATGACCTAATTTGTAGTATTTGTGAATTTCTGAAGTATAAATGATCACAATGAATATTTAACACTTGGCTGAAAGAGCCCACTTCTATCTCCCCTTGAGCATTTGGAAAACTCTATCTACTTTGTGTCTAAAATGCACTTCTTCTTCACCCTTTCTCTTTAAAAATCTCTTTTCTTCCAAAGTTGGTTTCAAGTGTAATCTTCTTTCCTGATTATCTAGCTACTTGTACCCCACCCACTACTGCATTCTATATATATGTTGTTGTTACATATCTGATGTGGTTTCCATGATTGCATGTACATTCTTCAAAGGCAGAAAATGTTTTATTACTATGTATTTCCAGAATCCATCTTGGTGCTTGGCACAGAAAGATTAATGGTTAAGTGAAATCAGTGTTTAGCAATTTAGGAAGGATGCAGTATTTTTCCGCTTTTACTGTGTGAGAAGCAGTGGAGTGGAGTATGAAGAATAAGTTCAAGTCTTAGATTTGAACCAATGGGCTATGGGGCTGGAGTTACAAATAAAAAATTAAAAACCTGAAAAATAAAGTTCTCAACACATAGATGAATAGCTAGGCAAAACAAATTTCCAAAAAAGAATTAGAATAAATTTTAAAAGTTGTAGAACATGTGAAATAAGATAAAAAGGTAGATTAAAAAATGTGTGTGTTTGTGGGCGGACGAGAGAAGGAAGAAAAAGGGGGAAAGGATAGGGTGTAAAGCAAAGGTGTAGGAGCCTGAACCAGAGTGGGGAACAAAGGGAGGCTCTCACTTTGCCCAGAGCTTCCCCATCTCATCCACCACCCAGTCCTAGCATTGGAACTCCTTATGGCCTGCCTCCACGCTCTTTTCCTCTCTAGGGAAGGAGGAGATGGTAGTCTAGGCAACGCTGGAAGCTACGGGGAGTGCCAGTCATTGGGCCACGTGGTGACCAGGGCACTCCCATTCAAACTCTTCCTCACTCTCTTCCCCACCTAAACCAATGTAGAGCGCTGCCCCGCCTCTCCTCTGTCCGGTCCCGCCCCCCCCCCCCCCCCCCCCGGCCAGTCCCAGAGTCCTCAGTCCTCAGAAGGGGAGACCCCCCATATCTCGCGAGAGCATAGCCAGGCCTTGCGAGGCTTTGTGGGTTGGGGTGTTTGGGTTGTGGGCCGCGGGGACCCGTTGCTCGAGGGTTTGTGCTTGGGAACGGTGGTGGGGGGAGGGGGGCGGGTAGCGGGCGGCGGGCTCTCAGTGACCTTGCGCACCAGGATAGAAGCCGGCAACTGAGCCGCAGCCGGAGCCGAGCTGACAGCCATGAAGCGGACGCTGTCGGGTCCGAGACCCCTGGACGTGGGGCAGGGATCAGTCTTGATGGGGGCTGAGGAGACGGCTGAGGCCGTGGCCTCGGAGGGCGCCTACTATCTGGAGCGTATCCTTCGCGCGTCGGAGGGCGGGGCCTAGCCGGGGGCCTCTCCTTTCCCCCTCCCCCCACCAGGACCTCGAGTCGCCCATCCTGTTCACCTACTTTGTTACCTGTGGCGTCACGTCTCTGTGTCTCCTCTGTAATGCGGGTGCCCACTTCTCATTCCTTCTATGATACCCCACTACCTTCTCTGGTCACTAACCAAAGCATCCCTTCTCTGCTCTGTTGGACTAGTGCTGGGCTAGTTCTAATCAGCAATCCCTTTTTATCTTTGGGCAAAGTGGGAAACTGCCAAGATAAAGTGTCTACAGTGTGTGCACCATGCTTAGTTGGGAATCGATCCAAATAAAGGCAAAGGGCAGCCCCGCAATTATGCAAACCACAATAGGCAAAGAAACTAGGCAGGTGACATTGGAGATAACCAGGGGAAAGAAGGTGCTGGAATTAAGAGGCATTGGGAAAGCCTTCCTTTAATGTGGGGTTTTGAAGGAAGCAAGGAGACCAAGATATGAGGAAGAGCGTTTCTGGTATTGAGCACAGTTGGTGAAAATGCGTGGAGACTTGAGATGGAGTTTCTTATATAAGAAAGTTGGGGAGTAGGTTAAGTGATGACAGGTCTAAGAATACTAGAAAGGTTAGAGAAGAAGGAAAGTTATAGAGGGTTTTAGATACCAAGCAGGATTTTATATATTCGATCCAGGAGGTGATTCGGAGACACTGGATTTTATTGATTATAGGGAAGTGACATGGTCAGAGCTGAGCTATAATAACTTTGACAGTTGAGTGGTAGATGTATTGGAGTGAGGAGGAGCTTGTGGTAGGGAGAATGTAGTAGATGGCTGTGTTGAGGACTACTGCAGTAATCAAATATGAGATGATGAGGGCTAATAATATGCAAGAGATACTAAGAGGGTGAAATCTCTAGACCTTCTCAAAAGATTGCATTGGGGGGTCAAGAATGATTGAGGAATGGAACATGATACCCTAGTTTGAGAGCTGACTTATCAAGTCCCAGATTTTAATATTATTCTACCTTAGTCACTTTCCTTTTCTCCTTTGCCAGTGGTTGGGAAGTATAGGGCTCTAGTCTGCAGTCTCCTTAGAAGAGGACAAACAGGCAAGATGCTAGGTTCCTTTGGGCATCCCCTAAAATTAAGCATGGGGCAAAAGAAAAGAGAGATTGCTTTTTTCCCTCCTTTTCTTTTCTTTTCTTTCTTTTCTTTTCTTTTCTTTTCTTTTCTTTTCTTTTCTTTTCTTTTCTTTTCTTTTCTTTTCTTTTTTTCTTTTCTTTTCATTCTTTTCTTTTCTTTTCTTTTCTTTTCTTTTCTTTTCTTTTCTTTTCTTTTCTTTTCTTTTCTTTTCTTTTCTTTTCTTTTCTCCTTCTTTTGAGGTTTATCCCTCAAGAAAGAATGAAACATTACTTTTCTCACCTTCTGGTTGTTTTGCCTAAACAGGTCACCTAACTCCCTGCAAAATCCAATCTCTTGAGAGGGAGTGTGTATAATTGCCAGATGCCCAGGATGCAAGATCTATCACCAATCCAATTAAAATTTAATGCAGTCAGTTGGATTGTTCATGTTATTGTACAATTTTTGTTTGGCTTCGTGTGATTGTATTGCAACCAAATTAACTTTAGTTAAGACTGATTTAAGCTAATGTTGAAATTAATTTACATTACTTGATCATATACTTACTCATAACCCATAAACCAGAAGTTTAGTGTAGTGGTAGAAGGAAGAAATCCAAAGAGAATAAAGATTTTCAGGTCACAATCCACATAGTAAGTAATCAACATGTGGATAATAAAATAGAGGTATATTCTATATGCTGTTTTGGATAAAGTTATAGAAGACAAGATGATTTTTTTTAGAATGATAACTCAGGAGAGTTAAGGAAAGGACAAAATTAGAGATCATTTGCTTTCAGGCAGGGAACTGTATTAACCTACCAAGACAGAAGAATTTCTGATCTCATAGAAATCCTCAATGATGGAGACTCTGTAGCCTATTTTTTCCCCAGCTCTTTTCCTTCCAGCTTTAATTTAAGGCCTGTAAATTGTTGATTGAATCATTGTTAATTCACTTTGTACTCTTTGACAAATAAATTATGCAAATTTGGCAAGTTCTCTCAAGTACTTTGAAGAATTTGGATGAAAACAAAATATTTTTTTTGTTATAGAAGGCAACAAAATTATTTTTCTCATAAAATGGAGAAATCTATTTAAAATTGTTACCAATTCATACTAAGAATGATATTTCTGCATTTATTTCATCTTAAACATAAGTCTTTGTCCTACTTCCAAAGCCCTATAATTTCATTTTTCTGGACTGCTTTTACCTCATCTGCCTAATGAAGAGATTGAATCTGATCTTTAAGGTCCTAAATTCAGTTAACTAATGATCCACTGAGGGTGCTACAGTAGCCCATAATTTAAACCAATTTTGGTCCAATTCAGAAATGTAAAAGAATTGAAGTTAGTAATTATTCTTCCTAAATACATCCAAATTATCAACTATAGTGTGAAAGATAAGATGTCATAGTGTATAGAGTGCTACATATGGAATCAGGAAAGCTATTGATTTCTCTTTTTCATCTTTCTCTCAAATATCCATGGAGCAACCACATTGACATTTTAAAAACACAGATATAACTCTTTATTATTAAAAAGAATTGAATTGACTCCCTGATTGATTTACCAAACAATAATCATCAGGCTCATGGCCTCTATAATCTGCCTGACCTGCCTTTCTTGTTTTACATTTTACAAATCTTCATAAATTTCTCATTGTGGTCAGAATGTTCAACATGATCTGTTTTAAATGATTTTTTTTTTCACATCTAACTCAAATAATCCCTATCTTTATTAGAAGTATATAGTTCAAGGCCTACCTTATGCATTAGACCTTTGCTAGTCCCTTAGCTATTAGTACAGTTGAAGGGACTTTGTATTTACTTTGTACTGTATTTACAAGTTTTGGACATATCCTGTCTCTCCATTCATCTTTAAGCATCTTAAACGCTGGAACTATTTTGTGTTTGTATACTCAGTCCCTATCATGGTACCATACACACATTAGGTTGAATTCAGTATGGGCAGTCACATTTTAGGAAGGTCATTGATAATCTGGAGAGATTCCAGGGGAGGGTGATCAGGAGGTGAAGCATCCCAACCTTATGCCATACAAGGTCAATTGGAGGAGTTAAGGATTGTTAACCTAATATGAGATGTGATAGCTGTCTTCAAGTATTTGAAAGTCAAGCATTCAGAAGTAGTAAAGTGACAGATTTAGGTTTGGTATAAGTAGAAAACTTCCTAATAGGTTCTTCAACAGTTAAAAAGGTCTACTCTCAGAAGCAGTAACATTCCACTTATTGGAGAATTGTAGACAAAGGCTAAATGACAATTTATTGGCAACATTATTGAGAAAATGAATTTAGTTTTTATTTCTTTTTAAAATTTTTCTTTTTTATTATCTTAGTCAACAAACACGAACATTTCACTATAAAAGAAAGTTGTTACTGGGACTATAAACTTGATACACACTTTTTTTTTAAAGAGCATTTTAAATTTAAACTGGTATTAACAAGATAGCCTCTGTATACCTTTCTAATTCTGAAGTTCTTCAATAATTATAGACACAGGGATTGAAAGTTGAAGAAAGATAGTTGATTAATGGAGAAAGATCCTGAGTGAGGGGCTTATTTATGTTGTAAAAATCTGAGAAAAGGGCATGATGACCAGAGGGGATGAGGTGGACAGATAGATTAATTTTGGAAGAAGGACTATCTCTGCACCTTTTCTTCTCACGCAAAAGGGGATAACTATGTGGATGAAAAGATAGAGGGTGATAAGATGTGGAAGAGGAGAACTGAAAGAACTCATGTCATTTAGTAAAGTAAGAGAAGTCATGCTGAGAATGAGGTAATAGGATTTGTGGTGAAGTGGAAAAAGTTTTATATGGCTGCTGTTTGGAATTTAATGGGGAATAAATAGATCAAGTGGGGGTTTTGAGTGTAGAGAAGGGTCATATGTTGTCAGGTTGGTAGTATATGAAATTTGCGAGGCTTTATAACTTCATATGACAACATTTAACAGCTTAGATCAACTCCAACATATTCTGTACTTCTTGGTAGTTATAAGATGATTCCATCGACACTATTTAACTTCATGTATATACAGCAAGGACTTAAGAGGTCAATGAGATTAGAAGGTTATAGATGGTATGAAAATTGAGGACAGAGGAAGCCAAAGTTAGTAGCAAATTGCATGGACAATATGGAGGACCAAGAAGTCTTGTGTTAGGGGGGCAAGGGAAGTTAGGAGGAGCTTGATATCTGAAGCTAGGCTAGTAGTGTAAAGTCAATGGACTTTAGATTATGGTAAGGATGAACGAGGGAGTTAAGGATAAATCATTAAACATTTATTAAGTATCTACTCTGTGCCAGGCAGTGTGCCAAGTGCTGGGCATAAAAGGAATGCAAAAGACAGCCATTGTTCTCAAGGAATTTACAGTCTAATAAGAGCTAAAACATGCAAACAACTGTGTACAAAATAATCAAAAGAAAGAGCATTCAAATTAAGGCGATTGTGAAAGGCTTCCTGTAGAAAGGATGATTTTGGCTAGGACTTGCTGGAAGCTAGGGAAGCAGAGAGATGAAGCTGAGGAGGGAAAAGGTTCTAGGCATGGGTGACTAAAAATACCCAGAATATGAATATAGGAGTATTTTATTAAAGGAACAGTAAGGAGGCCAGTGTTATTGGCTATGGGGGAAATGCTAGGTTTAAGAAGACTATAAAGGTTGGTAGGTGGTACAGAAGAGAAGTTAGCCCATGATGGGGTCCTGTGAAACATCTAGGGTTAGAGAATGTGACCTGGATAAAGATCCAGTGAAGGAAAATGAAAAAGTTTGAACAAATAGAAGGAAGGAAAACCAGAGAAAAGTTCTTATCATGGAATATTGATGAGATAAGAGAAACTTAAGAGATTAGAATCTAAAATGATATAATCAAATACTGTCAGTCCATAGGTATTTTGGAGGCAAATCAGTCTACCTGAAATGACATAAAGGTGAAGGTTAATAGAGTTAAAGGAATGATTATTTAGTTGGGGGTTTAGAATGCTTCAAAATTGTTGAGAATGATGATGGATTGTGATGGAGAGGATTACCTTATGCTTCTAAATTCAGTAAAACATGAAGATGGTGATCAAGGTGTTGAATTTATTGAGGAGGGCTGAGTTGCATCCTAGAATTTAGTAGATGACAACAATGCCCAAAATATGATTCTCAAAAGGAGCTAAGCCTACTAGGAAGGACTCCTGAATTCTGCACTTTCTGTCCTTTGCTTTTTTTTTATTTCTCCTTTTTGTTGGTCTTTTATTCCATACCTATACCCTATCCTCAGGGGAAAGCCAGATTTCAGTTAATCAAAGGAGATAAATGAATTCTTGAAAAATAGTTCAATTATATGGTGGAATTGGTTTATAAAAGAATGAAGTATTATGAAAGGGATAAAATGGAAAGGGTCTGGGTTGAGTAGGACTAAAAAGTATGGGAAGAGGTAGCAGGGGATAAATGGTTTGTCCCAGACAATAATTCTGAGCAATAAACTGGGAAACAAGGAGATGAGGGCCATGTTAAAGATAAATAAGGGAAGAATAGTTCAGGGTATATGCAATTTAGCTTAAAGGATCAACTCACAGAATTAACCAGATCTGATATTCCAGTTAGAATGTTAGAGAAATGCATGGTGGCATAATTTAAACTTGATTATAGATTGCCCTTCTATATTACCTCTGAAGTGATGATAGAATATAAAAAGCTATTCATTTCTATGAGCACATTGGAGAATCACTTAGAAAATACAATCAGCCATATATTTACACTATGATTTTAGACCATTAGTTCATTATTATCACAAATATAGGTATGGCTTGAGAGGCCAAAATAGGGCATTAGTAATACTTCACATTTGTGTAGTTCTTTATTGTTTATATATGTGTGTGTGTGTGTGTGTGTAGTTTACTTGCATTATCTTAATTATCTCATGTTTAATCTTTGTGGCAATCCTGTGAATTATATGGTATAAGTTCTGATTTTACCAAGTAGGAAATTTAACTCCAGAGAGGTTAATTTGCTTGCATATATTAGGTAGGTGCTTTCAACTTCTTTCTCACTCCAAATTCAGTATCCTTTACAAGATCACACTGCCTTTTCTCCTTCACATGTCTGAAAGTTTGTTCTTTGGTTTATAACTCTTAAGATCTTTGCAAGACCTGTGGCTATTATCCTGAAGTCCTGGTTCAAAGAAATGGCATTTTTTTACTTCAGTAGACTAGCTGATAAATCAGGGGTTCTCCCAGCCCTTAGTATCATAGGCCTCTTTGACCCTAGGCTAGTAAAACCTAGAAACCTCTTCTTAGAATAGTGTTTCTAAATAATTGAAGGAAATGCTAAATTTTAGAGGTCAGTGAAAACAAAGATGTTGATATCAATATAGATATGTACATATTGATATCTATATTATCTATATAATTAATCTAATATTTCTAAGTATCTGTCTATCTATATTGCTATTGAAGTTCACAGACTAAATGGTTAAGAATCATCATGTTAGATGATCCTAAAAAGCTGATTGGTTGCTTGAGTCAGTTTCATTGGTTACTGGACATTACTGGTGTAGAGTCCTCAGGAGGTTATGTGACTTACTGAGGCTTACACAGTGTTTAGGGGCTTAACTAGGACTTTGGAGGCTTTATAGGACAGTTGGAAAATGTTGAATTTGGAATCAGAAGACATGAATATAAATCTTAAGATTTGCAAGTTATTACCTGGGTGATGTTGCTAAATTCACTCAATTTTTCTGGGTCTCAGTTTTCTCATCTGTAAAATGAGAGGGTTGTACTAGATGATCTTTTAGATCCCTTTTGCCTCTAATATAGAACATGGGCCTTCCAAACTTTAGTCTACTTTTCCACTACATAATACTGTTGTTAATTATTTTTATCGTTATTGTTATTGCTAATTTATTACATAGCATTCTGTTGTTCTGGCACACTATGTTTATGTAGTCTTCCAGGGCCAGTTCTTAGTTATAGTCTTTCTTAGCTACTTCCAAGTACAATTGGCACCATTGGGTTAGTGATTCTTTTAAATCCATAGCTCACAAGCCCCTACCAATATTTTTTTTAACTATCGTCCAGTGCCTGAAAATGTAAGTTCATCTAGTAAAACTGAATTATAGAATCTAACTTGGAATTAAGTAGCATATGAAAACATTTGGCACCTCATTCCCAAATTGCTTTTGTATCTGTTATCAAACAAATACCAATTTCACTCTTGACTAACTTCTTTCTTTCCTCAACCCAATAGGAAGAGGAGAGGAACACCAAGCCTCCTGTGGCTACAGATCCAGCTTCCTCACTTGATTCTCAGCTTGGTGCCTTTCTGGCCTTTGACTTATTTGGCTCCTGCCCCGATCTCTATTCATACTGCTCCCAGCTAGCTGTTGTAGACCTACATTTTCACTTCTCAGGAGATTTCCATCACTTTTTTAGGTTCAATGTGCTGAAACTATTGATTTTTAAATGTAAAAGAGATATGTTAATATCAATACAATTTTTAATAATCATTTTCTGACATTTTTTGATTCATGCTCTCTTTCTCCTATTCCTCTCCTTTTCCCCAAAATGACAGATAATATGATGTAGTGGTATTATATGTGTTATCATAAAATTATAATATTTTCAAATATATTCAAATATCATATTTTCATGTTTGTAATATTGTAAAAGAAGATACATAGCACTCATTCCAGAAAAAATTCATGGAGGAAATAAAGTGAAGAATGGTATGCTTAATTCTGCATTCATACTCTACTAATTCCTTCTATGGCTATGGATAGCCTTTTCAGTCATGAGTCCCCTGGAGTTATCCTGGAACCTTGCATCACTGATAATAGTTAATTCATTCACAGTTGATCATCATTGTATATTATTGCTATAATGCACAACATTCTGCTCACTTCACTTTACATCACTTCATATAAATCTTTCCAGGTTTTTTATGTCTTAATCACCATTTCTTATGGCACAATAATATTCCATTTAAATCATTTACTACAACTTGTTCACCCATTCCCCAGTTGTTGGTTATCACTTCAGTTTCTAGTTCTTTGCCACCACAAAAAGAACTGCCATAAATATTTTTGTAGAAATATGTCCTTTTCTCCTATCTTTTATCTCTTTGGGACATAGATCTAGTAGTAGTATTTCTGGGTCAAAGGAAAGCCACTGATTCTTGAAAGACTTTGGGAGCTAGAATTCCTCAAAATAATCATGATGTCCACCCTCTTACAGGTAGATTTGTATTATTAGATGATTTTTTAGAAAAGTAGCCAGTCATTTTTAATGGTATCATAATAAAGATAGAGTCCTAGGGACTAAAAGTGAAGATTGATAAATGTGTTTGGGATTAGGTGGACATAGTATAGCAACTTAGTTTTTATATGCACTGTTCATTATGAACTGCCTGCTGTACCATATCTTGTTAGCATACTATTAATTGGTAAAACCTATGTCTGACATAAATATTAAAATTTGATAGCATAGAGAGACTAAGGGTTAGCATGAATTGAGCTAGGCTAAAGTGCTTGAACATAATTGAAATGTCAGATATAAAGTATAAGGAACTGGGCAAATCAAGTGGAAGGATCAACTTGGAAAAATGAATGTTCTCTCTCTTCTCCCCTCAGTCTCTAATTTCAATGATCTAGGCAACTCCCAGTACAAAAACTCTGATACTACTACTGATACAGATTAGCACCTTTTATAAATTGTATAATTTTACAGACTTATCTGGGGCTCTGGGACATTAGGTGACTTGCTCTGTGTCTAAGGCAGAACTTGAACCTAGGTCTTCTTCACTATAAAATTAGACAAAGGTTTTCAAAAAGTGAAAAGAGATAATATGAATTTAAAGAAGCACAAAATATCATTAACTACAAAAAAGATGTTAATAAAAACTTTAATTTTCTAGCTAATTATGAGAAGATAGATAAGCAAAGGGGGAAAAGCCTCTTAAAACTGGCAGGAAACTGTAAATGCCCACTTTCCCTTTTATAGCCAATACCTGAACAAGTATTTCAACATTTTGTGAGATTGCTCACACCTTTTAAATTTGGCCTAAATATGTGGAAAAAAAACCATAAACAATAAACCATAAACAGCATATTTTGATACTAAGGCATTTATATATGTATATAAATAGTTGTAACTTCAATTAAAAGTTAGTTTTAAAAAGTTATGCAGAATTACATTCTGAAATAATATACATTAGAAACTTTATTTTAACATTAACTCATATCTTGGAAATTTAGTAAATGCTGAATTATACTTGTCTACCTATTCCTTGTTTCTCCTTTTAACATGACATTTCTTCAAAAGCTATCATATTTCTAAGATAAAGACACATTCACAAAGGCATAAAATCATTTTGTGAATCTGGAACCAAAGGACAATCTGGAACATTTAGGTTAAGGCCTATAGTAACTCTTCAACCCCACCACTTTGCTTTAGTATAATAACTCTAACTTCCATAAGTGACATTTCTATGAAGACTAACTTGTCCCTCCTCCCCCATTTAAAATTTTTCCTGTGTATTAACTCTAAAATGAGCTGTGTTTATGAAGGGAGAAGAGTCGCACAATTATCTCCAAATGGTGTGTCCTATGAAAGTCATTCTACGTGATTCTGAAATATGTCTTTTTTTAATAAGTACATACAAGAATGGGAATGTGCCTCCTCTTCCCATTTGCAATGCATCCAACAAAATAAAGAGCATTATTGTGAAAGTTGACTCAAGAGGCACAGAAAGCCAAAAATTAAATAAATTATTTTAAAATGAGTTGTCTTCACAACTTTCCCAAGCATAGTCAAGGAAGTAAATCTTTTGTTTAAAAATATCACCTTGTATTTTAGAATACCTGGGAGAACAAAAGTCAGTGTGAATTTAATTTGGTTGGATTTATCAAAAATTTAAAAAGTTGATTGTTACTGTTAAATCCAAAGGTTGAACCAGTTTTACATAATGTTACTCAGAATTGCATATTAAAGAAATTTCACTTGACAGAATATACAGAAGTTACTATAACTGAACCATCGGAAACTGATTATCAGTATGAGGAGGTAAATATGTAATTTCTAAACATTCAATTTGTAAATGTATTGCATTGTTTTGGACAGTATTATTATGAAGAATTAATTTTAATGCATTTTCTAAAATATTTCAATAGATTTTTTCTTTTTCTTTCTGTGTAATTCTCTAATACCTTTCTGGAGGTCAGTTTGGTTTAGTATTTCAAACACATTTTGCTAATGTCCTCTAGTTTAGAGTGCAATGTGATACATTTAAATGTTTATATTAAATGATATATCTAATTTTGTTTTGAATCATCTTGTGCAGTAAACTTATGATTGCCAGCATTTTATAATGGTATTGAAAAACATCATCTCTTCTGGGATCATTTATTTTCTTTCTTTTAGCTTGGCATAGCTTCCCTCAATTTAGTTAGATTTAGGTGAGGTTTTTTTATTAGCTAATTAGATCTCAGGTTCCTTCCGTACTCCTTGGATATTTAGGGGTAGGACTCCCTGTCTACTCAGTGAATATAGTGGTCAACAATGCACCCTCCCCCATTATCCTTGCTGGGAAAAAAGGAAAAGAATAAGCATTTATGAATCACCTACTGTGTGCCAGGCCATGTGCTAAGTTCTTTGCAAATATCTCATTCAATAATTGATCTTTTCCTGGGTGGAGTAGGATAAATCTCTTCTTTAATGTGGTAACCTTGGTGTTAGAAACAGACCTATTGAAGTTCAGGAAGAGTGGGAACCAGGATACCCCAGAGAGATAATGGCAATTATGAAAAAGATAATTTTTTCATTTATATTAGTGAATGTTTAAGCAATGTAGAAAATCGGGAGTTAACTGTATTTTAATTTTAATGAAAAATTCTCCATTTAAGACACTTAAAATTGATCATGTTGCCAGTAATACTAGTATATTTTGTCTTTTCACCACATGTATAAAAATCAAAGGCAAATTTAATTATGTATTAATGTCTTAAGGTTGCATGAGAAGATACTAGCTCTACAAATATGATGTAAAACTGATGTCACAGGAAAATGTCTTTTAGGATGTAATTTTATTGAGACATCTCTTCTAGCAGACTGATACCATCATCCATCAGCTAGGGTACCATTCACATTGTCAAGATATATGTTTTTCTTCTTTAAAATAGTTTTTCTTGAAGCAGCAAGTAGTCTTTGAGAGCAGCATTCAGAGGGGTCTCTTATTTTAATTCTGATAACAAACCACAAGTTTGTAATAGGTACGAGGTTTTGACAAACCATGGAAAGAATGGGATAGGGGGTGGTATTTAGTTGGCAATGATATTTTTAATTGAATGTTTTAACAATTTGCTTATTTACTAGAGTATATTATTAGGGTATTTGTTACATATCTAAAATTCTATATCTCTTTTAATACCTGGTTCAGGATTTGCAAATAGACATTTTATAAATATTTTTTAAATTGAATCTGT
Source organism: Monodelphis domestica (assembly GCF_027887165.1). Taxonomy (NCBI): domain Eukaryota; kingdom Metazoa; phylum Chordata; class Mammalia; order Didelphimorphia; family Didelphidae; genus Monodelphis; species Monodelphis domestica. The sequence goes on along the minus strand of NC_077234.1, from coordinate 77,568,662 downwards.
GGATAAATGCAAATAGCAAGTAATTTCAAAATGGTTATTAAACTGATATAAAATAACAATAAACCCTGCTTGTGTTAATTGCTCAATCTGCACAGTGTGACAGAATAATTTCTGAGACACAGCTTAATGTAAAATTTCTTTAATTTACATTATACTTTGGTCTAGACACTGTATTGGGACTGGAAATTCTGGAACAAAATAATTGTATGTATATTTTTTCATTATTTTATTTGTTGCTTTAGGTATCAGAACAAGATGATCTAAGTATTCCAGAAGGTGATGAAGATTTGACTAAAGCCCTTGAGATGGCTCAAGAAAAGAGTATGGATTGCAAGCTTTTGGTAAGAACTTTCTTCATTGAAAGAGAGTATGGTTTGGTAGTGTAAGGGGTAACTTTAGGGGTTTTTGACTGAATATATTACACTAGTGGTCACCAGGGATTAATTCAAATCCCAATAAAAAATACTCAATTTTATGGTGGTTTAATTACTATAGAGGAAAGGAATTAAGAAGAAGAGGGAGAGAGAAAAGGGTATAAGATTTCTCTGGCCTAGCCTAAGCCAAGGGAAGTTCAAAGAACTCAGCCACGAGGCCTCCTCAGAAGACTTAAACTAGCTTGACTTCCAGTCACAAAGTCTACTGAAATGAGGGGCCTCCTAAGAGGATAGTGCTTTTAGGAGGTAAAGGAAAAAGGAATTAGCCTAACTACTCACCATGGTCACTCAGGGAGATGCATCACCTATCCCACCCTACAGAGCTTCTCCCAGTTACCTCACCAGCAAGCCGCAACATGCCAAATCGCCAGGACACCCAGCATGCAGAGCCACACCAGCCAGAGCAAGAGCCACATCTCCCATGAGAGCCCAGAGAGAGGGAGTGACCTGAAATATATAGACCATTTTTTATATCACTTCTGACGTCTCACATGTACCAATGGTAGATTAAGGTTAATTTAGGACTGCCCAGGGTGGTCTGTCAGTTGTTTCTTATTTATCACTTGCTAGCACATGTCTGTCATAGGCCATCCTTCTCAACACTTAATCCTTAAATAGGAGTGTAGACATTCCTGTTTTTGTTAGGATTTTAAAAACCAATCAGGGCTTAGAAAATCTAAAATTCGTAGTAGTGTGGAAGGTAAAATCTGAAATAACTGAGAAAGCAAAGATTTAAGCTTCCTAGCATACTAATTTACTAAGCAATGAATACTAATTGTCTTCTCCTTTTGGACTATTTTATTTGGTAATCTCATCAGAACCCATGGGTACAGTGATCATTTCTATGGATATAATCCCTAGTTTTATATGTCCAGCCTTAATCTCTTTGCCACACCTGTGTATCTTCAACTGCATCTTAAACATATCCCTCCTTCTTATTTTTCCCTTGCTAATCCTACACTTCCTTTCCTTTCAGCCTTTTCCCTGTTCACAAATGTTATTGCTTTTGCTTACCACCTCTCTGAGTTCATCCGCCTTTTGTCTAATCACTGCCCTAGTTTTCTTGTTCTCTTCCCCTTCTTACTTCCCTGTAGAGTAAAATAGGTTTCTGTAACTGAGTATAAATATTATTTTTGCTTTGCTCCAATTCTGATGTATCAGCCTACCGCCCTACTATCTTCTTCACTGTATTGATCCCTGCATACCTCTTCATGTGGAATAATTTACCCCCAACTTTTTCTCCTTTTCTATTTTCATAATATATCCCTCTTTCTTATTCCTTGATTTTGTTTTTAGATATCAACTCATCATATTCAACTTACTCCCTGCTTTTCTATCTATGTATGCTCCTATTTATAGCCCTAATAGTGATAAAGTTCTTAAGTAACTTCAATATCTTAAATATTTCTTTAAGTATCTTTAAGGACTTCAAGTATTATAGATATCTTAAGGATCTTAGTTATCACTTTTCTGTTTAAACCCATTGATTCCTTGGAATTTTTTTTCAGTTTACCTTTTTATGTTTCTCTTGAATGTTGAATTTGATCATTTAATTTTCTTTTAAGTTCTGGTCACTTGGTTAGGAATGCTTGAGTGTCCACTGCTTCATTAAATATATATTTCTTCCCCTGAAGTATTATGGTCAGTTTTGTTGATATAAAAATTCAAATTAGCCATCATTGCAACCCAGGAAGCAAAAAGATAGAGACCAGGAACCCCACTAAATTTATCCCTCTGTCTATGGGAAGTATGTAAAGATAGGAAGTCAGTGGGCTCCTGGGAAATGTAGTTTTTAGGGTAACAGATTTTTAATTACACATTCCCCTCTGAGATCCAACTTTTAAAGTACAATAATTTGGGGATAAAAGGGAAAAAAAAGAACAAAACCAATGATTGGTAGGAGCATTGACAAAAAGTCAGTTGTGGGGAGTTCCCTTCGTCATAAGAGAATACATACAAAATAAATGCATTCAACCCCACATAGTTCAAATCACCACATCCCAAAGTTCACTCTGAATCTTCTGGTACAGTGTGTGGTCTGTGCAGGCATCTTCATGGAGCCTTCTCCAAACAGTTTACTTTCTGGTTTTGGGGAGGTAGCATGTTTCTTATCCTGAAATTATTCTCAAAAAGAATTTAAACTTTGCATTTTAGAATAATAATACATTCTCCCCTGAGGGGGATTTTGAAAAACACATGGATCACTTAGGGATGCATGGCTGAGTTATAAGTCAGTTAGCAAGAGAAATAAAAAACATCAAAAAATTCAAATTAAAAAATAACTTCTGGATGGAATATAGAATATAAAAGTCTTCTGTGTAAAACTTCTAAGTAAAGGAAAACAAACCTATAACAGGTCCTTTAATCAGGACCCAATTAAAGTGGATTTATGTTATTATGCACTTACCCAATCAGTAGCCAGGACTACAGAAAGTTTGCTACACTATGAAAGACAGAAAAGAGACTAGATTATGGGAGCCAGGAGGGCAGCCATGGTGAGGTGCTTGTTATAATGTAGGATGAGGAAGACTTGCCTCTGACATGTCAAACAGCCACAAGCTTGAACCCCAAACAAGTTCATCCATCCTACCTGGATTGATTTGGTCATTTTTGAACTTGTGCTCCTTGGCACTGTATAATGGCTCTTTTTTTCCCTTCTGGAATCAGACAGAATCATTAAGCAAAGAGTCATAATTTTTAAACAATCAATGGCATCATTTTTATAGTCTAAAGTGTTTTGGATATGCATTGACACTAGGGCAAATGTATTTTAAACTTATATTACTGTAAAATAAAAAAAGTTAAAAAAATCTCAATACTGTTGGCAGGTGCTTCAAATACAAAAAGGAGAGAAAAATATAACTCAAATACTATATTGCACATGCAAGGAAAAACAATAATCATAAAATGTTCTTTAAAATAAAAAATATATAGTTTACATTCAGTGACACACTGTGTCAGCCAAGGAAAGGTAGAATACAAAGGTTTCTCACCAAAAAATGAGATCCAATTCCTTTTCAAACTTGGTCATGAATCACTGTGTGAGTGCAATTGATTTTGTACAAAGTTAACAGTTTTAATAAAGCAATAGTACAGTAGATAATGCATATTTAAAGAAGTACCAAAGTCCCCAAAATTCAAAATAGCACAGTTAATTACAACAGCAAACAAACCCACTATCATTTGGATTCACATGAGTCTACTGTATGACATTAAAAAGAAAAAAAAACAAACCTTAGAAGCTAATGGATACTTGTCACAAGTTTTTCAGGTGTAGCAATCTTTCAACCTTGACTGAGATATTTTTAAAAAAAAATCTATTACTGCCATCATTACAAAATGTGGCAGAGGAGTCTAGAAAAGACACAAACCCCTGTACTGTTGATGGTGGGTCTAAAAACATCACCAAGAATCTAGATCATTCTAGTGTAAAGGTAGAGTAAGCTGAAGAGTTGCAAATAGGAGATGCTACCTCTTGGGAGCCATCTAGGGGTACCACATCCTAGGAACAACTTCCCAACTCCTCTGATATGAGACTGTGATATGTCTCATTCATTTGCATTTTTACAAATGCAGAGGTGGGGATTATAATTGAACTTCACTTTAGCTACTAAATGGACTCTTTATCTCAGAAGCAGACAAGATGATCAGTCAGAACTAACAAAAAATCAAAAACAAACAAACAAGATATCTAAAAATCATGTCTGAAGACCCCTTAAAATCAATTAGAGATATTTAGCTCATTAAATTCTTCAAAGGTTGTTAACCACGTTGATGGAGTATATCCATCATCTATGTAACAATTTGACAAAGGCAAAATGGAAGTAAAGGCCATTTAGGCAACATGTGACCTCAATGGATCTCATGACAACCCCAGTATCCATAAAGGCTTATGGTTTTGCCAAAGAGTTTGTACAAATTATTTATGGATTTTTACAATGGCATTTTGTTCAATATAGTTATAGGGGAAAGGTAACAATATATCTAATAGTTAAAACAAAGTAGATTAAAATCATTCAGTGTAAGAGAATTGTATTGATCAGATTAATATATGAATTTAAAACAACAAAATTAAATCTTTTTTTTTTTTTTAAAAACCCTTACCTTCCGTCTTGGAGTCAATACTGTGTATTGGCTCCAAGGCAGAAGAGTGGTAAGGGCTAGGCAATGGGGGTCAAGTGACTTGCCCAGGGTCACACAGCTGGGAAGTGTCTGAGGCCAGATTTGAACCTAGGACCTCCCATCTCTAGGGCTAGCTCTCAATCCACTGAGCTACCCAGCTGCCCCCTACAAAATTAAATCTTAAAGCAGACAATCAGCAAAATACAATAAGATACAGAGACTTTCATAAAATAACGGAGTCTGGAAAGGCTTAAAAACTTCATCTCCAGACTCTTTAAAGTTCCTTCCCTATCCATTTAGATTCCTTTTGTCACACCACTAGGATCTTCCATAGTGAGAGGAATTCCTCACGGAACATGGTATGGATGTATCTTAGAAACTGGGCAGGCCCAAATGGTAAGGGCTGTAGGGAGATGAATTTCTCCCCTAAATTTCAGGCAAGATAATCATAAGGATCAGTGCACCCAGGAATGGTAGGAAGAAAAAACATGCAAAAATGGGAGTTGTTTGAAAAAGGCAAAGTACTGCCATGCTTGCAGTTTTACTTCCTGTTTGGAAGAGTAACCTTCCTTCCCCTAGAGGTAAAACATTAGGGAGTAGCTGTTTCCCTATAGTCAGGGAGTTAGGAGGCTAATTATTGCCTAAGGGAAACACACCAGCACTAAAGGACTCCTAGCTTGTGTGTTCTAAAGACTTAGCGGCAGCAACCAGCAGCACAACGGGAACAGCAACAGCAGCCAGTGTCAGGGCTGGGACCGAGGCTGGATCAGAAGGAGGATGGATAAGCAGCAGCAAGGAGAGAGGCAGCATTGAGGAATGCTAGTTCAAGCAAATAGGTACAAGAAGTGGCTTATCCCTTCTCTGCCAAGACTCCCGAGGATAAGTACCTCAAACTAAAGCAGCCTTGTGGGAGGTGAGGCCGGCAAAAAATGGGAAAGAAAAACCAGCAGGAGTAGGGTAGCAGCTCCAAAACGAGTTATGAGTTCTCTCAGTGTTCATCAAGGGGGTAGTTGGGCAAAAAGCTGTGGCAGGAGAAACATGGCTTAAAAATTTGAGAATTCTTTCTTCAACTTCAGTGGTTGCCATCATTAAAAAAATTAAAATTTTATAATTTAAGAGATTTATTAATGATCATTAGAACTAAGGAATAAAAAAGTAACAAAATAAAAAAAAACAAAAACAAACAAAAAAAACATGTGCCCATGGCTGTCACCTATTCAAAAATCACACTACACCACAGTCGCAACCCAGGAAGTAAAAATAGAGAGAGTAGGAACCCCATTAAATTTATACCTCTGTCTATGTTTACAGGAAGTATGTAATGACAGGAAGTAAATGGGCTCCTGGGAAATGTAGTTTTTAGGGTAACAGATTTTTAATTACATATTGGGTAGATGATTCTTGACTATAGTCCCAGACCTTTTGCCTTGTGGAATATCATATTTTTTTGACCTTGCCTATTTGAAGCTCACGCCACTCCTGGGATGCAGGGAATACTGTGTCTGGGTCTCCTGGGTGTTCCTGGTCTACCAGGTCTCCCGGGTATTGATTGCCAGGCTGCTCTTTGCACTGAGTGTTCCCCCAGTATGGTTTGCCTTAGGCAGCATTTGCTGGGTGACTGCTCTGCAATGTGATGGGCAGCTCTTTACCCTGTTGGTTCTACTTCTCTCCCCTCTTAACCCAGAAAGAGGGGTCCTTCCTGTTGTCTCTATGTTTTATTTGACTGAAACCCAGATTCACTCTGTATTTTGTTTGTTCTGCTGCTCCAAAATTTGTGTTAAGGGATATTGTTGTTATTTGGAGGTGGGTTTACGTGAGCTCAGAACATTCCCTACTTTGCCATCTTGACTCCTGGAAGTGGAAGTTCACCTCTTAGACATATCAAACCTCTCCATAGGCTTCTCAAACTTCCTTCTTACCTGTTGAGGGTGCTACCTAGTCTGGAATGCTCTTTGTCCTGAGCTCTAACTCCTGTCTTCCTTCAATATTCCACTCAAGTCCCACTTTCTATAGAAGGCCCTTCTTAATCCTTCCTCTTGATTACCTACTTTACATATCTTATATGAGTGTAGTAACTTATATGTTTCCATTGCTAGACTTATTTTATCATGGTACACAGTTCTTACCAAATACTTCCTGCCTGTCCTATTAAATTGTCACTATTAAATTGACTCTGGGAAACTGCAGAGTATTTGGGTTATTTAAGATGGTTCTTGAGCTTTTTTGTGGAAGGGGAGCTATAGAAAATCTGTCAGTTAAATATGACCATAGAAAAATAGCTCTAAGTTTTTAAAATAAATTTTAATATATATGTATATATTTAATAAAATCCTTACCTTCTATCTTAGAATCATGTGTAAAATCACTATGTATTGGTACCAAGGCAGAAGAGTGTTAAGGACTAGATAGTAGGAGTTAATTGACTTGCCCAGGGTCATATAGCTAGGAAGTGTCTGAGGCCAGGTTTGAACCTAGGAACTCCCATCTCTAGGCCTGGCTCTCAATCCACTGACCCACCCAGCTGCCCCCTAAATTTTCTATTTCACATAAATTTAAACTTTCATTTTATTGCAAACGTATTATTTATTGCTTTTCACATTTAGTGTTTCTACAGTTGTTTTTTAAAACCTTCAAAAGTTGATTTTGTTATGCCATGGGATTTTTACTGCAAAGATTATTTCTTATCTGAAATAACAATTTTTTGTTGTTGTGATTTTTCAAATTTCTAGTTACAAAGAAGGTCTGTTTTCATTACTATGGCATTACTTATTTTATGTAGTTCTTTTGCCATGTAGATTTTTTATTAGCTTTCAGTTTCTGTAAGGAAGGGTCTACTCAGAACAAGGAAAGCTAAGTAAGAATAATGTAAATGCTTTTTAGTAATAAAATCAAGGAATATACAATTTGTTGGCTAGTTGTTATTTAAATGAAAACATATATTCTTATGACAATCTAAATCTTAATTGACATAGTGAGGTCAGAATTGGTGGCATATTTTGTTAAATCTCTTCTAAAATTTGAATTTCCCATACTCTTATCAATTTCCTAAAAAGTTAACAATGGCTGTAGCTGTTTAAAATAAAATAGGTTGCAACTATTGTAAAGTGCAAATTGAGGCTTGAATAAAAATTGGCAGTAAAGAGAAGTTATTAATCTGTTTTGTGATAAGTATGTGGTTTGGGTGGCTTTTAGTTATTTCATAATTTATACTTTCTTAAAGTAGATTGGTTCTCCAAAGCAAGGGTAAAAAGTTATAGGAGTGTAGATTTAAATGCTACAGAGATTTTATAGGTACTGCCTTAAAGAGAAAAAATGACCAACTTCAGAGGAATTTTTATTGTACTTTGGAGCTTAAGGAAAATTGATTCCCATGCTATTAGCACATTAGAGGGTAATTCATTTTATACCAAATATTTGTTATTTTAAAGCAACATGTGAATGTGATTTTTTAAAGAATTTGAAAACCAAATGCTTTTATAATTTTTATGCAATGCTTTTATAATATATAATTTATTATATATTCATGTAGTTTAATTTAAGGCAGAAAGTTAGATGCTTTGTTTAATAAATAAAAAATTACTGCTGGAGACTTTATATTGAATATTTAAGTGTTTATTAGTAAAGAGAAAGAGAGAAAGAAGATAATTTTATCAACCTAACTAATTCAAAGTATCCATCCACTGTTGCAAGTTGAAATTCCTGGATTCCCAGCTGGGTGGTCTACAATGGTGGCAGGTGGCCTACAGTGCCACTTGCCAGAGATAAATTACATAGATAAGTACACCTTCGAAAGAGCTCCTTTCACAAGCCCCTAAAAAGGCAAAATAGGTGCCTTCCCATTTCTCCTGGCTCTTTTATCTTGCTTTTAATTGGATTGTCTGAGTCAAAGGCATTCTGCCTTTTGTTAGTTGAGAAATAATACCAAGACATGCTTTTGTTAAGGGTTTGTGTAGCATAATTTTTTAAAAATCCATATAGGATCAGGAAATATTGCATTATTCCTAGCTTAGTGCTTGAGTCTTTGTGTGATTTTTTTTTTTGCCATACAATGAACATTTTAATTTCTGTTTTTCCATTTAAATTAAGTGTAGTAATATCTAGCCCTAAAGGCAAAAGTACTTTTTATCATAAGCTTATCAAGAAGGATAGGGTAGGACCCAGATGTACAAAAATATTTGTTTGTTACTCATTCATTTTTAGTCATGTTCTATTTTTTCTAACCTAATTTGGTATTGTCTTTGCAAAGATACAGGATTGGATTTCTGTTTCCTTCTCAAACTTATTTTACATATGAGGAAACTGAGACAAAGAGGGTTAAATGACTTACCTAGGGTAATACTGCTAGTTTCTGATGCTGAATTTGAACTCAGGTCTTCCTGACTCCAGGACCAGTGCTCTATGCATTGTGCCACCAAGCTGCCTTAAATATTTATACATAATACATTTTCAAATAATAAGTATAACCAGAAAAATCAATCATTAATAGTCTAATCAATGCTTAGAGTATAATTTTTACAAATATAACAGTGTGATTTCATAGTAAGAATTTAGTCCCAGGCAGATTTCTATGTATGTAAACAGATTAAGAATGTAGTTCCAGGAAAATACCTGAGTTATAAATTTCTATCATAATCATATTAGTCATGTGTATGATCATGTTAATCATAAATGAATTACTATGTTGAGTATAAAGTGGGATTTCTTCATTCAAAAAATGTATTCTGGACAAGATAAGCTCTCACAGGAATTAGGGGGTCATCCTGAGGCCATGGAGCTCTGGATGTCACTATAATGGTTAAATTGGGATTTTGACTAAATAAGAGAGTTATAAAAAAGTGGTCACTGATTATTATCCCTTAAGTCAGGAAAACTATTAGCAGCTTTTAGCAATTTTGTTTAATTGGAATATTAGTAAGAAGAGGGAAATGTGGAAGGGAAAGCAGTAAAGAGATGGCCTAGCCTACCCTAACTAATTTGGTGAAATGAAGCTAGTTCTCTAATAAGATTTTCCAATCTCCACGTGGGAATCCTAGCCACTCACCAGCAAGTTGGGCAGGATCAAGGCAAGGTCCCAATGCAGAAAAAACCCTTGTGATCTAAGCTCACTGAGGCAATAGTGAACCCAACAAGAAAGTCCCAGACTCCAAGAAGTTCTAAAGCTGAAAGTCGAAGTCCGGAAGCCAAAAACTTCAATCAAAGTCCCAAAGCTCCAAGTGGAAGTCAAATTCTAAAAGCCCCAAGGATCCAGCCTTGAAAAAAGAAGTCCAAAGTAGAAAATTCAAGGAGCAGAGACTCCAAAGAAGGACTCCAAAGAAGAAGCCTCAAGGAGAATTCCCTTGAACAGGAAGCTCAGGACTTTTTAAAGTGCTTTTGTTCCACATCTCTTCCTGTCCCTTCCTCACTTTATGGGAACCAATTGCAGTCTTTCAATTTGCCTAGCACTGCTGGGGTGGGGGTGGGGGGTAGGTCGTGGTCTCTGGTGTTATCACCCACTCTAGCAAGTGACTTGTGAACTCTCTTACTTAGTGTCTGGTAAGGTACTAAGTAGGAGTACTTAAGTTTTTGATTGATTGACTTAAAAGTCGCTGATTGATAGACAAAGAGAGTTTGATTCACTCTACACATCACTTAGGATGTTTTACAAAATGGGATCTTGGGTTTTGAACTGGGAGGAGACCTGCAGACCCTGGCCATGCGATTTTTCTGTCACAATAAAACTCCATACTTTATCCTTCCATCTCTGCTAATTATTATTAAATTTTTTTCCTGACTATTTTGGCTAAACTCCTTGAGGAAATTATCTCCTATCATATAAAACAGATGCTGATACCTCCTCTTCTCTCCTAATTTTCTATAATCTGGCTCCCAATCTCATTCAACCAAAACTCTCTTCAGAGTAATTAAGGATTTCTTAAATCTAATGACCTTTTCTTAATTTTCATTCTTCTTGATCTCTCTATAGCTTTCCATACTTCTGTAGCTTTCATTCATCTTCTTCTTCTTCTCTTTCTTCTCTTTAGATTTTTGGGACACTACTCTCCCCCAGTTCTTCTGCCTTTCTTACTCATCCTTCTTAGTTTCCTTTGCTGTATCTTCATTCAGGTCATGGCTATTAAACAAGAGTTTTCAATAGGATTTTGTCCTGGGCCCCCTTCTCCATCTATACCCATTCACTTGGCAATCTCAGCTTCCATGGATTCAATTATCATCCTCATGCTGATTATTATCAGATTCCCTTATCCAGTTCTAACCTCTGCTGACGTTTATTCTTTCATGTCCAACTTTCTAACAGTCATCTCAAAGTGGACATTCTGTTAGCCATTTGAAGCCCTTCATAATCAGCTCCCTGAAAACCCTGCCCTGCAAGCCTTTCTAGTCTTATTTTACCTTATGTTCCCCAATATGTTCTTATACTCCGCTGTGTAGTGAAACTGGCCTCCTTTCTGTTCCTTAATAAAGATAATCCTTTCAGCCCTGGGCATTTTCAGTTCCTCTATGCCTAGCACACTCTCCTTCCACATCTGTAACTCCTGGCTTCCCTAGTTTCCTTCATATTCCAGCCCAAATTCTTTCACAAGGAGCCTTTCTCAGTCCCTCAATTTTTGTGCCTTTGCTGTATTCATTTTTCCTATTTATTTTGGATATAGTTTGTATGTGTTTGCTTGCAGTTTCCCCTTTAGAACATGAGCTCCTGGAGGACAGTGATGGGCCTTTGCCTTTCTTTGTTTTCCCAGGATTTAGCTCCATGCCTGGTCTTTAGTAGGTGCTTTCTTCAATAATACACTGACTGACTGAAATTACTGCTGATTCCATTTATTTAATCTTAGTCTCTCTCATAAACTTTATTTTCACTTCTGTGTATACATGTTGGACTTTTATACTTGGCAGTCTTATCACTTTCAAATTCAATATATTTAAAATTAAATTCATCATCTTCTCTGGTCTAAACAGAACTCTTCACCATACTTTTCTTTTTCTACTTTTAGTATCACTATTCTTCTCAGGTACCATGGTTTAAAACCTCACTTATATATACTGTCCCTCCCACTGCCCCCAACTCCATATCCATTCAAATGCAAAGTCTTCCTTATCATTCTACTTCCATGGTATCTATTGTCCTTAACTCCTATGGGCCCATTTCCTCATCTGTAGAAAGAATAATAAACTTCATACTCCAAGTTTCCTTCCATCATTGAAGACTTTTTATTCTGTTTGATTCTAGATAAGCTAGTCTTATTTTATATTTCACTTGTGGCAATATAATCATATTTATCTTAGTAGTAAATAGATTGATTTGTACCCATTAGTTAACTAGGGTTAACAAAATTAAAAGTCACTTCCATCACACAAACATATAACACTGTGGTAAACATATTAATTACAACATATTAAAATTGATTCTTTTTTAACACTAATTTAAAATTATAACAATGATATTTTTCTTTAGTAAATGCTGGTATATAGAATGCAAAGGGTATCCAAAAAATTCCTGTCTGTTGTGTATCAGAATTTGTATTTTTAAAAGTAATATTGTGTCAAATTTTCATCATAGGCTTCGAAAGTAGCTATCCCACCTAAGCAGTCACTGGCTGAAGTACCTGAAGTGGTGGAAGACTTTCTCTGCAATTTTCTGATCAAAATGGGAATGACCAGAACTCTTAACTGCTTTCAAAATGAATGGTAAAATATTACACATTTATGTCAGTCAAACATTTATTTAGGATTATAGTTCATGGATTAGGGCAAATGCATATTGAAGTTTAATAATTACATTGTTTACAGCTGCAGCTTTTGAAATAATTTAGATATCTCCTAACCTGAGTCAAAGTGATATCCATGTCTTTCTCTACCCTGCTCCCTCATTCCCACCATGATTACTAAGGAATTTTGCCTTTTTAAAAATATATTCCCATTTGAGGTATTAATTATGAAATGAATATAAATTCTATACAGCTGACTTTTTGATGAAGAGCTTTTCCAAAATATTGAGTATATTTATTTTCCACACCCATACATTTGAAGTCATTCAGGCAATAATTTTATGTGCTCTGGGAATGGAATATTCTTTACAAAGCATTTAAAGTATACCTTTAAAATGTAACTTTTTAAAAGTATGAGTGTTTTGGAACACAAAGTTGTTTTAAAAAATTCTTTAGATTCCTTATTTAAATGATTGATTAAGAGTTTTTCTATATTCCTTGTATTTCAAATTAGACAATTATTTTTGAAAATCTCATAAAAATTTATCAGTTTCCTTTTAATAGTTTAAGAGTTGTAAAATTCAGCCAGCATTATCTCTTAAATAAGAATTTCTTTTGGAACGTGTACAAAATAATTTTTAGCACCCCAAATTCCCTAAAGGAATTAAAATTTTGTAATCATCAACAGTATTGAAAGAGAGATGATTAATAGGATGTATATGCACATATAAGTTCTCATTTTCCTAAATTCTTATTTTATTATATGGAATAGTTTTCATTATCTGTTGATCCAGTTGCAGTGTGATTTTAGGAGCCTTTTTTTCTCATTTCATTGACTTCTTGCCAAAAAAAATGCAACAGTCACTATTTAAAACAATTAACTTATTGATGTTAGTGAATTTAATAGACAACAAAAGTTATACTAATAGTGTTTTATTAATTTCCTGTTTTGACTTCTGCCAAAGATACCATTTTTTGCATTAATCCCTTGTTGTTGCCTTTGTAGTTTTGGTATTATCATGGTATTACTTTTGCCAGGAAAGTTTAATTCATTTTTTTTTAAACCCTTACATTCCATTTTGGAATAAATGCACAGTATTGGTAGAAAAACTGAAGAACATTAAGGGCTAACAGGGCAATTTGGGTCAAGTGACTTGTGTAGAGTAACAGTACTTCGAAGTGTGAGATTTGAAACCAAGACCTCCCATCTTTAGGTCTGTCTCTCAATTCACTGATCACCTAGCTATTCCTGTTTCCTTCCATTCTATTTGAAATCTTTATTTAGTGAAACCTTGACTTTTCTGAAATTACAAAGGACAATTTCTTTATGAGTTATTCTCCCCAGCTAGGAGTAATATCTTCTTTATTAGATTTCTCATAGAACTTGGTTTGTGATCAATGTATATATATTTTGATTTGTATCTATCATCTCCCTTTATGTAGAGATATAATCAGCCTATTGAGGGTAAATATATATTTTGATTCTATTTCTGCTCCACTCCCCAGCTCCTTGTGCTTAATACATGTTGAGAAGAAATATTACAGAGACGAAAATAGGCTTAATGGGAAGGGGATACTATTCTACTAATAGGGCTGTCTATATAATTCATTATTATTCAGAGAGATGTATTGGATGTGATGTACTGAAAAGAGTTCTAGCTTTGGAATCAGAGTACTTGACTTTGAATTCCAGCTGGGCTACTTAATCTAATTGTATCTTTAGATAAGTTATTTAACTTTTATGGTACTCATATAATCACATGTTAGAGCTGGAAAAGACCTCAGAGATCTTGAGTAAAGGCATTTTATTAAAAAAAGAAGTTAGAAGTTAGAAGCCAAGAGAGGTTAAATGACTTGTGCTTAGATTCCTCATCTGTAAAATGAGGACATTGAACTAGATCCTTTCTAGTTCCGAGTCCTATAATAATCCATTTAAGTCTTTAGGAGATTATTCCAAAATACACAGGAAAATATTTTTATAGATTGATTTAAGTTATTTGTTAGCATAAATGAATTGAAAGATTATTATTATAAAATTCCTCATTTTTAGGAGAAGACAGATTTGAGGACTTATTTGAGAATGAATTCTAATTCTTAACCATCAGTGAAAATGATTTAGAGAAAACTTTTTGTTTCTACTTTGATGAGTTCTTTGAATTTATCAAGTTGAATTTTCATATTTTATATTTTTAGATTAGTAAATTAATACTTCACCAAAATAAGTAATAATTATGCTAATAAATATTTTTATAAATTAAAACAATAGCATTATGAAACCTCAATAAGTCCTTATAAAGCATCTTCATGTCTGTAGTTTTTTTTTTTAAACATTACAGGCTGAATCATTTTTATCAGCAGCTTTTTAATGGAACTCTGATATTTTAAAACTTTATTTTTAAAATAAGATATACTATCTTGTTTTTATAAACATAGGTATAAAGAAAATTAATTAAAAATTTTTAAATAGAAGAAATGCTCCAGTAAGACCCCTGCCAGGCATTCAAAACTTGCCAAGAAAGATGGCAGAATCTTGCCTTTCTTTGTGAAGTGAAAAAATCCCTGGAGAACAAAGCTCTAACTTCTGTCTCAGCTTTTATTCTCAGAGACATTTTAAACTTCTGACTTGAACTTGTAATTATTAGTTTAGCCATACTTTCAGAAGTTAAGAATTGCTCCTCTCAGTGTTAAAAATGTGTTCCTTTAAAGACTTTATCATGTGAAATATATATTTTTTATATATAAATTTAATTCACCAACTATTTTGAGTTGCCTACTATGTGCAAGATGCTGACAAAAATAAAACAGGTCCTTCCCTCAAGGTATTTTAATCCAGCGGGGGAAAAGAAGCAGGTAAAATGTAAACAGATAAGTAAGTTAAATAGAAGATTATTTGAGCAGAGAGAGACAATAAGTAGGGGGTTCAAGGAAGGTTTCATCCAAGAAATAATACATGATTTTAGCCTTGAAGAAAGGATGTATTCTGATAGGGAGAGTCTAAGGCATAAATTCTAGGCATTGGAAACAATTTATAATTATGTGCTGAGGTGGGAATTGGAATGTCAAGATAGGGAAACAGCTATTTGTCCATTTTGGTTGGGATGCCAACTATAAAGGGAAGTAATATGAAATAAGACTGGAAAGATATATTTGAACCAGTCTTTAAATGACAGGCAGAAGAGATTTTATTTGCTCTTAGAGGCAATATGGAGCCAGTGAATTTGAACAAGTAAACCATTTGAGTCAGACTTGTGCCTTGCAAAGATTATTTTCACAGAAGCTATATGGAAGTGTTACTAGAGCTTTAAAATCATAAATTAAAATGCAAATAGACAAAATAACAAAAGGAAAAATAGATATTCTGAAAATAAAGGCAGCATTACCTCTGTGGCAGGGATGCCTTTTGTAAGAGGTATCCTTTGAAAGATGTATCTGGGCACTGAGAAATCACCTGTGCCTCTGAGCATTTAATTTACCATAGTTCAAATCTCAAATGATTCAAGGGTAAGGAAACTGTTACCTAGAGTGTCCATGGGATGACCAGGCTTATTAACCTCAGGGGCTACATCTTGGCCTCCTACTCTATTTGGAGGTTATTATGGTGGCACAAAAATGACAGGAGGAAATGTAACTGGGTAATCTTGGACTGGTCTTGCTATACTAAGTCACTGCTTTGGAGATGCATTTTAAATCATTCTCCTTGTGTCCTTAGAATGATAGGGCAAATTCAGAAGAAGCAACAGATTATCTGTGCTTCTCTCTACCTCAATTTCCTCCTTTCTCTTTCCCTTCAGCAGTATAAATGCGCTCCCTAGAGCAATAGCTATATTTAATCTCTTTCCTGTTAGATTGTCTCTACTCTTCTTCCTTATGCTAACAAAATTTTTCACAAACCAATATAAAATCCTTTCTGTTGGCAGGCACTAAATTCTAATAACTATTATTAAACTTAATTCAAAGGTGTAATTCTGATTCTTTGTTTACCATATATATATAGAAATACTGGGGAATTTACAACTTTGGGAGAATCAGTTTCTGAACATTATATTCAGTGGAAAGTTACAAAGGAAGTAAGAAGTTTTTCCTTAAGTTAATCATAATACTACGGAGACATAACAATCAGAAGAGAAAAGTTGATGTAATGGAAACAATACTAGACAAGTTTATGAAAACTATAGATTCTGCTAAATAGGTGCATGAACTTGTCTACTTAGTCAAACAGCTTTTTTGAGCCATTATTTTCTTTCATAAAATAATGTATTTGGGAAAAGTAATCTCTTAATTTCTGGCTCTGAATTGATGCTTCTGTAAATACTACTAATATAAGCATTTGAAATATTACATAACTAAGAGTTACAATAATGCCTGTTATTGGGAGGATGAGGAGGGTTAGGGTTTCCATGCTAGCTTTCAAGGGTTATAAGATGTGATAACCAGATGTCCTTGCATTTCTCACAAAAAATATTTCTGGGCCACATATTACTACCTCTTTTAGCTTGAATCATTTTGGAACTATTTACTGTTATCATTTAACCTTGGTGGCTCCTGATGGTGGGTATTCTGTATGATTTTGGTATTCTAAGCCTAGGAACCTGATAATTTCATGTTTGTTCATCATGCTGAAGAATGTGTTCTTGTGAGGCCAAAAGAATAAAACCAAAGAGTCTGTGTCCCCCCTTAAATGTGGGAATCTGTCAGTTCCCATTCCTGAGAACTCTCCATTCATACTTCTGCAGATTCCTCCTGGATCAGTTCCTTCTAGCCCCTTCTGCCTCCCTTAGGTTAAAAAAAATTAATCTGTTCCTTGATTCTTCTGAGCTGAGCTACTTGTCCTCCTTTAATAAAGGCCATTGTTTTTCTTCCTCTTTTGGGAAAGTGGATTTGAGGTCTCTATGGGTTTATATTTGTTACAGTGTCCCAGGGTGTTTGCTTTCTGTAGAGTTCATGCCTCAGTTTATAAAAGTAATGGCTAGAACAGATAATGGAAGACTTTTTACATGCATTAAAATTTAGATAAGAACCAAGAACAAAAGTAATGGAAGTTCAATAAATTATCTAGAACATTTTATTTTCAGTGGAGAATTTGTTGATTAAAATGTCTCACAATTCTTGTCTTCCACTGACTTTTCTAATCCATTTCATTTTTTCCTGTGAAGAAATTCCTATTTCTTCAAACCTTAATCACTTATTCTTTTTGGCCTCTAAGGGCAGAAATAAGAGAAACTGATGGAATTTTAGAGATGTAAATAACACTTCATTGCAGGACAACCTTCATATAAATCAGAACTCCCCCATGAGTAGAATGGGTTATTTAGGGTGGTGGGGAAATGAGGAAGGAGTCAGGAGGATGTGAAGGATTTTGCCATGAATCTTAGCCAAGAATTTCCTGGATAGTTTAAAGCACAAGCTTTTGAATTGTTATAATAATTTCTAGTCATTTAAGATTTTCACTCAGTTATTTGGTGGTTGTATTTAATTTAATAGTTAAATAAATTACTTTAATAATAAAGTTAATAGTTTAGTTGTAATGTACTTGTGTCACACCACTCACAAAAAATACTGAGAGGGATTATGGAGTATCTTGAAAACCAGTTTTTCAACCTCCAACAGGATGTGCTTTAAATCATCCTCAAACTTTTTAACCTAGGGGATCAAAGATTATAAGAATCTCTTGCCTCCCCTTCTCCTGTCAATTTCTTTCATTTGAATAGCTCATCATTTCCTGAATAATATAAGGCATTATTTATATTCTGATATTCATATTTTTCTAATATAATCTCAATTGTTTTTCTAATATATGTTTTATAAATTGCTAAGTAAATAATTTGGTATGCCAATTATTTTAAATATTATAAAATAATTTGGTATATAATACAGGGCAGGCTAAGTGATGACAGTAGTGATGAGCGTGAGAATGATTATTATAGTATTTGATACTTCCATAGCATTTTTGATATATGAAATATTTTGTGGATGTTAACTAACAGAGGGATATAATATGATGCCAGCTGATAACATCTCTTTTTTTAAAATTATAAACAGTATTTAAGTTGATAAGTTGATATAAGATGTTGTTATTTTATATTGTCTTAGGTATGAATCAATTCAGAAGGGTACATTTGTTCCTCCAGAGGCTACATTTGTTCCAGATGTGTACACTCAGAATTTGCTTTTGGACAGTGAGAACAAAAATTTGAAGAAGGATTTGAAGCACTATAAGGAAGCAGCTGAGTATGCTAATTTACATTTATTGGTCTTTTATATTGGAATGATAAAATAATAGAGGTTACTAGATAGAGAAAAGGTTTACTATAAATTTTACATCTATCTGTAAAACTGAGCAATATTTAGTTGAAATCAGAATTGAAACAAAATTGGTGACTTCTATTAAGTCCTGCTTAGACATCAAAGCACCATTTGAATTATCACAGTTGGAACTCTGTGATCCAAAATTAAATGCATAGGATTGTGTAGAGGGCTGATTCATGTACCAAAATTATTGAAGAAGTTGGCAATATTTCATATATTGGGGATTTTCTTTCCAAGAAGATGGTCCTGACTAGCTATTTTTAGTATTGTTTCCAGAGAAAAGAAGTAATATCAGAAAGAAGGAAGATTAAATCTCATAAAGGAAAGTTAGACTTGAAAGACTCTTAAAGTAAATGTGTATTTTCAAACTTTCTGGAGTGTATGCAACCATATGACTGAAACGGAATGGGACAAAATACATGTAACCAAGAGGATTGTGTGATTAGAAATGTATATGCAAACAATCTGTAATGTGCTGGTGGGAGTTATGATCAGATTGTCAATTGGTTACAAAATCACTCTTTAAGATATGTTGAAAATCAATTTCTACCAGCTACTTTTTTTTTCTACCAGCCACTTTTAAATCCCAAAGGAAAATATTTTAAATTCTAGACTATTGTTTCAATTAAATATAATTCAGGGAAATATTTATTAAATCCAACTCTGCAGGAAGCAGATTAGAAGTGGAGATAGAAGAGAGAAATGTTATGTATAGATTAGAGGCAAATAAGGCTTTGTGAAACCTTTTCCTGTGGTAAGAGAGACAACTCCTTAATTGTCGGGATGTGGAAACATTTAAAATCTGGTTCTGCTCAGTATATGGCTGCAGGTCAAAACAGTTTGTTATGCACCTACTCTACCTGATTTATATAGTTTATGAGTTCTGTACTGTCTGTGGCAGTAAGCATACATGGATGTGTAAGAGTGAAATGTTACCAAAAAAATAGTCCTCTGTTCTCAGTAACATTTTTTAAAAGTAAATTGTACATCTGCCTTTATGCTCATTCTGAATTTTTATTGTTACATAATAGATATGCTGGGAACTTGTCAGGATATTTTCCATAGAATGGTGTTCACTGTAGTGTTCTTAACAACATGATTTCCCTTCCAGTATTGCTTATGTTTGCTAATTTTTCTTTTTAGATAGATGTATCCTTTTCATGAAAAGAGTTTTGCCACAGTGACATTAAATAATCATTGTTGCTCAGTTGAATATTACAGTTAATAACTATAATCAAAATGATAAACCATTTCTCTTGTAAATTATTAATTTCATGTTAAAAACAACCATGATTAAATCAGGTATCATTCAAATAAATAATTACATGAGTCTGGCTTTTACATTTTTATTTACTAATGTTTAAAATTATAACTTACAATTATTGCTTTTATAGGTATCACTCATTTTAACTAAACTCATATTTTAGGGAATTTTAAGCATGCCAGATTGGTAAAATAATCTTGGTTATCATCACAGTTGATTCTTTGTAATTCAGAATAAAATGCATGGGATAGCATGTCATGAAGGCCTTTGAAAGCTAAAGAGAGGAACTTATATAATACAGAAAATAGGGTGTATTTAGTTTAGAGTTAATTCATTAAGGCAAGTGACATGATGATCCTCATCCCTTTGGCTGTGTCTGTGGAGGATAGATTGGAAGGGAGAGATTTGAGGTAAGGAAGTCAGTTAGGAGCCTATTGTAATAGGCCAAGAAAGAGGTGATGAGGGCCTGGAATAGAGTGGTGGCCATGTGACTAGAGAGAAGGAAAGGATGTTACAGATATTGTACAGATAGAGGCAGATGGGGTGGGCAAGGGAGAAAGTCAAGGATAATGAAGAGGCATGGTTGTGATCCTGGGAGATTGGAAACATGGTATTAATTTGGAAAGAAATAGGGTAGTTCAGAACAGTGGCTTCTGGGGAAAATAACATTTCAGTTTTTGACATTTTGATTTGAGATGAGAGTTTGAGTTTGAGATACCTACAGCTCATCTAGTTTGAAATATCCATTAAGAATTTTGTGACTGGAATTCACAAAGGAGACTACTGGAGGATTCACAGATCTAGAATCATCTGAATAGATATGACAATTTAAGTCATTGGGGTTATTGAGATAGTATAACAGGAATTCTGAATCTTACTTTTTGTCATGGATTCTTAATAGTTGGAAGCTTCTGGGCCCCTTCTCAGAATAATGTTTTTAAATGCATATAATAAAAAATTTAGGAATACAAAAAGAAAACCAAATAATTGAAATACAGTTATAAACATATTTTAAAAACATATTTGTGGACTTCAAGTTAAGAACTTTTCATATGGATAGGAAAGAGAAGAGTGCCTAAGACAGAGCCATGGAGAACAACTAAGATTAGGAAGGGTGATACAGACAATGAGCCAGCAATGGAGACAGAAAAGGAACTATCAGAGAGAACAGTAAGTATGAAAACCCAGGAAAGAGAGAGTATCCAGGAGGAAATGGTACTCAACAATATGAGTTTCTATAGAAAATTTGAGAAAGAAGAAAGATTGAGAAAATAGTATTATATTTGGCAACTAAGATATCATTGATGCTAAGATGGGCTGAATGGAAGTCAGGCTGTCCAGCTTCCACAAACTTACTTGACTATGAAATCCTGAAGTTAGTTCCATACTAAATAATGATCAATAAATGCAATGACAATCTATAGTGAGATCTTCCACTCCAGACACAGCCCATGGCAGTAAGAAAAGGAGACCCACAAAGAAAATAAGTGGCAGTGCTACCAGATATAGAACATAGGTGTCTTGTAAGACTCCCTGCATGACCCTATGGACCATACTGTTCATGGGGTTTTCTTGGCAAAGATACTGGAGTAGTTTACAATTTCCTTCTCCAGTGTGTCCTCATTTTTCAGATGAAGAACTGATATAAATAGAAATTAAGTGACTTGTCCTGGGTCACACAGCTAGTAAATTTCCGAGGTTTGACTTGAACCCAGATCTTCTGGGCTCCAGGCCAAGTGCTTTATCCACTGCACCACCTAGCCGTCTTTATCAAGAGGAGAGGGATCCTTTAAGAATTTCCTAGAGGAGCAGCAGAGGCAGCAACTCGATCAATGCTTATTAACATGTACCTGCAATTCTTAGAACAGAACTGAGGTCCTGGGGCTCTGAGATTCCTAACACTTTGTCCTGAGCTTTATAGAAGGTCCTAAAGATCTATTGCTCTAAACATCAAAAATCTAGAGGGTGGTGAATCTCAGAGGTGGAGATTAGTATAAGAAACAAAAAGGCCCAGGACAAGACAAGGGACTGACCACTCCACCTATCCACCTAAAAGCCTAGGGGGGAAAGAACCTGACACAAAGCCCCACTTTATGAATTAAAGGTGGAGAGAAGACTAAATGAAAGAAAATACCAACCTTTATTAAAAAACACTGCAAATCAGCATTGTGGGAAGATGGTGGAGTAGGATCTGAAGTTTTATTCACCTCCTAAAAACCCCTACAAACAACCAAAAATAACTTCATAAAATCAACACTAAAAAGGCAAAAACAGGAGTCTAGAGTGAAGCTGACTATCTAAAGACAACTAAGAAAAAAGTTTTCTAACTTGCCCCAGCTCTTCAGACTCACAGCCATAGATCCTAGGCCCTAGGACCTAGGGGCAGGAGGGAGGGAATCTACAAAGCTGCTGGAGGGCAGGGTTAGCAACCTCACCTGGTTTGCTGAGCCTTCCTGAGCCTGCAACCTGAGGGTACCACCAGAATCTAAAGCCACTAGTGGAGGGCCCTGGGAGAAGTGGTGTCTACTGTGGTGTTGATTCCTGAGCCCCTGCAGGTCCACAGCTGAGGGTTGAAGGAGTGGATACCTCAGAGTGGGCATGAGCCAGGTGACATGCAAAGCCTCATTATTAACAAATGAGGGACTTTGTAGACCTGAAAACCTCAGCCTGGTCATGTGCTGTGTCAGAGGCAGTGAAAGTAGGAGAGGAAGAGAGAAGGAGTGGGCCCTAGGTGAGTGTGTTTGCTGAGAGACTGGGACCCCTTCCACTGTGGTCTCTCCCAGGATTGTGGATCCCTAATTGTTGCCACAAAGGTGGACAGACTGGCTACTTACAGTTGTAGTAGTACAACTGCCCTCAGGAACTGCTTGGACCACTTAATGTCCATCATGGACTGGAACTTGAATGGGGGAAATGTGTACATGTAATTCTAGACTATAAAAACCACAATAACTAAATAGGACTAGGGGAAAAGCACACATATACCTGAGATAACAAACATCAACACAATAGGAACACTGGGACTCCAGAAAAAAAAGCTAACAAGTCTATTGGCCTGACTGCTAAAATTAAATAAATAAATAGATGAATAAAAATGAGCAAGCAGAGGAGAAAGAACTCAACTTTGATAGCTATTATGGGACAGAGATCCCTGCCCTCAACTCAGAGGACAGTGAAGTAAAAATACCTACTTTGAAAATAGCAAAGAAATATAGTAAATGACCACAAGCTCAAAAAGAACTTTTGGAAAAGCTTAAAAAAGATATCAAAAATAAAATGAGAGAGATTCAGGAAAAATTAGAAAAAAATAAGAGAAATGCAACATAATTAAGGAAATTATGAAAAAAAACAACAACACCCCAATGGAAAAAAGAGTTCCACAAATATATGGAGTATAATTATGTAGTAAGAACTAGAATTAAACAAGAGGAAGCTAATGATTTCCTAAAACAATAAGAAATAATAAAGCAAAATCAAAAGAATACAATAACAGAAGAGACTATAAAACATCTTATCACAAAAACCACCAACCTGGAAAATAGATCCAGGAGAGTTGATCTAAAAATAGCTAGACTCTCAGAAAGAATAGCTAGACTCAAGAAACCATCAAGGAAAACTGCTCAGAAATTCTAGAAACAGAGAATAAAATAAAAATTGATAGAATTTACTGATCACCACCTCAAAGAGACCCAAAGATGAAAATGTCATTACTAAATTCCATAACCTCAGATTCAAGCAACAAGAAAAATAAACAAACAAGAAAAAAATTAAATACTGTGGAACTACTATCAAAATTACACAAGATTTACTAGCCAAAACATTAAAAGAATGCACACAGCATTTCACAGAGCAAAAGAACTGAACTTATACCCAAGAATAACATATCCAGCAAAGAAAGTGAATATTTAACAAACTAAAGGGATTTCAACTATTCCTAGAGAAAACTCAGAACTCAGCAAAAAATTGATCTATGTGAAAAATACAAAGGTAATGAAAGACTCAGCATAAGCAACTCCAAAAAGTCATTTTTTTTTCTGGTATGAGGAAATAGAATCTATCAGCCCTGGGAATGGGTATTTTGAAGGGTCAGGTATGGATGGAAGACTCAAAGTCTTGTAAAGGATGTAAAGGAATGAGCTGAAATGGTAGTGGAATAGATCAGGAGGAGGAAGGATGGAATGAATGGTTCTTTCATGTGGAAGAGGAATGAGTGGAGGAATGGCCATAGAGAAGGGGAAGAGATGTCATTGGACTTGGGATTAAGAGAGAACAACATATAGAATAAGAAGAGTAAATTTTTCTTGATATACAGAGAAGCAGGAGAGAAGGGGGAAGAGATAAGGGAGGGACTGGAGGTCCATTTGGGTGACTGAGGAAATAAGAGAAGAAAGGGTGGGCTAAGAGAAAAGAGGTCAATAAGAAAAGGGAGGGAAGGGAAGAATACTTAGGGGGAGAGTACATATCGAGGTATGGGAGTGAGGTGAGAGGATAAGGGAATCAAAAGTAGGAGAGCACAGTTGGAGGATAAGGAAGGGTTTTGGGAAGGGTGGACAAAATAAGAATTAAAACATAAGGTGTAAGGGACAGGGGAGGGATTTTTGGAAAGGCGGGTCAGTTTGGAACAACAATGGCAAAGGGAGAAGATTAGCGAGGATTTTGGAGAAGGGATATGAATAGGAGAGGTATTTTTCAAGGGAAATTTGACATCTGTGGAGGGATTAGGTAGAAGGAAAGGAAGAGGGAGACAAGTAGTGAGGAAGAATGGAGTAGATGGGAATGCATAATTATGACATTAAGTGTAATGGGATAAAATCACACATGGGAAGAAAATGGATAGCAGAAAAGGATGAAAACAATAACAATGTGTTATCTATAAGAAACATGATGAAAATGAGAGAAACAACATAGAGTGAAGATGAGGAGCTGGAAAAGAATATGCTGTGCCTCAGCTGATCCAGAGAAGTCAGGGTAGCAGTTGTGATCTCTGACAGAATTAACTAAAACAGATATGAAATCTAACCAAAAATTAAATAAGAAAGAAGTTGAAAAGATGAATAGAACCATAGATAAGTTAAATAAAGTAGATATTTGGAGACCCTTCATGAAGTTAGTAGCAGATGTAAGTCTGAACATACACATAATCCAAATATAGTTACTGATGGGACAACAATGGCTGAGAGAGCATAAATATTCTTCAAAAGTCTTATTTCAACACCCATCATAGTAGTAGTCTCTCGGTAACCAAGGATGACTAGTGTCTTTGTGTGTTTTTGTGCACAAAGATACCTGTGCATGACGATTTAAGTGGAAAAGTTGATGCACAGAGACAGTCCCACTCTCTCGGCATTGGAAGCCTGGGTCCAGTGGCACGAAGTCGTTAAATCTGGAGACTTCCTCAGCTGCATTGGATGGCCGTGTTGTCTTTTGTGCTCCAACACGCCCTAAGCACTCCACAGTGCCTTGCTGCGTCGCCATCTCAGCCGTTGAACCTTCTTATTGGTTTCTTCTATCAGCTGAAGCAGTCTTCACATGCTGGGTGAGCAAAGCCCTAGTCCACCAGGGGTCCACGATGACCCAATACCTACCCTCACAAGGTTTAGCCGGCCTGTCGAAGCCGTTGTCCGGGGTGTGGCCACTGCCGCATGCTAGCAGCTACTAGGAGTCACAAGTGAGAGCTGGGTGTCAGGTGAGGGTCAGAGGCTGGAGAACTGCCCTAGGAGGGCACAACAAGCCCTCCATACCAAAGATATTACTCCTCCCTGAGTACCACATCATACTATGGATATATTCATGCATCCCTGAGAGGTTGTGGCACTAGAACAAAAGTTCTACTGGATGACCAAGTTGGAAGGACTTGTTTTGGAAAGAATATGGCCTTGGCAACAGATTGTCTCTGCTGCCTAAAGAACAATCTAGCAGAATATGGTCCTAGTAATATATTTTAACTTCGAACAAGATGGACTGATGTGATTAAATTAAATGTTGACAGGAATATGGAGAAACAGGTCTAGTTAATGTTATATTGCTAGAGCAGCTGCGATTTTTATTTTTTAGAAAACCAAATGGAAATATATATTAAGAGCTGTAAAGCTATTCATGATCATTGACCTAGAGACCTCATTATTTGGGTTAGGCCTTAGGGACATCACTGAGAGGGTAAAAAGATATGTTTGTATGAAAAATTCATAGAAACTTTGTTATGACAAGATAACTATAAATAATACAAAGCCAATGAAAGGGAGAAAATGTCTTAATAGATTATGACATTTGAATATAATGGATTGCATTCTGTTATGAGAAATGACAAATAATGAAATATAAGTAAAATAAGGGAAACATATGAAGAGATGAAAAGCAAAGCAAATAAGAAAATAAGAAAAGAATAATATCTACCATGATTATATATAAAAAGTAACAGCCACAAGCAAGAGAAAAACATATCCAACTAAAAAAATCTAAAGGGAACTCAAAAGCAGATTTTTATATTAGCATAGATATATAATTTACATATTTTAAACAAATTTTAACAAATTGTAAACAAATTGCAAATTTGTACATAATTTTTATGCACTTGTTTAGTTAAATGTTTTTTTTGGGGGGTGGTTATTAAGTATATAATAAAAATAAAAATAATTACTGCAAACCTCAACTTTATAGTAACTATAAGCAAAGACTCAATTGGAAAAACAAATTTTAGAAAAAGAACTACATGAATATCTAGAAGAAATGAAACAAGATATAAAAATGAAATAAAAGCTCTTTGGGGAAAAAAATTAGAACTAAACCAGAATAGAAAGGGTGTAAACTGAATCTAAAAAATGGAATCCATGAAAACTAGAATAGATTGAATAAAAGTTGGTGACTAAATGAGAAAGCAAGACATTGTAGAAAAAGCCAAAAGATTGAAAAATAAAATCAGATATGAAAAACTAAAAAAAACCCCAAAAAAGCCTAAAGGGCATATCTTTTAGAATTAAAGGGCCAAATAAAGAATAAAAAAGTCCATCACTCACTTCCTAAAGGGAACCCTAAAAGGAAAAGAAAAATCTCAAGAATGGCAAAAACTAAAATACAGAGCTCCCATATCAAAGTAAAAATATTGCAAGAATTCAAAAAGAAAGAATTCCTGTACCAAGGGACTCCAGTCAGACTCACTCTAGACCTGTCTGCTTCTACTGAAAATGATAGACAGTGAAATAAAATATTTCAAAAGACAAAAGAGTTAAGATTTACACAACCAAGAATAACTTACTCCTTATTACACCCTATGCTACATATAATCTAAAAGGAAAAAAAATAATGGAATTGAAGACTTTCAAACATTTCTAATGAAAAGACAATAGCTGATTTGGAACTCTGAGATATAAAAACAAGAGTCCAGAGAACCCTGAAGTTGATGAATTGGAAGGAGCTATACGATGATGTGCTAATATTCTAGGGGGAGAGAAAAACAAGAATCTCTTAAGTGTTTTCAGAACCTTCACGTATTCAAATGGCACTAAATGGATTAAAGAATGTGACAGAGGCTGGCACTAGTGAAAAAGGGCCAGACTGAAGAGTATGTGAAATTGATCACCTCAACAGGGGAGGGGCCCCAGGATTGGGATCATGAGGAGAGAAGACTCTGGTGAAGAAAGCAGTGAGGGTCTCTCAGTCTTGAGACGTGGAAGAGAGAAGGTGGATAAAGACTTTCTCCTGAGGGTTACCCATTTTTCCTGCTGGTGACTGGAAATCTTTTCCCCCAACACTTCCAAATTGAAGGGATTTTCTGAAGAGAAACCTGAGTAGACTTTACCTTAGCTCCTGTTGCCCAGGGGTGAGTCACACCTGACTTTCTTTCAGGGGGGCTCAGGCTGCCAAGGCCTGAGTTCCCCCCAAACTCCAGGAGGGAGGAAAAGGGTTTAGAGACAGGGACTCCCTTTACCCACTTTTCCTTTCCCCATTCTTCCCTGTCCATTATAGCTTTTGTATTACCTGATTGAGTTGACATTAAAAGTTATCTGTTCCCTAAGCTGAGTGTGAGTGAACTGATAAAGTATAAAGACCTTTTTGGTTTGGAGTAGCAGATGGAGGACAAGAGGGAAAAGAGTGTATTGGGGAGAGCAGCTTTAGCTAAGGAGGGAAGACAGAAGGGGGAAGATCTTCAAGCCCCCTATCTTCTCTCTGAGCCAATTTGTTGCATATGCTGTCTTCCCTGAACCCCACTTTTGAGGAAGGGGGGTTCTCCTCTCTTTCCCTCTCTCCATACCAAAAGCCCAGACCTCTCTCTCAGGGGTACATCCCTTCCTCTGTTGATTTTTTTTAAAACAAGTATAACAAGAAAGGATCTTTAGGATGGATTGTTTCCATTCTGAGAAATTGGAGAGGAAAAGGAGGCTCATAGTAGTGTAGAAAGGAGTCATGGAAAGGGGTAAAATTTGCTATTTCTCATACCTGGAATATGTGAGAAGGATTTGTGAAAATAGAAGAGGAGAGATGAGAGGGTGGATATTAGTTGAACCTCACCTAAAACAGAAGAGGGTTGGAAAAAAAAACATAGGCAAAATTCATTGTAGAAATGAATCAAGCTTAATGGGGAAACAAGTGAAGATGAGTAGGCTTAAGGAACCACCAGATAGGGAATAGGCATGAGCAAAGCAGATTTCTTGACCTTAAAGGGAGAACTAAAAGGTAAGAAAGAAAAGAAAAAAAAAAACACCTTAAATCTAAGCTGTGCCTTAGATAATTAGGGAATTGCTGAAGAAATTACAATGTATTAATATAATGAGACATTATTAAGCTTTCAATGTCCTGTGTAGTATGAATTGATGCCAAGTGAAAAGAGCAGACTTGAGAGAACACTTTAAAAACTTTTAAACACTTTAAAATTGTAAAGAAAAAAAACACTTTAAAAGTTTTAAAAAGTCAAATCAAAGCAATAACTAGCCATGTCTCCAGAGATTTGATGGTGAAGCATGTTACCTACCTCCTGACCGGTGATAGATACAAGATGAAAAGATATGCATCTTTGGACATGTCACTTCATGCATTCCTTTTGCTTGGCTATGCCTAATTTTTACAAGATTTTCCCATCGTTTTACTCAGTGGGGGAAGGATGGTATAAGAAAGCAGGAAAAATAGCAATAGAGATGCTAAAAAAATAGAACCATTGAACATTTTTTCAAAATGCTCAGAAGACAATAGAAGGAAGTTCTGAAGAAAGCACCTGAAAGCAGGACAGTTTTGAAAGCAGTATGTATAATTTATTATAATATAAATTATTATATTATACATTGATATATTATTATAATATAACATATTAGATTATACATTGATATATTATTATATCTTAATATATGGATTATGTGATATATAATATCAGTATATGATATGATATAAATAATTGAGAAATGATTGTGGGTCCAGGAAGTGAAAGAAAAATGAATATAGACAGTTTTATTTGAACTTGTCTAAAGAGTAGAAATGAAAGTTAAGCTGAAAGGAGAAGGTTGAATTGCTTCCCTCTCCCCATATCCCACCTATGGGAAAGTCTAGGAGTTCTTACATGCAAATGGGAAAAAAAATTCTTTGGAATAGTGTCCCAGAGGAAATTTGTCCAAAATTCAAAGGTCTTTGACAATGGTACAGGATCCCTTTGGGAAATTTTAGTCTATCCTGTGAAGAAAGCAATATTTAGAAATGTTTTTCTAGACTTTAATTGGTTGGACCAGTGACAGGTCCTAAGAGAGGGGCATGGGAGAAGCTTAGGGTGAGGACTTTATTCCTCTTGCTCCCTGGTATAAGTATACTATTTTATATATCAGTTTTATTTCTGCCCTGAAAGATAAGGATCTGACTTAATCAACCCAAGGACCTGGACCTTCTGAGTAGTTCACATAGACAGAGAATCTTATAAGGACAGGAATCTTAATAAGATTCTTCTAAGAATCTTCTGAAATATGGGATTCTATTTTCTTTTCTCTTCTTGTTTCTTTTCTTTATTATTTTGCAGATAGGGAAGGCCATTTTGCAGCAATAAGATAGGCAGTAGCATGTTAGAAAATGATCTTAGTTTGTTAAATTGTACATCCTGCATTTCTAAGTATGGAAAAATGTGAATTAACATATTTAATATGAATTGTGCCACATGGACTTTTCTTGAAACTTTTTAATACAAGACCCTGGAAAAGGCTTTCAAAACAGATAATTCAGAACTTCCTCCACGAGCTTTGTAGTATTTAGAACAATGAACTTTGCCTAACACTCTCTGATGAAAGCCTATCAATATTTTTTTGGTGATGCTGTGTGATGTTTAGGTACCTTACTTTTAGTTCCCCCGTCAAGGTCAATAAATATATTTAAATATTTAGGTACCTTCCTAAAGAATTAAATTTGCAAGCTATTCAAAGGGCAATGGAGAAGTACATCAATAGTCTATCTTATATAATCATTTAAAATTGTATAATTACCAAATAAGATAATATATAAAAAAGACTTCATAAAACTTAATACACCATATAAATGTTAGTTATTTTTGTTGTTTTTATTGTGCAGAATAAATTAAGTGTCTGATGGGTATTAACATGCTCTATTAATAACTCTTTGGTAGATATCATCAGAATATATCAATGAACCTTGACCTCAAGGAATCTTTAATTATACATTTCTATTCTCTCCAGGCCCTTACCACAATTAGTCAAACTCATAGGCATTCCCAATGATTCAGTATAAATAAAAAGTATTTTCCCTCTTCCTTAAGACTCTCTTAGATGACAACCACATAATTTGAAGGTTAAGTCTATTTGGAGGACTTTCTATGACCCTCATCTCTCAGATTACTATATTAGTGCCTGCCAAGGTTTATTTATGTATACACATCTGATAACAGGAAGAACTATCAGTAAATTAAGAAAAACAGTGTTCCTCAAGAATTAGTTCCTTCTCAACAGTGACCCATTGAATTAATAGGGGAGGCAAAATATTGGGACTGGGAATAGAGGTCTTTAGCTGTAACAACATCATAATCTGTTAATGAAGAAAACTAAAACCTGAGGGTCCCATATAAGTACAATCTTGGTTGCCCTGTTTATGTTTAAGAATAGAAGGGTTTTGTCATCCACAAATCTTTGTTTTTAGGAACTATTATATATTACCAATATCCTAATGGTCAACTCTAGTGGAAAGGTAATGATATGACTTTGTATCCTGAGATTGGTAACAATTAGAATTCAGTAATAGAGTAAGTAAATGTCTTTCAGCTGGTAGAGTGAAGGCCCGCTTCAGGGATGAACCTTAGTGCTCCAGAAGTGTCATTTAATGGTAATTTAATCTGGCCATTATTGGTGCCTGCCAAAGGTTCAACTCATCTTTAACCTTATGTACAGAGGACTCTAAGAACATAGGAATATCATAAGTAGTCAGAGAGAGACTACTGGGTAGCCTGCTCTAGACTTTGTAAGATTTTTATCTCTTCCAGTATCCACTCACAAAAATTAAACTTATTAGTAACTTGGTAAATGGGGGCCATTAAAATGCTCAGGTAAAGAATATTAGTGGTTCCCAACCCAAAGCATGTATTAAGATTCTGAGACTGTCTAGTGTATAAAGTCATTAACTTATTTGGAATAATTTTTGAGTTCTCCCCCAAAAGAATATTCACCCAAATTTAAGTATAGTGGGCAAGACCCTGAATTTTCTTAGAGTTGATCTTCTGCCACTTGTTTCTCATTCATGTTTTCTTCTTCCTTCCTATCCTCTTTGCTTCCAAGATGGCAGGTAATATGATTATAGATAGGTTGTACATGTGTTATCATGGAATACATATTTCCATGCTCATCTTGTGAAAGAAGACACATTGTTTATACTAGATAAAATTCACGAAGGAAATAAAAGGAAGAATGATGTGATTCAATCTACATTTAGATTCTATCAATTCTTTCTATAATGGTAGATAGCTTTTTTCCTCAGGAGTCTCTTGAAATTGCCTTAGATCCATGCATTGCTGATAATAAAATTATTCACAGTTGATCATTGTATATTATTGCTATCACTGTGCAGTGTTCTCTTGGTTCTGCTCACTTTATTTTGCATCACTTCATTTTTTTCCTGTTTAATTTTTTAAATAGAATTCATGTTTAATAATTTTTGACACTGTGCTCCCTACATTCCCTTCCCAGTGTAAACTGTGAACACTAAGTAAGGGAGTTTGTACATCACTTGCTAAAATGAGTGATAACTCCAGAAAATAGGTAATAACTTAATTTGTCATAAACTTGTGAATTATGTTAAGAGTTCACACCCACAGACACTGTTCAAT